>NC_073699.1:24722546-25041393 GCF_023634085.1 Falco cherrug
CATGGTACTTCCTCAATATGTACAAAAGACAGAGAGAAGGGGCAAGGATTTTCTGTAGAACAGAATACTTTCCATCTATGGAAAACCAGGATTCTTCAGCTCAAGGAGGAGATGTTTGAATGGAATAAAACAATGTGCTGTAAAATTATAAATGAGAATGAGAAATTAAAAAGAAAAAATTATTTATTATTTTTTTATAACAGGGACTTAGAGCACCGAATAAAAGAATAAAGCATCATGTGCAAAACAAAATGAAGTACTTGTCTATATTGTATATGATCCAGTTTGGAAATTGATTGTGTAAGATATTTCAGATGAATGCATAAATGTATTGCACAGATATATTAGGGCTGGTTTTCTCTAAATTGATTTGATAATGGTATTGTAAAATCACAAACCTGCCACTAAGTATTAAGTCAAAACAAACTCACACTTTAAGCTTGGGCATATGAAAACTCAATGGATTTCTTGCGTGCCAGTATAATGCATAAATGACTCTACACATTTCCAATTATGCTGAATCCTCAGTGGATTATGACAGTTTGTTAGGATTCCCTGCTTGAGCTTTTAGGTCATTCTTTCAGATTTGGAGAGCGCCAAGCACAGTGTCTAATCTTTTTTCACTCAAGTGACACAAGGGAAAAAAAAATAACTATCATTTTAAATCTGACAATACACCATAATGCCATAATCCTGATTAAAGGGGTTTAAAACATGTTTGTAGAAAGTCTAATTAAGGTAGTTGCCTTACCAGCTTGTCTATTTCTTCTTTTTAACTTACGTTTTGTAAACATAGCATTCACCTTGAATTACATGGATTTAAGGTTCTTGTTTTGGATGCAAATTAATAAGCACTTGATACTATATTTCTCTAAATTTTTGTGTGTCATATAAGAGATAGAGAGGCAGGAAAAGAAACAGCATGATTGTATTATATTTCTAAGTGCACTCAGGACCCGAGCAAAACGACATTCCTCAAAAATTTCTGTCCTGAAAATGCTGCTACAAAAATGTGAAAGATTCACTGAATATGAAAATTAACAGCTAGTTGAACTATCACTTTCATCTTGGGTTTTTATCCCCAAGGTAGCTTTTTAGTTATAAATAATTCATTAAACAGTTATTCCACTCAGTCCTGAGTCAACTCCATTGTAAAACTTTAAATGTTAAGTTGAAAAGGTTTATAAAATTTGAAATTAAATTTCTATATCAAGTTTATGAACAGCTTTTTATGTCTATTATAAAACTTAAATAATATTATTTTAGTATCTAATAATAAGCATGAGTATAAACAGAAAGAAAAAAAATCCATATCTTTTACTCTGATAATATTTGGAGTTCTGAGCACCTGAAGAAATATTGATTTGATTCTTACACGCAAATTAATTTCTGACTGCCAGAAAACCAGGAAAGATATAGTTATTAGTTATAGTTTTTGTATCAATATATTTTTGTGTGTATGTGGTTTCAGTTAGTACCTAATACCATCTCAGAATGTTCTAACAGTATTTGAATAATTTGGATTTACATTATACTGAAATTAATGAAACTATTCTCATAAGCATAAATGTGCACCCAGTGATTATTCACATCACCTTTATTTTTCTGAAATTTCCATTTTTCAATGGTTGACAGGTTATCTGAAATGCTTTACAGACCTGGCTACCCAGTAGTACATTCTGGTGGCTTGCTATGTTCATACTTTTTGGACATACACACTTGCTCTCTACTACTACTCAAGCTTTTGCATTTTTTACTCCACATTGTCTGTAAATACTGAATAGCATAATTTCTAATATACTTTTTCAGAAAGATACTTAAGTGAAAATGGCATTTGATTTGCCACTGGGTTAGCATGTGTTTAAATCTCCTCCAGAAGTTTAAAATTCTATTTCCTTCAGGAATTTAGTATTTGAAGAGTATATGAAAAGATCAGTAGGTCACCAAATTCCCTGTCTCTGCAATTATGACAGATCATTCCCTTCATTAAATGAGCTGCAATGAAACAAACTTTATATCAAAGGGGTCTGGGATTATTTTTAAAAATCTGCTTCTTAGGAAACTGTTTCAGAGCATCAGTCTGTGCTGTTTAAATATTTCATATTCTTAGCCTAAGCTGGCTGTAGGAAAAAGCCATTGTTACATATGAAGCAGTCTCATTCCCTGATAAAAAAAGATCGCATATAATGCTTAATTAAAGATAAATAAATAAATAAATGAGTAATCACTTACAGTATCCATCTTTTACTTCAAAAAATGAACTTCAGGGTGAAAAAACCTCTAATCTCACATTATACATTGTTACCTAGTGGATATATTTTCTTGGATACTCAAGACACAGGAACAAATGTCATCTGTGTTCAGACAAAGGATTCCCTTCTGTCATATGAACTGGCATTAATATTTGGCAGTTTTATTAACTTCTAGTGAGTTCAAAAAAGAATGTAATATATTTCCCTTTATTCTGAAAAAGATGCTTTTGTGTTCATAATATTTTGCATAGACTGACATTTAACAGAATTTATATGTTAAATAACTAGTTGTTCTATGAAATATAATAATAATAGAGATTTTGTTTAATTGATATTCATAATAACTTCTATTAGAAGTTGTACTGGTATAAATTGGAAAACATCTAAGTTTTAAAGTATGACTTTTCTTTGAACATTACTTAAAATAGTCAGGTAAGAGCATCAACAAGTAACATGCTTCACATTTGCATCTTTTGAAGTCTTCTTAACATCAAGAACATGTCTCTCCTGTCAAGCAATGAATTGTCTTAATCAAAGAGTTAAACCAGAGACATAAGTAAAAAGCATGTGTGGCATGGCTATGACTGTATTTTGTTCACTTATTCTCTGAAATATATAAATACAGGAGTAATTCATTTTTGGGTGTGTATATTTTATTGCAAATCACGTCATTTTTATTAGGAACTGTAGTCTGTAAGTAAGCCTCCCTTCTTATCTTCAAAGTTATATAATATATCTTTTGTTTTCTTTTTCTTTACTTCTTTTATCATTCCACCCTTAACATGATCAGTGGATAATGTTTGTCTTTTGTTGAAATTCTGATGATTTCCTGGATATATGGAATAATACATGTCTCCTTATGGTTTCTAGTAGTGAATCTACTTTTTTTTTTTTTTTTTTTTTTTTTTTTTAATGTAGGTGCTGGTTTGGCAATGTGTATAACTGGTGTAACATTACTGACAAAAATAGGAACATATTACAAAATATTAACAATACAAATACCCCAAACATGGTCTTTGTCTTGTTACACTAGATAGTGTACTAATATAAGGGTTCCAGAGGAGACTAGACTAATTCATGCAATATAAATTCACTGACAGTCATTAAATGCATACTTCTTTCATCTGGTTGGGATGGAGTTAATTTTTTTCATAGCAACCTGCATGTTACTGTGGTTTGGATTTGTGACTAAAACAGTATTGGTAACACACCAGTGCTTTTGCTGTTGCTGATCAGTACTTGCACGATGTCAAGGCCTTCTCTTTCCTCCACTCTGCTCATGCCATTTGCGATTAGGCTAGGGGTGGGCAAAAAGTTGGGAGGGAATGCAACCAGGATGACCAACCTAAACTGACCAAAGAGATATTCCATACCATATAACATCACGCTCAGCACTAAAAATTGAAAGGAGGTTTCTTTGGGCAGGTAGCCATTACACAGAGACTGGCTATGGTTGGTCTACTTGTGGGTGATGGTGAATGACTGACTTTGCATAGTTTGTTTTGGGTTTTTTTCTTCTTGCCCTTGCATATTAAACTACATTTATCTCAACCCACAACTTTTCCTACTTTTGCTCTTCTTATTCTCTTCCTGGCTCACTTGGCAGAGCAGTGAGCTAACAAGTGTCTGTCTGTTGCCTAGATGCTGCCCGGTGTCAACCCACAACAGCACAGAAACCACATATGAATAAAGACATTTCTAAGGCACAGATGACTGTAAACCAGGAGAGTACTGGTGGCAAGTATTATGGCAAGCTTGCCCTTATTATCCTCCAGGTATTTACATTTCCAAGGGTCAGAAAAAGGATATGGGATGTTTTCACGCTTGAATCCAACAAGTATAGATTTTTTTATTAGGTTTGCGCTTGAGATAGTGCCTAGGTAAACATGGCAAAAATATCACCATCAAATAAAGGAATAGAAAATAATATCGTGGAGTACAGAAAACATATCAAATATCTTGGAGTTTCAGCAGTCTTTGCATATGTATTTCATTGCCTCATATGTTTGAAATAATCTTTATTCTTGAGATTTTATAATTATAATGTAGAATGAGTTCAGTTCTTCTTTCCTCCTCTACCCAGAAACCAATATTGCTGCTTGACTTTAACTTCCCAAGTGACGTTCCCAAGAAATCTCACACTAAAGCATTTTATAATTAAAAATATGTATTTTTTTGCATTTCCTTCGACAGCCAACAATTCAAAATAAAATCAAAATGTCCAAGCATCTTTAAAAAAATGTTTACTTAATTTATATTGATATGTGTGCTTTTCCAGATGAAATGTCTGTCACAGAAGTTATAGGTTTTTTTATAAAAGTGGTTAGTTTCCATTTTAACATATTAATCTCAAATATTTTTCTTATAAGACTAGCCAGAGAATAGAATTTTCATTCTGCAGAACATTTTTAAATTACAGCAAAAAAGTCAAAATTCCTCAGTATTGACTGAAACAGAATATAAGCTTCAGAAATAACATTATAGAATAAAAAAAATAAATTATGCTGAAATCTTTCATATGACAAAAGACATAATGATGGAAAATTTTTCCACCAAGGTAGTTTAGAAATTTCAAGGCCTGTCATGTAATAGGAACACTCTCTCCTTGTTGACTGTTAAATGACAGTAGATCAATTAAAGTTGCTGTTGTTTGATTTCATTTGTCATTCCAATCAGTCACAGGAATATATTAATTTCATATTTTATTACTGATGTCAAATATTGTATTAACATTATAAAATACATTTCTAAGAGTAATTACATTTGCAGCTTCTCCAGTTTATCAAGAATAAGACATACAACATATATTAATGATATCACTTTGTGGGGACAGATTATTCTTTAAGTGTTCCCCAACACATTCTTTAGATCTTCTAAAATTATCTAGCCCACATATGTATTTAAATGTTTTATTTATTACAATGCAGTATATTTTTGAATCTAAATCTACTGATAACTTTTTTTTTGTATCAATTTATTCTGCAGTATCACCATGCTTAAAATAGTGTTGGCTACTGAATATTTATTTTAATTGCTGCTGTTGTGAGCGCAGCCTCAATGCACAACAACCTCATAGTGAACTTCCATATTAATACTTAATTATCTTCTCAACATACATTTCAAATGAACAGGCTAACTGTGTCTGTTAGTCAAAAACATAAACCCTTTTTCATGTCAGAAGTAACTACCATATATCTCTACCCAAGGTCATACATAAGAAACTAATAGGACTTAAGTAAATAATTAAAAATTATAATTAGTTTATGCTTGTGTAGCCATTTGTATCCATTATGCTGAAATCCATTATATAAACCACACATGAAAATATTAATATAGTCAAGATCTATTAATGAAGCCTAATTCAAATATACAAAAAGAATGACTATGTCTTTGTAGTTATTTCCTCAGTACCAGAAATGAAAATATTTAACATGATAATTTTAATATTATCAAGACTAAGTTATATCTGATATGGAAGACAACCTAAAAACCTTACTTTCCTTATTTTGTTAGACTTTTTTGTCTATCCCACTATTGTTATGAAATAGTCACATTTCCACTCTTGAAAAGAACTGTGAGTATTTTCAGAGAGCTTACTATCTCAACATTCATGGAAGATCCGTAACACAGTTCTTGAAGCAAAAAGATCTGGATATATTTCTGATATTCTGCTTTACAAATTAGTCAATTACAACCAAATAATAATCCCTATCAACATCCTTTCCTATTTCTTTTATGCTCAGATTCTGCACACAACTGCTCTGCCTATGAAACAGAAATGACTCTGTGATGAAGCCATAATCACACAGGTCACCAGCTAGACATGCATTAGATTAGATTTAATTCTTTAGAAACATATCTAGGCTGAATATTTCCTCCTCTATAAAAGTTACTGATTACTTTCTCTTGTAGCTGTTGACCTCCGAATTTAGATAGTTTAATTCTGGGTATGTGAATTTTTTCTCTTATGATTAAAATTCTATATAACACTATTTCAAACAAATAAAAACTCCCTTCTTTCTGTCCCAGAACACGCCATTTTACATTTAACTTGTTGCAGAAAAGACAAGACTGATGACTATAGTGTTGCCTGAATTTTCATTTTTAAAATAAAGGTCATTCCGACTGCAAGTAGGTATTGTTCTGTGTGTGAAAATGTAGCAATTCAGATGCTACCAAATCATTCCTGTGAATGCTGGGTGCTTCCTTTCAGGGGTCAGGTTATACCACTGAAGGAAAAGGAAAGTCATTCTAAATATTATGTATTTTTAATATAGGTAGTGGTTTTCCAAAAAATGGAAACACCTTTCTGTGATTTCTTGCTATAAAATCTCTAAGATGTGCTTTCATAATTATGTTCAAAGACATCTGAATTGAAAAAAAGAAATACCTCCAAGTCATGCAGTTTTAATATGTCTATCTCTAGAATCCAAAGATTAGAAGGAAAACTGAAGTAATTAAACTTAATGTTGATAGTCTAACTAACACATTAAATGGAATAATTTTATCTTTCTGTCTATCTTGTTATTTCTTTTAACTGCCACTGCATATTATCTTGATATTTTTTTCTTTTAGGTAAGCACCAGACCCACTTCCAGAATCATTACTCAGGCATTACTCAAGGAATATTCTCATTAAAAAAAAAAGAAAAAAAAAAAAAAAGGTAAAAAGTCTTTATTGCATTCAGAGCAAAGAATTTCATTTACTGGTTCTGATTCCCATTAAAAATAAACTTGATATCCCAAACACTGATCATTACATTTTGTTTAACCTTTCTGGAACAAAATATTCATTTAAATCTATGTAGGAATTGTTATTAACTAGTAAAGCAGAAGAATGATGTTATATGTGAAGCCACTTTGCCCTCTATTGCAACCTAGTCATTGTACCTCTGTGATGAAATGTAAGTTTAATTTAGTAGTATAAGGCAATGCTTTTTACCATTTTAATGAAAACAGCAGTGTAAATAATGGGGAAAAAAAACAAAACCACCAACAAAAAAAACAACCCACTTTGGTTTCGGCAGAGCTTACAATCATCTTTTTAGTAATAAAGGCTAACATTTCCAATCAGCATAAGAGATCAATAGGATATTAATTTTATATTTTTTGTGTGTGTGAAGTTACTCACACCAGCTCTGTACCTTCCTCTGCTGGATAGTAGGTTCCTGTTCAATACCGACTCACAGGGAAAACCATCACTTCCTAAACAATGACCACTGCCAGGGTCACTTGCATAGAAATTTCACAGGAAATATATGTCTTAGATTATGGTTATGCTTGAGTGACCTGCTAAGGTCACAAGCCAAAATAACGTATGACAGAGTATTACTACAGTCTTAAAGATACTTTTGTAACACCTGTTTTTTTTCCTGAGACTTAGGGCCTGGTCTTTATTTATTGATTTATTTAACATACTCCATCTCCCCATCTGTCCTTCTTTTGTTCTTCAGTTAACTGGAGGAATTACTTATACAAGTCACGAAGATCCAGCTTGCTTTATGAGTTGTCTTACCCCACAGTCACCACAGCAGCACCATTATGGTTTACAGCCACTTGGACTTTGCATTGATTCAGCCAAAATGATGTTGGCTGTATACTGAAACAGGAAACTTTTTCTCCTAATGATCTCATTAGACTGTGATGAATAATCTCCCTAGGGAGGTCATCAAAGCCATGTCATCAGCACTATTTAAACTTTCTACCCCTTTTAATCATTTTTATTATAGCATTGTCTACTAACTGAAGCTAAGACTGGAAATCCCATTGTTCTGGGTGCATGCTTAAGTGCAGTCCCTGCCCTGAAGAACCTAACATCTAATTAGATTAGACAGCTGTGACAGCGATGTTCAAAATGTCACAAACATTTTTAAAGCTTGCTACAGGTTTGCCACCGATACCTCTTCAGGCTTGAAACGTAAAAACCATAAAATAACAGGACCAAAATTTTCAAAGAAATGTGAAGCTGGCACGGAAAATAGGAAAAAGGTGCCTGAAGTTGGATAACTTAAAGTATAGAAATTTATATTCACAGTTCTCACCCTCCCTCTTTTTGATTTGTGCTGCTATTTTCATCTCCAGGAGAGATTTGCGTTCTTGACAGACAGCAAATAATGCTTTACCTAACTCCCTCATTTAAAAAGACTGACATATTGAAGTAATTCCATAAATTAGACACAAACCCTTTCTGTCCAAATGTAACCTAAATCCTTAAACACATATTTGCATACAAAAATGTCCATATACGCTGCTGCCTGATGGTATAAGCACTGTTAAAGATGCAAAGGATGTTGCCACAATGGCTCACTGGAGAGAGGAAGGAACCTGCAGTCACCCAGATCCGAAACCTGTTAAATATTTTGTGCAGTTAACCTCAGTGGGTATCTCAACACTGAGTCACAATACACTCACATACTTTAAGTGTAATTACTTATACCATTCTCAACATTGTGGTACCAGTTTACAGACAGGCATTGGGCAGTGTGAGCAGTATTTGTCAGGTATGTTTTTTTTCTCCACTTTTTCCTTTCCCCAAAACAGAAATTCTGTGTAGTAATGTAATATGGTTTAGTAGCATTACATAAATTTGCGAAACAGTGTGATAGAAATGGGGGAAGAGAGAGTACACTTTCTTTAGCTCTCCAGAGATGACACAGTGTGAAAGCATATGTGAATATGCAAGCATGTCATCTTGCTTGGAAAAAATGAGAAAAGCTAATTAAAATTTGCATACCTATGGATTATGCTTAATTTAGCAACAACTCATAAAATGTATATAGTAGCATTTATCCATCATTTTGTGTATCACTTGATATATCAATGTATTGCTTTCAGCATTATACACCAAGCTGTATTTTCTTTGTTCTCTTATTTTGTGCATTATTACCACCTGACTACATCTCGTATTAGATTTCTCTAAATGGTGAAAGAAAGAGTTAAGAAGACCTCATATGGCACCCATTGATTAAAAAGAATTATTCCCATGTGGTCTGGGACGGAAGAGAAGAATTAGAGTACATGAGCTGGCTATGAGGCAGAAAGCATGTGTGAACCTTGTAATCAAATGTTTCAGTGATTAAACAGAAAAAGAAGAACTCACAGTGTTTCATGGTCCAAGGGGACATTAGGCTTCAAACTTTTTCAGAGTTCAGCGAAGCAAACTGTAACCAGAAAGTCATTGGAGAGAAGATCAAAGAATATTCTTTTGGGGGTGGGGGGCGCTAAATCCATGTTGCCTTTTCATTCAGGAAAACCTTATTTAGGCTATTGTTCTTGCATACTCACCTCCACTGCTAAAACCATGTAAATTAATTATCAAATAGCCAAAGGCTGGTAAAGAATGGCGTTATAGCCTGGTGACCATAGAAATCCCAAGTCTGAGGAATATCTACATCCAGTGAAAGGACCCTATGACTTTTCATATCTACAGTAAAAATCCAAGTTCTTCAGCATATACATCAAAACAAATGTCCAGTACAATACAGCTTATTAAATTCTAATAACTAGATATGGAGAAAATGGGTCAGATATAGAATTATGCCAAAATATAAAAGAAAGAAAAGTGTTTTGATCATTTACCTAGAAAAGAAGGGCTGACTTTTTTGGGTTTATGTTGGGCTTATGTGGCAAAGTTCTGGTAGTGGTGTGAGGTGGTTCTGTGAAGAGACACCAGGGACTGTGTCAGACACACCTGGTTCCAGACAGCTCCAAAAAGGACCCAACATAGGATCATCAGTCAAGCTGGTGGTACCTCTATAAGAAAGGATAAAAAATCACTGTGCAGCTTCCGTCAGAGAGAGGAGTGAGAAAAATGTGAAATAGTCCTGCAGACACCAAGGTCAGTGACAAGGAGGGGGAGGAGGTGCTTCAGGTGCTACAGCAAAGATTCCCCTGCAGCCTGTGGTAAAGATCATTGATAAACAGGTTTTTCTTCTGCACACCATGGAAGACCCCACAGGAGCAGATATCCACTCTGCAGCTTGTAGAGGACCCCATGCTGGATCAGGCTTCTGGCAGGAGCCGTGGTCCATGGAGAGCAGTTTACATAGAAGTAGGTTTTTCTGGAAGAACCAGTGGCCTATGGGGGACCCACGTGGAAGCAATCTGTTCCTGAAGGACTGTATCCCATGGAAAGAACCCATGTTGGAGCAGTTCATGAACAGCTGTGTCCTGTGGGAGGGACTCCACAGGGAGCAGGGGAACAGCATGAGGAGGAATGAGCGGCAAAAATGAAGTGTTATGGACTGACTACAACCCCCATTCCTTACTCCCCTGTACTATTCAGGAAGAGAAGGCAGAAGGAGTGAAGTTGAAGTCTGGGAAGAAGGGGTGAGAGTAAGGTATGTTTAGTTTTGTCTCTCTTTCTCACCATCCTATTCTATTTTTAATTGGGAATAAATTAAATTAATGTCCCTAAGTCAAGTTTGTTTTGCCCATGGTGGTAACTGCTAAGCCATCCCCCTTCCCTTATCTCAATGTGGGAGTTTTTCATCTTATGTTCTCCTCTTGTAGAGGAGAGAAGTGGAAAGCAGCTGGGTGGGGGTCTGGCAGCCAGCCAAATTAACCCACAAGACGAATAGAATCTTACAAGAATGCATGGAATAGATAATGAGAAAGAGCAAGGAAGAATGAGACAGTGGACTGAACTGTGCCTCAACTTGGAAAAAAAAATCATGGATGAACCCATAGTTATGAAGCAATTTTGCTTTAACCAGAGTGTTAAATAAGGATGATTAATGGCAGAAGTTATATTGCAGCATATTTTTTTATGAATTTGTCATAAATACAGACATATTAAATAAAAGAATAAATACAGTAATTGCAAAGAAAATGTAATGAAGTATAAAAAATCTGTGGCTGCATACATGAAAAATAGTTTCTGTGTTCCAATTGTGTCCTAATTTAGCCTGAAACTCGTAAAATAAATTTGCTATCTGTAAAAGAATAGATGTCATCACTTTAAAGAATTACAACAGCTAGTTCTTCAGACTTTTCTTGCCATGACTGTTGGATTTTTAAATAGTGATGAATACGTGCAAAATATTTGAGCTTTTTTAAAATTCAAAAGAAACAAATTAAAACCAACTAGAAATGCCTCAGCTTGTTTCAGGTTCTTTTCCATATGGAAGGCATGAATCTATATAAAATAACATGAAAGACAACAAAAACAGTTAATGGAATGACTCACAGCTTAATGTCATGATTCTACATATACATAAGTTCATTTGAAATAAGAATATATTATAAATATGAAGCTTTGGATTAAACCATTTGTAGCCAGCATCATATAAACTAGTTAAATACAAGTCTCTGAATCATGAAATTCTGAGAAAGTGCTACCATTTAGAACTATTTCTCATTATTTTATTTTAAATTTGTGATTTATTGCAAAATGCTATTTAATGAGCAAAGTTAAACAAATGGTATTCTGAACCAGTACTGTTTGAAATACTGATTTTTTCTGTGTTATCTAACACATGGAAATGGAAGGGAAAGCACCTGAAAAAGTAGCTACCAAAATAATTTTTGATGATAGAGGCAAGTTGCTTTACTAACTATGATTTAGACAAAATCCTTTACTAATGTTACGAAAAAATAGGTAGTGTAAAAAAAAAAAAAAGTTTCTGATTGCCACATATGTCAATGGAAAAAGTAACCTCTTCACCTGCAGGAGCACTGCAATTAGAGGTACTGTTTTTCTTTGTGAAAAATGGCTTTCTATGAAACAACAGAGACAGGTTCTTTCAGGATTTAGATGATTAACTTTTCCAGTGACTCAATACAAGTTTCAAGGAATGGAAGAATGCCCACTTTGGTAGCTTGATTCAGCTACTGGATATTATCCAGCATGTAATAGCTTTTTCTTAGGAAGCAAGACACTAAAAATAAGGTTACCTCCTTACAGCAAGTCCACTGAAAATATTGTTCTGCTATAGCTGACTTAAAACATAAGCATCACATTAACAAAAATATTTTTCAAAACAATAAACACAACCACACTCTAAATTAGACAAATAAACTACTTAATCTTGTCTAGAATATTCTTGATGTTGTATAATGGGTCCCATCAGTCTTTGCAAGTCATTACTACGTTGTTTTGTTATCAGCCAATGAACTAAATGCATGCCAGTAACTAAGATGATGAAATGATAGATATATGATGGTTTATCACACGATAGCTTCAGAACTGAAATAAATACTGCTTTCATCTGAATTAAAATTAAGATTATGGGTTTTTTTGACAATTGAAACCTATTTAAATCAGGACCATATATGGTGATGCACCTATCATACAACTTTCAGTAATATGTAAAGTATACTATAAAAAATAATTGCTTTTGTTTGTGAAACTAATTCAGAATGATTTGCCGATATTCAGAGATACAGTTTTAAATGCTTTTCAATTGTACTTTTTTAGTATATTCAAGGACACAAACATAGGTAACTCATGGGTCTATGCATATTCTTTGCTGGCACTTACTATACAGCAATGTCTACTACTTTTCAATAGAAAGTGGGACTGAGGCTTTCAAGATGACAGTTCGTTAAACTAGAAAAACATTAGGTCTTATAAACTTGTCACAAAGTTGCAGTATTTTCTTTTCTGTCTTGCTTATCACCCAAATACAATTTCAAGCAAGGGAGCAGTGATGGGTTTTGTTTCTATAACATAGTACAAATTTAATTAAGTGATGAACATTCTAAATAAAGAAATCGGTTTAGTCTCCTGACATTATAAATGAGAAAATTCAATCACAGGAACAATGAAGCATAGCCATTTTAGTTATTTATTTATTTCACTCTTGATCTCCAAAGTTTTATTTTTTTAGCCTGCCTGGTATTTCATGATTCCATCAACCTATAGGTAACTTAAATAAGAATTGAACATATATTTATGACAGATAACTATGTCATCACTCACTTTACTTTCTCTCAACCATTGAGAAACTTTGTTTTATTGTGATTATATTAAATCCCAAGCCAACTGCAATTTATGCGTGGTCTAGTGAATGCCATCTTTAATACTGAAAAGGAGTCACACAAAATAGTTATCCAGCTAGTCCGTATAAAATTCAGCTAACATAATTTATTTTAATCATAATCAATTAATTAGAAAAAAGATAATGGAGTTGATTAAAGTCTTACCAAATTATCTGTGAGATACCTCGGTTTGTTCAGACAAAACAGCAGGGCTTTGTGTTCATCTATTTCTTCCAGCAAGAGTACAGCTACACTTACATCTTGCTGCATGGAGTGACAAACTGTCTTACTGTCTTCATCTTAGGTGAGTAGGACTGTATAATGGGTTTAATATCTAAGATTTTTTTGGGGAAAAAACACAGTGATACCACTTCTGTTCAGGGATGCCTACAGCATAACAGTGTGTGCTAGTGATGAAAAAAATAAAAGGCTGTAGTCAGAATACAAACAGTTTTCTACAGTACTTGAACATAAACTCACAGAATATGCATGTACATGCATGTATATTAAAGAGCACATGCTTGGAAACAGCAAAACTTGGCAACATTAAAATGATCAAGCAAGGAAAGTTCCTACAATCTTTCATCATCAAGGTCCACATGGTTAGATCTTTGCTTAAAAATACTTTCATCATCAGGTCCACATTGTTAGATCTTTGCTGAAAAATACTTTCATTATTTGCAGCATCTGCTCAAAACAAAGATGCGAGTTGAATTTGTTTGCTTTAATTTTCTTAGCAAGAAATGTGAGCTCATATTTTCATAAGTGTGTCAGTGGATAGTGACTTTGTAAGTCTGAAGCTTGACCTTTCTCACTAGTTTTCTCTAACTCCCAGAAAAAGCAAAGGTATTCCTTCATTTCCTTCCTTTCTATTCCTTCCTTTCTCCCCTTACCAAATTGTTAATGGTAAGTGAAGCCTCTTCCTATTTACCTACCTGCTGAAATACAAGATAGATTAGACCATCTTTCCGTGGCCTATAGTCAGAGACTTTCTATTAGAAAACCTACATGCATAAAGCAGAAGCTCATATGGGTCACATACCCATATTATGTTCTTAAATCAATAGTATTTCAACTTGTGCCTGCCCATTGCCTCTTGTTCTTTCACTGGGTACCACTGAGAAGAAACTGTTGTCTTTTCTTCCCCAGTCAGACTTCTATACATATTGGTAAAATTCTCACACCACCCCCACATTACACAATGAAACTGAACTCACAGCTAAAACTCCTACTTCTTGAAACCAAAGTCCCAGGTCTTTCACCCTCTTCTTGTATATCAGATGCACCAAATCATCTTTGTGGCCTTTCACAGGCTTTGCTCCTGCATGTTCATGCCTCTCTTGTACTTATGAGCCCAGAACTGGACACAGTACTCCAGCTGTGTCTCACCAGGACCTAGCAGAGGGCAAGGATCATTTCCCTTGACTTGCTGGCAGTAGCCAGTATCGCAGGATATCATTAATCTTTGCTGCAAGGGCACATTTCTGGCTCATTTTCAACTTGGTGTCCACCAGGATCACCAGAGCATTTTCTGTAATGCTGTTTTCCAGATGGTCTGCCCCCACCATGTACTGGTGCATGGGGTTGCTCCTCCCAGGTGCAGGTCTTTGCATTTTCTTTTGCTGAACTTCATAATGTTCCTCTGAGCTTTCCAGCCTATTGAGATCCCACTAAACAGCAACACAACCCTCTGATGTATCAGTCAGTCCTCCCAGATTTGTAGCAGCTGTGAACTTGCTACGGATGCCCTGTCCCATCGATTAGGTCACTAACAAAGGTATTGAACTGTGTGGTATACCATTTCTGACTGGCCTTAACTGGCCTTCATGGTGCTCATCACAATCATTTAAGTCTGGTGGTTCAGCCAGTTTTCAATCCACTTCACTGTCTGCTTATCTAATCTATACTTCATCAGATTGTCTATAAGGATGGTTTAGAAGAGTGTGTTGGAAGCCTCACTAAACCAAAACTAAATAATATACATTGCTCTCCTTTCAACCACTGTAAGCAGTCACTTCATCATGTGCTTTCACTGTTCCTAATTGTGGCTCACTTTGCTATCCTGTGGAAGTCACGTATGTGATGGATTTTGCATTTCCTTACTGGTTTGTTTTTTTTTTTTTTTTCTTTTACTATCTACACCTTTATCATCATGTTCTTTAGTCTAAGACTGATTATGAGTATTTATCATTCCTATTTGTTGTTTATTTTGAAATACTTTTCTAAAATCTAAAATATTTCTTTCTTATATGGAATGACCTCTTCAGTCTCTTTACTAATGTGCTTTCGTATTTGATTTGCTTATTTATAAAGGGTCCTGGAACAGAAGCCACAGCAAATCTCCCATTCTGTAATAGGAAATGCAAGTTTCAAAAGATTCAGCCTCTTCAACTAGTAATTGAATGCAGAATATCATCTCCATCCTGGAATATACAAAATAAAACCAGACTAATCCTTCTTTTCACACATAAAGCCTGTATTTTAAATAATCTCTATGTAAAACTGACCACAATACAGCATTTAACATTTTTAAAGGTGGTTTCACACAAAGCAAAAAGAACAGCATCAGCTAGTGCTAACTCATTATAACAGAAGATATTTTCAAGACTAGTTATATAAAGGTAATCCATCACCTTTTTAGATACTTATGAAATATTTTTGTTTTGTCCTCACTAACCTCCCTTCCTTCATTCTTACTATGTTTTTCCTTATTTTGGTAGACTAGTAGTTAAAAACAAATTGCTAGATCTACAAGTATTTAATTAACATAACAAAAAAGTACTTCTATCCTTCTGGGATCTCCTTTTGACTCAAATACATTTAGAAATGATGAGGGGTACCTTTCAGAGCTCCCTCTTGGGAAGTTATGTGCTCAAGTCACGTTTACACTAACAAGATTTGTTTGTGTAGTTCCCTGTACACCATTTTGAAGACCTTCCTTCTTGGAATATCAAATTATAATTTTATTTGATAGATGTGTAGTCTAGTAAGAATAAAAGAGTGAATTTTGTTGCTCGCTTGTCCTTCAGTTCAAAATTAGCATTTTGCAAGTTAGTTAACTTAGACTGATAGGCACATATGAAGTGAAACTACATAGCTTCTAAATACCTTTACTAAAATTTTATCATATTTATAAATCTCTGATAGCACTGCTAGTTTGTTTTTTCATGGTTTGGTTTTTTTTTTTTTTAATTACTATGAAGAAAAAATTTATTTTTTTACTTTTGGATGTGTGCATCATACAAAGAGGCATTCAAGATGAAAAATAGCAACATTTAAGATTAGCTTTGATGAGGAAATATATAGTTTATGTACCTGTAAATCCAACAGATTCTTAAGTCAGGAAACTGTAGAGGAATTATAGAGGAATGAAAGGAGGTTAATTGACATTGATAATATACAGCTGTGGGCTCGCTTCAGGGGCGGTGGGTTGGCTGACGTGGATGATGTGCAGCTGTGGCTGGTTCCTGCTAAGTAGTTAAATGGCTCTGAGGGGCAGGGAAGGGGAGTACTTGAGGGAGACCTGGAAGAAGCAGAGTGATGAGAGTGAGCACTTCAGATGTTGGAGAAACAAGGAGAGGCCCTGGGAGAGGAAGTGGGCCAAAAGAAGGAAGAACCTGGATGCAGCAGAGGCGAGAAGCAGAGTGGACTGGCCTGAAGAGTATGAAAAAAAACCCAGCATGGATAGTAGATGAACTTTTGAAACTTTGTGGGGGATTGGTGGCTGTGCTGGGGCAAGGTGTGGGAACTACTTATTGAAGTTAACCTGGTATGGGATGGTAAAAGCTTTATTGCAGCTGACTGGTTTCCTGTCACAACACTATCAAAACTAATCTTCTTTTTATAGTCAAACTTTGAAAAACTGTAGTGTGTCAGCTTATGGGTCATACTGTACTGAGTCACACTTATTTTAAGTTTGTGTAGGACTGAAATATTAGTTGTAGTTACAGCATCTCTGTCAATATTTTAAATTGATTTTTATAATTTATTACTTCAGCCAAAAGTCCTTTTATTTCAGATAGTAAGGTAAATAAAATAAAAAAATCATGGGAGAAATTAGATGCTAATGTTTTTGCAACCCTTTGTTCTGATGGTTTGGCTGTTTTTGTGACTGCTCTTTACCGAACTTGCAAAACCCAATGTTAGTTTACTCACTTCATATTGTGATTTTTTTCAGTTACTTATGCACCTGATCAGTAAGACTTAACTAGAGCATAACAACTCTTCTTGTGCAGCATGTTTGTGTTTTAGTCTGTTCTAGTGCTGAACAGAAGACCAAGGTGTGTGTCATCCATAGAAAAGAAGCTGACAGGAGTTGAAAGCAAAAAAACCACTGGAGATCACTGCTGGAAGTTCTTCATCAGGCTTTCTGAAGGTAAAGTATGCCTCTGGGACCCTGTCTATGCTATGCTTTTGGTGTCCACTTAACAGTTTGATAGAGAAAAACTGTGGACAAAAATTCAGAGTGGGAGGAAAAAAACCCAAAAAACATTGAGACATGAAGTCTGCTGAAAGTGGATGTGTAGGAGCTAGAAGTGAGTGAGAAAGAGGGCTCTAAATGCATGGAAAAGTAATTGCAACAGAAGGAGAGAGAAATTGGAGTTGAGCACATAACAAGACTATGACCAACAAACATGGTACCAGCAGCTGAGGAAAAGGGAGAGTTGCATGTGAAGGGTTGGGGTGGGAGAAGGAGACTGACTTTAGTGAGAAGCCCCTAAACAGAGAATGGGCTGGACTGGTAATTAATCAAAGAACCTGGATGACCACAACAGGATAAAGATGGGAGACAAGATTTCAAAGAAATGGGCAGGACAGTCTGCTCACAAAGGCACATTGATTGCAGATTATGGAAACGAAGCCACTTTCCCCTGATGTTTACAAGCATTTGTAGCACCTTCTGACACTGCATGTGGTGTGAGCAGTGTGAGGTAAAACGTGAAGCAAACTGAGAGAAAGACTGTCATGTTCTTCAGCCCTCCCATTCATTGGAGGTAAAATGCAGAACTTGTAATCCCTTAAAATGTTATTATGTAAGCATGAGTTTAACATGGTCTTGGAGAAAAAAAAAAAACCCAAACCCCAATAGTGTTATGTTTAAAAAGCTGTCATATAAAAGGTTAGAAGTTCTTGTTTTACTTTAGTTATATTACTGATAGTTCAAAGAATTAAAATTATCAATATAACACTCCATTTATCATTAGTCTTATAATAAATTCCATGCTCGCATTAGAATAAGCTAGTTCATGAGGTAGATACAATACATTCTTGATTACCTTGTACATTATATTTAAGAAATATTATTTTTTTGCAACATATTTTTGTAGGACATGGTCTGCTTCAATTCTTTGGCGAAGTGCCTCTCTGCTATAAACTGTCTCTGATCTTCATTTTGGAAGCTCTGGCCCCTCCATGTGCTGTGGTAGGCTCATCCCAGTTTGCACTGGAAGAGGTGTCAGGCTAAAGCCATACCTTTTCTTTGTCCCATTAATTTTATTCTAGTTTAGCTGTGATTTGACATATGGAGACATTATTTCCCTTCTCTTTTTTTCTCAGGAAAAGTGTAACATTACACAGTAGTAGAAGCTGAACCCAGGTATTTCAGCTCTTCTGAAAGGACAGCAGTAGCAGGCTCTGTGATGGGGAGATGGAGAGGATAGCAAGGCTGGATGGGACTGTCCACTTCCTGTCACAAAAGCTATACTTACATTAATAAACAAAAGATTGCACCTTGGGTTTTTATAATGGTGCATGATTATCCATGCTTTTATCATTTAATGATTTTTGTTTCCTGCAAGACTCTTGCCTGTGCCAGCTTGCATTGATGCAGACAATCTCTGCTTGTTATTGAGTCCCTGGTTACCAGACATAACCCAGTCCAAGGACCAGCCCGGCAGATATTTGCAAGGCATTGTTTTGGAGGGGAAGAGAACACAGCCACATGGACATAAGCCAGATTCTGCTGTTTTACCTCAGGCTCAGTGTATTTGGCCTGGCCTTGTTCTCTTCAGTATGTGGGGCTAAGCTCAGACTTCACCATATTGAAGATGTAATATGTGTATATACACACATCTGCATAGACACATAATATTTTCTCTAACAGTGCCAAAATGAGTTAGGTTAAAGTCGGGATATGCCATACCCATTTGCGAGTTTATTCTGATACAGTCAGAGGACTGAAACATTAGTCAGTATGTATAAGACTCAAGTTATGACAAACATATTTGGCATTTCTTAAATTTCAATATTTGATCCTTGCAACCTAGCCAACACTTTCAGAAGTGTCAGGTTTTCTCCTAAGGTACATACAGATCTAAATTTTTGGACATTTTGATGTCAGCACTTCAGAAATCTTTAAGTCCTTAAAGACTCTAGAGATAAAATCAATGCCTGAGATCTTAAAGGGGGGGAAAAATTGTTTAGAACTATCTTCTGTGTTCTTGAAAAGAAGTAAATGTAATGGTGAGAGCAGCTGGCTCATTTTCTCTTCTCAAGCTCTTCCTTTCTTGTATATTAGTGTATTATGGCCTGTAGGTAGAATTAGTGATAACCACATAGTATTTTGGAAGACACTTTTTGACCTGTTAAAGTCTACCTCTTCCTATCTGTTTATTAATCATTTAGCTAGATGCTATGTTGTATTAATGCACAATTTATGACTATTTCACTTAATTAAATGTGTAGGAACTTAAATACATAATTAAAAGCAACTTACTCCCCACCCCCCTGAGATTTTTGTCCATCTAAATTAGCTAGTAAGGAAATTCTTGCTGTTCAAGTTGAATCTCTTAGTGTTGGTTTTGGTTAACTCCTAGAAAATACAGTTAAAACTGAGAGAAAATCAAACCAGAAAGAGAGAAATAATCATCGTTACTCCTGAAGTTTATATGGTGCCCTGCTTATATGCAGAATAAAACTTTTTTTTGTGTGTGTGTGCTATAGATAACAGAAATAGAACCATAGAATCAGAATGGTTTGGGTTGGAAGGGACCTTTAAAGATCATATAGTCCTACTCCCCTGCCATAAGCAGCGACATCTTTCACAAGATGGACGCGAGCCAATGCAATTGTCAACTTGTTATTCACCTATAGGTAAAAACTTTTTTTTCCTCTTGTCAAGAAGTTATTCCATAGCCATCTGCTTCAGCACTTCTATCATTATGTTGTGGGAGTTTATGGAACAGTTTTTCCTTTTATGCTTTATAAATCTGAACATTAAAACAACAAATCTTGTCATTACAATTATTTTCCTCCATTTTCTTATTATTCAGCACAGTTAAGTCCTATACATGGTGTTTCAAACCAAACTTAAGGATCGGAAAACTATTTTAGAAAACTCTGCTGAATACTTGCTTTGGGAGCTTGTGAAAAGTAATCAAGTTCAAGTCAAACCTTTTGATCAAGATCTCATCTTCACACTTTCTAAAAGGGAAAAAGAGAAATTTAAAACTGTGGAACAAATTATTTAGCAAGTGGTGGTGGTAGTAAATTACTTTAGAGAAAGATCCCTGAGCACTCCATCAAAGAAGACATATTTTATGCCCCTCATTCTTTTAAGCCCAAAGCATAAGAGCTGGTTTGTTTGTTAGGCAAACCTTGACCTCTGATCCTACCTGCCATGATCCTCTCCACCACCTTTTTGCTTCATTTACCTGGATTCTGATCTCTGTTTCTTTGCAGGCTGCTAATGACCTACTTGTATCGTTTGTAATTGTCTGTTATGTTACTGAGCCTGTGCTATGCCATGATATTTCAGTCAAGGATGTGTGGTCCAGGCACACTGTCAGTGCTGTTAAGCTCACTTTCCTGCAGCCTACTGTTGTTTCCAGACACATTTCCTTTCCTCTTATACTTGCACACACCTGGGTTTTTTACTGTTCCGAAGCCTAACCCATGGAAAAGATCACTATTCAAACTGTGTCATGGAGGCACTGGTGGTGGTGATTCATTGACCCATGAGAGGCCTTGAGAGCCTTGATATCTACAGGTTTCACCATTGTGTCTGCTGACACCCTGTTTGCCTATTAAACACGATAAGGTAAGGCATATATATTACAGAGGATGTATACTAAACTGCTGTATGCATACAAGTCAGTTCTGACATGTAGAAAACAGTCTCCAAACTAAACCTCTGATCAAGCTTTCAGACACGTTAAAAACTGTAAAACAGAAGCTTTTGCAAGGTGAAAACAAAGTGGTTTACCTCATCTTCTACTTGTATAGAGACCCAAATTACTTAACTATCAAATGCAGTTAAAATCTTTACAAAAGGTCTGTGTGAGCTTTCCCTTCCCATAAAACGTGACACAGAACCTCTTCCAGAAATCACCTTTCATTTATACAGTATTTTCCTTTTCTTTGCATGCTTCTGCCAAAAGTTCAAATAAGAGAGATCCCAATCTTCCACTGGTCAGATTTGTGAGTCACAGTCCTCATACTGAAGTACAAATTTTGCTATACTGTAATTGCTTGGCCATTTACTCAGTTATGTCCAAATAAAGTTATATTATTACATCCCATTTCCAAAAATGCCTTATGCAGGGAAGAAGAAAATTTTCAAGAAAGGTCTTGCACCTGTTAGGGTATGGTTATGGCACTTCAGATAGCAGAGACAGAAAAAGACCTCTGTGTTCATCCACTATCAATAAAAAAATGATCTCTGTGTTATATGCTCATCTGTAACACATACAGCACTGGAAGGAAGATCCCACGAGTACAGAGCCTCAGGCTCTGTCACTGCCCCCTACCTTTCCCTGAGCACATTAAGTCCCATGTTTTTCCTTTCATTGCTCTCCTTTTATCTACTTTTCTAAGCTTCTTTATTCCTTTGTTTCGTTTTCATGTACTCTGAGCTGCTGCTATGCTACTGAATACTGATGAGACAATAAGGTATTCTAGCTGAGAAGGTTATTTTTCAGCTGTATTTCTTAGCATAACACAGCCATCCTGTATTTATAAGGGGAATCTCTGCATACAGGTACTGTGTTAAGGGCAATTAACTCAGCTGCTTGCGAGCACCCCGAATGTATCAGGGGTTGTAAGGCACTGGTCAACCCTGCAACACAGACAAAGACTGATAATGCAACACCATTTCAACTCATGTTGCTGATTTTCAATGTCTCCCTGGCTTCCTAATGCCCTGCTGGTGCTGTGCTGCTGCTGCTTCAGTCCTAGCACTGTCACTGTGCAGGAGCATTCCCAGTCCCATCCCTTCTCCACTGGCTTCTCAGGTCAGTCTGTCAACATTTCTGATTCCTTCCTCAACCTGACTGTGCCAGTTACCACTTTCAACAAAAATACAGGTACAGTTACATTAGCTTTATTCTTTGTTTTGTTTTTCAGAACTGGAAGAAACAGAATTAAAAACCGAGGACTGAAAGGACCTTTCAAGGTCACTAAGTCTACTTCCTCCCACTTAAGGGCACTTGTAGACTATATAGTAAGTGCAGAAGTGGTCATGGCAAGCTCATGTTTGTACTGTGAAGGCAAATTATGAAATAACTTTAAACAGTCAGCAAAATAGTGAAACATTTAATCAGAGACAACAATAACACATTTTGTCAAAAAAAGCAAAAATCTCATGAAATAAAGCCTTCAGAGGAAATACAGAGTTTTCAAACCCAGTTTATTTTTCTCTTTAACAGGAGAATAGTAAGGCAGAAGGGTTTAATTTGAAGAAATAATATAACTTACACATCATGTATATCACCATTAACTAGGAAAAGAAAAAAAGTCAGATTTCTTTCCCAAGCTTCATAAGAGTTTGGCTTGAAAGGACATGAAATAACAAAGATTTTTAATTTTTATTTGGCATCTCTGCTCCAGGATGGCATATAAATTATATATAGACGCTGCATTGATGTATACTATTTTAGCCCCACTAAATTACATTTGAAACCTTTGAAAACAAAAGCTGTTTTAAATTTTTCTTAGTTCCTTAATAATTCCCTCTGTAACTGATAAAGATGAAAAGATGGTTTCTCCACAGACAGTGTAGACCTCTTGTTTACCCTTTCCACTTTATGATCACTCATAGTGATCCATCTTCTAGAACAAACACAAACAAGATACATTCAGCAATTTTTCCCATCACTGAACTCTTGGCAGAATATAGATTAAAAAAAAATTCAATTCAGAGAAGGTGAAAGTGGTGCTGATCAATTGGTGGAAGCAACCTGATGAAATGGGAAAGCTCAAGCTTTTTCAGGCCACATAGTAAGCCATCATAATGCTGCTGGTATGCTATGCATCTACTGGTTTTCTTTGCAGAACTAAAAGTTATTATTTCTTGTAAGAGATATAATCAAGACTATCAGATCTGCTGGTATCAGTCAAACACAAAGATTTATATATATATATATATGTATGTATGGCTAGTAACTGAAGATATTCTAAGGTTATTCTTCTATTTGTTACTTCAATACAGAGCTCCTGCTTGTAGACGAGATAACTTTAGGGAAAAGTCCACAGAATCTAACAAGGATGAAACAGTATAAATTTATTGAAATACCATTTCACTTACATAGAGGATTATATTCTTTCAAAAATACTGTGTGTGTAATTTTTTTATTATAAAAATTTATAAAGTGTGAAGAGTCTCAGTAGAGATTTGTGTTCTTTGCTAAGCTTTACAGAAATCTCCCATACATGTAAGCTGCCTCTAAGGACATGTAGAGTGATTGCAGCAGTGATGCTTTTTCCAGGAAGCATGTTACCATTGTCATCTTAGGTTGTATCTGTTCACCTTTAGATGTAATGCTTCTTTCTAGATATTCCAGGTGCTTGTTGCTTTGGAAGGAGTCTCCTGTTTTGTCAGACATCCTGGAAATTACCATCTGCACCAAAGACCCAGGGCTGAAGACAGGCTGTGATAAAGAAAAGGCAGTTCTGCCACCCTCCTGTTAGGCATAATTGTAATGACATTCTCAGCACCTCCTAAGCCTGATTATTTCAGGTGACTACTCCCTAAGAGGATTTCAGGTAATGGTTTCGCAGGTCTTTTTTTGAGACAGAAATGGGAGTGATTTAAGATCACCGCTGGCCCTGAATCAATCTATAATAGTAGTATAAATATGGATTGACTGAAGAAGATCTAAAGGTATGGATGTTTGTTCCAGGTTACCCAGGAAAGATTGGGTTATAGTGGCACTCATGTCACAGTGAGCACACACTACAGCCCTCAGCACACTGCTTGGCTGAGTAAGCATGTCCTGTAACTCCCTCCCACCTGCCACATCCACGCCCCAACGGCTGCCAGCACCTGTTGATTCACTGGGGAAGCTTTAGAAAATAGAGAATGAATGGCATTAGTACTGTTCAGATGAAAGGGTTCTTTGAAAGACTGGATCCAACAGCATTACACTTTCTGTGAATTTCTCCAGAAACCCTTTAAGAATAATAAAGCAGAGAAATGTTTTGCCATTTTATGGATTGGAAGAAGAAGAAAAAAAGTAACTTTTAAAGATATTTCTTTGGAAAATGTTGACATTTAGATTTTAAATACTCTACATGTCTTTTGAGATTTACCTGTTTAATACACATTATAACAGTGATGGGTTGGCCTTGGCTGCTTGCCAGATGTGCACCCAACCACTGTCACCCCCCTTCCTCAACAGAAGTTGAGGGGTAATAAGATGTAAAACATCATGGGTCAAGATAAAGGCAGGGAGATTACTTAGAAATTATCATCATAGGCAAAACAAGCTTCACTTGGGGAAAAATAATTTAATACCAGTTAAAAATAGAGTTGGATTGTGTGGAGTAAAGAGAAGCTGAGCAGCACAGAGGGAAGCTGGGGGGCTACAGCCAGTCCATAACAGTTCCCCTCAGCTGCTTCTTCCTCCTCACACATTTTCTCCACTCCAGTGTGCATACTTTCCAAGGGCTGCAGTCCTTCAGGGTAGAGTCCTTCTCTACTCCATGGGATCTCCCAGGCTGCAGCTTCCATCAGGGCACATCCACCTGCTCCAGTGTGCGGTCCTTCATGGGCTGTAGTGTGGATACCTGCTCCGCTGTGGTCTGTGGTCTCTTCCATGGGTGGCAGGGGAATCTCTGCTCTGGCACCTGAAATACCTCCTCCTCTAACCTTGGGGTTTGCAGGATTGTTTCTCACGCTTCCTCCTCCTCGCCCCTCCCCCCAGCCCCATTCAGTGCTGTGCAGTGTTTTTTACCATTACTTAAACAGAGACACCAAAAATTCCTCTGACAGGCTCATCTGTGTCCTGCAGTGAGTCCATTTTGGAGCCAGATGGAACTGCCTGTGACTGGTATGGGACAGGCCCTGGCTTCTGCTCACAGTGAGACCATCCTTGCAGCTCCCACCATTACCAAAACTTTGCCGCCTACATGCAATACAAGAAGTTATAAGGTAAATTATATTTATTGTAAATTTAATTATATGTCACACATAGACTGTTCTGAAACATGTCGTGACTTCTAACCATGTCATCAACTTGCCTAATATTGTCAGCTGAAAACATTCCAACATTTAAGAATAAACACAGTTGCAAGAACTGAACAAGGAATTGTGTTACTTGTGGTAGGTATAATTTTTAAGAAATTCTTTCGCATTTTTCTTGCAATTTTATGTTAATATAAAAGGAAACCTGTTAAACTCTACAATGCATGAAAAAAAAAATGGTCTAGCACAGACATCTTTTAAAAGTCAATACGTTTAATCACTTCAAATTTGCAGACCTAACAGCGAGATGTTTGTGGGGGTTTTTGGTATTACATCTAGATATGGAGTTGAAACGAAATGTACTAAAGTGCAGGGAGCTGAATTGTGTGTGCATCGAAAATACAAAGAGATGATTGCAGCACTGATTGTCATAGCAACTGGAATATAACAGTCATTAAATATTTTCACATTATTCTAAGGCATAGGCTCTGTACTTATCAACTTACTGGCACAATATGAAGCAAACACTTACACTTAGCAGTGCTACCAGCCAGTGTAACAGTGAGGAATGAAAGGTCATAGGAAACTATTGAGGACTTAATTGGAACAGCCAAATGTCCTGGGATGTACATTATATTCAGCCTATTAGAAAAATAGAACATTAGAAACTCCATTCAATATCAGAAGATAGGGAAGTAGAGGAAAAACTAGAAATAAAGCCTGACTGATTATCCATATCAGGCCACCAGTGTGAAACAACAATGTGTTTTCTCCATGGTTTGGGGAATGGATGAAGGACAATTGGCTCAAAGCCTGCGGGCATACATGGGTCTGGGAACCTTCCTGCATTAGCCCCACATACCACCTCTTTCAGCCTGGTGTTTTGCCTTTACAGGTGAATTCACCTGTCTGTAAGTGTAAGCAGCAGCAGAAGGGAGTAACAGATGGAAAGAGTTGCTGAGAACAAGTCTTATGAGGAACGGTCGAAGGAACTGGGGTTGTTAAGTCTGCAGAAAAGAAGGCTCAGAGGAGACCTCATTGCTCTCTGCAACTACCTGAAAGGAAATTGTAGTGAGGTAGGTGTTAGACTCTTCTCCAAAGTAACATGTGATACAAGGAACAGCCTCAAATTGCAACAGGGACAGTTTAGATTGGATATTAGGAAAGATTTCTTCACTGAAATGGTTGTCAAACATTAGAACAGGCTTCCCGGGGAAGTGGTTAAGTCACTATTCCTTGAGGTATTTAAAAGATGTGTAGATGTGGCACTTTGGGACATGGTTTAGTGCTGGACTCGGCAGTGCTAGGTTAATGGTTGGACTCAATGATCTTAAAGGTCTTTTCCAACTGGAATGATTCTATGATTCCATGACCTGAATCATTTTTTTGCTGTGCATTTTTAAACTGCTTCTCTAACCCTGTTGCTCCACACACAAGCTTTGCCCTAGAGCCCTTCTCTGCTTTAAAAGACCAGGGAAGTGTAGGAACTATGTATAAACTGTGAAAGGAGCTTTTCTAGAAAGAGCAGGAGAATACTGTGACAGTTAATGCTGGTCATATATTGTACTATTTGGTTATATAGGTAAGTGCCCCCCAAAAAGTTGATAGCACTGTATTTGGGCTCTTAAATAGGTATAGCCCAGTTTTCAAGAATGCTGAGAAATGTTCCTTCTCTGAGGAATCCTGTTGCATTTAGTCAGCAAGAAGAAAAGAAACATTTAATTTCTGAAAAAGTAAGCTCGTAAGTTGCATCAACATGCAAAAACATGTTTGGAATACCTGCAAACTTCTAAATTTTCCATGAAGTTATGGTTTGGCCTTAACGTAATTAGTTACATTGGTAAGTTGACAACAGGATCTGTATATTAATTTAATTCTGAATTATATTTGTTATTAGAATTAAAAATATTGTACAGCTAATGTAAAGGATTGGATGACAAAAATTTAACATTTACGAGGTTACCTTGCTTGCCCATATCATATTCATGTGTAAATTTTTAAGGCAGGCTCCTTTATCTCCAAAAATTTGCTTTTTTTTCAACTTTCCAGGGGACCAAATACCAGCAGTTTAGTGTAATAAATTTTTTGCTGCTGACAGTACAAGAGTCTGGAAATGCATATAGTTGTTTTACTCCACTATGTCAAGAATCATTGCTTAGCAAGATATCTTCCATTAATTTCTGACAAGATCAGAAGAGCTTAAATGGGTATTAAAATACTAGCGCAGACTACAACATTTCTATTAATAGTAGCAGCCACCTTCCCCAAAGAAAAAATAATAATTCTGAATAAGACCTAATTTACATATATACATATTTATATATGTATGTATTAGCTGGAATAGAAACCTGGGACTTCTCCATGTGTCAGGTCTCATTCATTTTAGTAACGTGGTGTCAGTATACTGCCAACATTCACAACAGAACTGTTGCAGATGGTGTGTTTAAAATAGAACTGGCAAATTCTCTTTTCACCTGAGGTGCATTGAAGTGGTGTAACACTTTCTGGGAAAGATGAAAATGTTATTCTAGATTACACTACAGAAGATTGGATTAACTCCTCAAATTAATAGTTTCTTTTTTACCCAGCTAAGGACCTCACCAAGAGGTACTGTGTTCAACATTTTCACCAGTCATATTTTGTATAACAGTGCAAAGAGTAGAAAATAACATCAACCTACAGATTTCCAAGTTCCAGTGTTTTCTGGATCTGTTTACCAAAGGTATGGAGCTGAATCTTGTAAATCATTCAGAAAAAGAAGTCTTGTTGGTGTTAGTGTGGTCATGTTCATGAGGTCAACAAACTCAATGTGTTATATGTTCCCTAAAATAAAATACTGCAGAACATAAATTACAATAACAGTACAAATATATTATCTAGAGAGAAGTGTTCATTTGTCACTTTTTAACGTGCTTTACCAAGTTATTTCATCCAGGAAAAATGAAGGAGAGAAAGCCTGTCATACCTTCTGAGGCAATATGAGGGCTTTTTGTATTTTAAGTTGAAAGAAAATAAACTTATGTAATTTCTAACTTTAATGTGAAGTTATGGCTCAGAGGAATTGCAAGTAGATGAATGTAAAATTGTATTTTTATTTCACAAGGCAGAAAACTAGTTGGATAGATACAGCATAGATTTCTGCAAGCTGTTCTGATTGATCTTCACTAGTAAGGGACTACAGAGGAAAAGTTAGGTCAGTCACAGCTAATGAAAGCTAGATTTTTTTGTTTTGGTTTGGGTTTTTTTGTTCAAAACTGCCATTGAACCCTATCAGCTGATATACTCATGATGTAGATAGGTTTCTTGTCATAGTCTGAAACTAAGTAGTGGAAGAATAATGGACTTTCAAGCGCAGTTTCAGTTTCAGGCTAATTTAAATCAGTGATAGGATGATAAAGTTTTATATCCTAACATAAATTCTCTTACCATAAATATGATAAAATATTACTGATGTATGACAATAAATGAGAGCGACTCCAGCTTTAGCGTTAGAGACATTGCTCAGGTATAAGCTTGTGCAGGTATAGAGTTTTACCACACAATAATAACATAGCGACAGATAACCCACTGTTTCTAGTAAGGTAAAAAATTCCTGAAGTAGAAAGGTTTTATTATAAAAGAGTTGGGCAAACTCAACGAGGAGTGTTGCAGCACCTCCTGATTTATATATGTAAGAATATTTTAAAATTAAGAAGTCATAGATGTAGTTCTCCTTGTTTTGCACTTCCCTAATCAAATCAGTTGCATTGATTTCTCTTTCCACAGCTGTCTTCTCTTGCTATCTACTCTGCTCCCCGCTCCATTCCTGCGAAGTCCTCACTAAGACTCAAAGATACAGGTACTCAGTGATGAGTTACACCTGCCTGACCCATGGTCTGTCCTCTCTCATGACTCTGGCAGGTACCATGCTCACTTGTCACTGCCCATGGAGAAGCTGGATGTGGCCCTGGAGGCATTCTGCTCACTTGGCTGTCAGAGCAGTGTGATAGCTTGACTGCATGGCTTTTGGCAGCTGCTGCAAAACCAGCTGTGGCACACAACCGCCCAGCTCCAAACATATCAACCACAATTCTGCTCAGTAAGTTGGTTATATATTATATCACACGTCCTTCTATTACTTGTTCTCCTCTATCATGAATCCTGCATTTGATTTTATTTGCTTATCCATACACTAAACATGCATTAATATTCTCATCATTAACAGCATCACATTTGGCAGTCATTCAGTACCTCTTCAGATATTATATTCTGTCAATTCTCTTTTAAAATTTTCTTCATATAACAGTACAGGTATTTTCTACAGAAAATCTCTTTCAGAGTCAGTTACCTATACAAGTTCCATATTAACTCAGTTGCACAACCACAATAATCTGAGATCAGCTCTTTCAGGCTGGCATAACATTCATTTAGCTTAGAGAATAAATTTGATTTGATTTCCAAAAGAGATCTTTTAGAGTTCTTTTCCTCCTTTAGCTAACTAACTAATGGAGTACTTTTACTAAAAGCAGGCATACTGAATATGGGAATGTATGTATTGAATAACTAGCTACAAATATAAGGATATAATTTTGCAATGTTATTAAAACTTTTAATTTTTTTTTTTCATTCAGTTTCCATAAAGGAGAAAAAAATATGTTATTTTTTGTTTCATTCTGAACTATAAAAAATTTTGAACATGTTTAGGGTTTAGACCTGTGGATTTTTAAGGTTTACCATAAAGTTTGCCATTGTCCTGGTTTCAGCTGGGATAATGTTAATTTTCTTCTTGGTAGCTGGCACAGTGCTGTGGTTTTGAATTTAGTATGAGAATAATGTTCCTACACACTGATGTGTTAGTTGTCACTAAGTAGTGCTTACTCTGAGTCAAGGACTTTTCCATTCCCCATGCTCTGCCAGTGAGGAGGTGCACCAGAAGCCAGGAGGGCGCAGAGCCAGGGCAGCTGACCTGAATGACCCACAGGGATATTCCATACCATAGAACGTCATGATCAGTATATAAATTGGGGGGGAGTTGGACAAGGCTGGCTGATTTTTGCTTGGGAACTGGCCTGGCATCAGTCAGCAGATGTTGAGCAGCTGTATTGTGCATATCATCTTTGGTTTTTTTGGTTTGGGGTTTTTTTTCCCTTTGGGTTTTATTCCTCTCTCTTCCTCTCTCCTTTTAATTACAATTGTTGTTGTTGTTGTTGTTATTATATTATATTTCAATTATTACATTTTTCTTAACTGATGAGTTTTGCCTTTTTGCTTATTCTCCTCCCCATCCTGTCACAGGGAGAAGTGGGGGGAACTGAGTGAGTGGCTGCATGTTACTTAGTTACTGGCTGGGGTTAAACTACTACAGCCATGTGGTATGTTGGCTTCTTCCAATGCACTTTCCCTTCCTGATATCAATACCATCTCTGTGACTCTGTTGCTACTGGTGTCAGGTGACTCAATCTGTCTTATTCAAAGTGGAGCTGAAAACCTCAAAGTCTTTCTAATGCCAAAAGGAACCCCCCTTGCTTCAGGGAAGTCATATTTAAATGTATAAATGCAGCTTAAATATCTGAATTTTAAGCACATAGGAGATAAATATATTTTGTATAACTCTGCATACAATCTTTTTTGTGAGTAAAAAGACATCCATTTGACCCATTTGACACAAAGTCCTTTTTTTTTTTTTTTTTTTTCTGTAGCCATAATATATAAAACCTTTTGCTTTTTTTCTTTCATAAAGCAAAAAAACCCCAAAAACATTCCCTAAGCTGTTTTTGGGAAAAAAAGCCCAAAATCAACGGTGTACTGTACTCTTATTGACAGTTATTTGTTTTTAGAACCCTACCAGAGCTTTAGGTTCAGCTGTAGTTCAAGCAACAGCAGGGAAAACTAACACATTAACTACTCATTTTTTGTCTATATTCAATTAAAGATGTCTTGAGTGGCCTAGCTATAAGACACATTTTGTTGTAAAACAATATTTTTCAAGGTAAACCTTGAATTTATTAAGAATATAATCAAGTTTTATACCTTTTTCACTATTCAATCTATAACCTACAACTCTCTTAGGGTCTAAGAACAATTCATTATAATTCAACAATATGATAAAAAAGGTCTTGAAGTTTATTGATTTTTTTTATTCTGTTCATTTATCTTTTAAAGTAAATCCATGTTCATAAAACATAACATGTTTGTTGCAGCCTAGAATGAAATTCTAATGACATTTACTTTAAGAATTGAGAGCTAAAGTCAAAGATCCAAAAATTATGTTTATAAATTAATATATAATAAGAAAAATTGCACAAATGTTTCTTTAGGTGACTTTTTCAAATTAAGGCAGAATATTTTCAAGATTTATTGCGTTATTTCTGCATCTAGTTTTAAATAAATATTAAAATATCTAATATCACACATCTTAATGCATTGAGTTTACCAGTATCACAAGGAAGTGAGGACTCAATTTGAGTGAATGATACTAGGTATATCACAATTGTCTTTAAACTTTGGATTATGGTTTTGCTAATTCATGTGTAAAAAAAAATAATTCTGCCTATGAATCCACTAAAGTAAAACCTTCTATTTGTAATGAATCCTCCATTCCTAATTTCCCTTTTTGAATTGAGTACGGTAGCATAAATGTAACCAAGAGCAGAAGTTGATCTTAGCTCTGGCTTGTGACAACTCATGTAATCTATTTTAGGAAATCTTCATTTCTGTTAGGAATAGAAGTCGTTGTTAGATCAATGGTCTAAAAGTAGCAGTACTAAAATAATGACCATTGGAATGTCTGACTTGTACAACTGGCCTCCTCTGGCCTTCTTTAGGAGAAGAAAAAATGATTCTATGGAAGAAATGCTATCACCCTTTCCATCTCCAAGCTCAGGCTGTCTTGTGTACTGCCACAACACATCTGTCTTTGCCTTGGAATTCCTGGCCTCAAACTTATTCCTGAAGATCATGATTTTATCCTTACTTTAAGGGATAAATGTTGTAATTGTTTTCAGATTTTAGTGGAAAACATTGCCACTACATCACCATCACCCATTTGCAACTCAGCTCAAAAGTAAAAGTATTTATTCATGATGTGGGAGATCTGCAGAGATTCAAGCCCATATCTTCTATCTATATAAGAGTCTATATACAGAATCACTCTGGCTGGGCCATGGGCCATTTCTCTCTTCCATATAAAATGCTGATGGAAAGAACAATATGTGCCTAGGCACAGGAGGTTGCTGGTTTGTATGGGAATGCTTCAGAATAGGTTACTGGAACAGTTTTGCTGGATTTTTGTGAATGCTTTCAGGCAAAGATATAATTGAAAGCTATGTCTGTGTAAGTGCACTCGTACCTTTACAAGCCCCACTTTTACAGAGTTAAGAGAAACCACATTTTCAGTGCATTGATCTGTTGACTGGATTTGAGATACTCCTACCAGCTGAAGCTGTTTAAGCTGCACAAGATTAGGTACTGGTTCAGCAATGACTTTAAGAATCATTATTCTGGAATTTGAAAGGGCTTAAAGGGTTAAGGACAGAATGCACTTGAAGTTCTTAGTAACATGCCATCAACATAACATTTTTTTTGTGTACACATTTAAAAATATTTTTGTAAGCTACAATTAATATATTTATCTTGGACTTTTGTGTGCTTTGCTTAACACTAAGATGTTCTATTATGATTACTGGTGTTACCATATTGCGTGCAAATATGAAACAATTAAGCATTTTTACAAAACAAATCTTAATAAGAATTTGTCTAAATGCTTTCAGAGATTCTCAGGGAAGAGGGATTCTCTCTTCCCCAAAAAAGGAAGTTTGAGGAGAGAGGGATGTGGAAGAAAAAAACAGAGAGAAGAAGGTTGAAATAAAAAGGCGAGAAATGACTGTATCAAAGCTCAAACAATAGCAAGCATAACATTTGTTCACAATTAATTTTTTTATGCTAAAATAAACTTTGTTTAGTATTAAGATGTTTTTTGAAATAATATCTGCTCAGATTATTTAAAAGAAATTAAGTAGCCACTTGGATAGCAAGGGTATACCTTTTTTTAAATTTTATTTTCCATACCTTACCTGTTTTAAAGACAAATTGAGAAGCCCAGTATTTTGGTTAAAAGAAGTTTCTGTGTTCCATATTACTTAATATAAGACAAATATACCTGTTGTTCATATTTTCAAAGGCAATCTTGCAACAAAACCTGAATTTGATTGTCATAGCATATCTAATTTCTCTAAATCTGCTGATCTGATATCTCTGGATATAGTCTGTGAACTGAAGCTCGTAGTTTAGTATTACTTTCAATGTTTAAAATCAGTGATGTCCTCCTGATTTCCTTCAGTGTGATCAGGTCACATCCCTTGTGGTGTTTTCAGAGTTTTCATAGGAAAAGATAGTTTAGAACATCCCCACACTTAAGTGGATATATGTATATAAAGTTGAGATATATATATAAAATATACAAGCTAATTGTTCTAATTCTAAAATTTTTCATAGGTCTTGCCAAAATGCAGTGCACAAGCTTTACATAATGATTCACCTTTTCTTACTTAGATTCACTATAGGAGTAAAAGGTGTAACATGATCCTTAATTGCTACCATTTAATTTAATTCATTATCTTAAAATAAATTGGCTGTGTTCCTGGTTCATGTTCTCAGAGCGGCTAATTTAAAGTCTTCCTCATAAACAAAAAGAGTAATAACAATTTGTCTTCAAAGCAACTCCCAGTGCTCACAGGTAACTTAGATTTGAATGTGGGGCTTTTTTGGTGTGTGAAAAATTTCCAAAACCATTCTGTGAAATACTTTAATCAATATGCATATAATGATTTAAGATTATTTCCTCTATCCCATCATTTCAAAAAGTCACTTGCTTATGACTCTGTATATACAAGGCTCTATTACTGTTACTGTTAGTATTAATAAAACTATTTCTTCCAATTCAGTTTTATAAGTGCAATAATTCTGCTTGCTTTGACTAACATGCAGGTCTGCTCAACAATTACAAGAGTCAATCTCACATCTTTGTATTTATTGTTGCATTATTCTCTTGTATTTAGATATATTTTTCCTTCTTCTTTAGTTCATTTTTTTACCTTAGAGACTATTTTGCTAAGTAAATCAATAACTCCCCAGTTCTCATTGATCTCATTTATTAATGGGCCTGTTTTCTCCTTTTATTCTCATCTGTCTATTTTTTAAAAAAAGTTTTTCTATAGCCTTTTTTGCAGACTGATACCTGCAAACCTGTTTGAAATCAGATGACTTCGCAGAATTATCAAAACAATGTTATGGAATACTACCAGTAAGCGCAGGATTCTATCAATAGTTTTAGGAACTGTGTAAATACTGATGTGGAAACCAAAATAGGCATGCTGAAAACTCATACATGAAGCTTATGCACAGCATTTCTAGAGTCAGGCACTATTATCAACATTTTGTCTTGAAGGCAACCAGTAGTACCACAAAGTGTAGCAGCCCTAAGGACAGACACCCCGCGGCTGAATACATGTTGAATGATGTATCTGCTGCTACGCTGTATTCATCTGACAATCTACTAGCAATTTGATGCACTGCCTGAAAACACTCCAGGAAATCTGGGAGAACGTTAATTCTTAAATCATAAATTTGACATTTGCGGGAAGTGCTGTTCATCCTTCTGGTGAACCTGACTTGACTTTCTTGCTCAGATGAGCTCAACATCTCTATGTTCATCATATTATTTTCTTCTAAGATTGAAAGATGGTGTATGTGTTTCAAACGTTTTACTCAAGTAATAGTTCAAGCAACATCACCAGCTTTTTGAGAAGTTGGATTTGTCTGAATTAAAGGCAATTTGAGCCATCAAGAAGGTCAAGCAAAAGTGATCAACATCACAAATCTTCCATGGGAAACTGTCTAGATTCTGCCTTGTTCTGTGCTCTGGATAAATTTTAAAATAACCAGTACTGTGACTAAAATGAATAAGCCTAAGCAAATAATCCAATGCAGCATTCTGCATGAAAAGTACAACTAGTTATATAATTTTGCAACCCCTGAAATGGTTTTGCTCTTTAAAGACAATTTTTATGGGCTTTTTGAACATTGGGCATGGCTAGTAAGTCATGTAGCTCTGGGAGGGCAGAAGAGGCGCCTATGTGGAGCTGTCATGTTGTTTCAATGATGACCATAAAAAGTTTATGAACAATAAAGAAATTAATTTCAGAAAATGGAAAGCATTTTTAGGAAGTAGTGGTAGCTGTTACCAGTGTAAGAAAAGATAAGACAATCATGTATGATGTTTATATTATTTTTTATCTTACACCTACCAGAGCAGCATGATCCCCAGGGTTACCACTCTGATCTGGTGAGTTTTGTAAACAATGTATATATCCTGCATACAGCTAAAATTAGCAGAACATGAACAAGTGGAGGGGTTTTATGTTTGTTTGTTTGTTTGTTTGTTTTTAAATACAGTATGCTATAGAGGATTACTAAATGTGATGTACACATCCATGTAGTTACAAATCTGAAATATTCTTTAAACTGTCTCAGTTCTGCATACCACTCACTTGTTCTGCAATATGTATTAAGAGATGAGCTGTGGGGCAAAGGCTTTTGCCTACATTCAACTGAAGTGTTAAAGAATGTCTGCAGCCCAAGGTAAGGCAAAGGAAAGTAGAATAAAAATAAGATTAGCCACATTATATAAAAGCACTACAAAAACATAAAGGAGAAATGTACAGATTTTTAAAATCTCAGTTCCTATATTCAAATAAAAATGTTAATTGTAATTTTGTTGGTGTTCTGAAAAATAAATGCAAATGGCATGGGAATTTAAATTTTAGGGAAAGGCAAATTCTGCTAAAGTAATTACTGACTCCAGAAGATAACAGTGATTTCAGTGAAAACTGGTAAACAGAAATAACTACTTTCCAAAAATGGTTAGACTAGAAAGAAATCTACATTAGGTTTGGCCCTCAAATATAAAATCTCTTAAGCTTTAAAACTGCTGCCAACAATCCTGAAATGTTTTCTGAATATCTTGTCTTCTCTGTTTTCTTTATATTCAAAGCAACAGAAGAATGAAAGAAACCATATTAATAGAAAATCAGTACTTAAAGTGCAGAATAATAAATTTATATTTTGACAAAGATTGTCAGTGGCAAAGCCATGCTAATCAGGTTAATGTTGCTTCTCGACAGGAACAATGAATATAGAGAAATACAGTGCATTAAGCCCAAGGAGTTACTAGAATTAGTTGTATAACTTCATGAATTTTCTTTTTTTTTTTTTTTCTTGATTAGAAAATAAAACATTATTCAGAAAGTAAAGCCTACAAAAAATCAAATATTTGTATGCATCACACATAGCCAAACTTCACTTGCTAAAGAACTGCTATTTAACGCACTCTTTTAGTTACCATGCCTTTAGCTAGGCATCCAGCTTTTGCAGTGATTTATCTCTTGGCCCTATAGCTTGTCCTGCTGTTACAATGTTGTCTCCTGCTAGCAGGGAGCGAACAGAGGCTCTTTCACCTCTGTGAAGATAATTACAGGATTTCCATCTCCAGAGCAAATAATCAACGTTCTACTAGTTTTCTGAGGCACTCAATTCTCCTTTAAAAAATGGAAAAATAATTGAAAAAGATAAAAAGAAAAATCTCATTACATGGAACAGTTTCAGAACTTTTATACATTAAGAGCAACAACTCTAATTTATGAAAATGCTGTGGTTTTCTTAATTGTTTATAACTGCACTGCATATACACACATGCTGATATAAAATCCCAAACCAAAAATATATCTTGATTGTTGCCGCTGTACTTCTCATATTCTGAAGCCCAATCTTTAAAGTAATATTAAAATGCAATTCTAAATTGTAGTGCTATATCCTCTGCTACAAAATCAGTTCACATTTTTCCTACAATTAATATGTAATTAAAATATGTTGATTTATACATTTCAATGTAATCACAAGTTTATGATCTTGAACTATGCTTATTTGCATGAGTAATACCGTATGTGCTTAGGCTCCTTGATAGACATAAACTAGTGCTCAGTCAGTGCATGGTAGCACCAAATACAATCAGTGCCTGCAGAAAACAGGTGATCTGAGCTGGCTAAAATAGGGACATCCTCTTTCCAGACCATAATTTTGAATGGGCCAGGAAAGGAAGAATTAAATGAAGAAGAAAAAAATGAGATTAGGTAGGCAAAAGTAAAACCTCCCTTTCTTTCTACCTGCCTTCCCCATGGGAGTAGGAACTGGGATGTGTTCTCATCCCATTTTCCTTCTCTTTTTTTGTGTTACCTTTTTGGCAGATCACATCTATCCCATTCATGCCACCAGTGGATATGGGTAATAATGTGACTAGATTTAGGGGGGACATTGTTAGTTATGGGAAAAGGAGAGGTATTGAAGTTACTGTGATTTACTGCTCTGGCAAAACGTAACCTCTGAGTCTCAGATGATGCTGGAAGGCAGCAGATCTTTTGGAAAGGAACTCAATCACAAACAAATGGACAAACTCCTCAAAGTGTGTCATGTCCTCTCCAGCTACCTAGGGTCAAAAGGGAAGAGTAGATTCTAAAGATGCAATAGATCCAACTTCAGCAAGATCTGTTTCAGTTGGTCATTCAGTAAGGGATTGGTTCAGTTGCCTAAAGGTAGAGTTCTACACTGTTTGGATTGCCTTAAATATCAGCGACATCTGCATGGACCTGTCAAATGTGGGAAACTCATACCATTTCAGAGTTTAGACAGGATACCTAGGACACCTCCAAGAACAATAAATGCTTCCGATTAGGCAAATCAATCAAATCCATAGTGTTTAAATGCATGTCTTGTAAATCAGCAAGTTGAATAGTCTTTGATATGCACATACTCCCCCAGATTGCTATGATTCTCAAAATTAAAATATAAACACTACTTTGTTCTGACACTGACTATAGCCTTATATCAAAAACCTCATCAGTTCTGTGATGAGAAAGTATTCTATTCTGCCTTCCATTCTATATGCATCAGCCCCAGTGATGTATGTACTTGCTACTGAACCTTTGAAAAACAAAACATTTTTTCCTGAGAAGAATACATATGATTTTAGAAATCTATCTTTAGGCAATTTATGATGAATTAAAATCACATAGTATGATTTAAAAATAAATCCCAAAGAGAAATTTTCTATATCCCATCCCCAAGCCACAAACTAGAAGATTCCAATAAGGAAATGTTTTAAAATCGTTAGAAACAGGTTAGAGTTTCAGAATTTTGTAGGAGGATCCAAACTTTTTACAAGTGCCACAGGTCGAGCTGTAAATTGTTTGGACTGAACAATTTCTTAGTCTGAAAATTGCCTTGAGGGCAAAAAGGAACACAGCAGATATCTGGAGCTGGCAGTATCAAAGGTCATCTCCAGGAAGAGTACAAAGTTCATGGTTCCTCCTCAGCCTTTGGTTTATTTTTGTACCTTATGTTACCATGGCCTGCTTCTTTCTCACTGGCTCCTAGCCCCGCTTCTGGTGCAGCCTTCCCCATCTCTGGGGCACATCATGGGTAACTTCCCATCCTGCGGTGACTGCCACATTTATCCAGCCTTGTCCATCTATGACCATCACAGAGGTTCGGCTCAGGCCAGACAATGGTCCTGGTGGACACCAGGTTGCTGTTAGAGCACACTGGCACCAGCTTTGGCCCAGGCAAGGCCCACCACATGCTGGTTGCTGCCCTGGCAGCCCAGAGTGATGCCTGCCACCATTTTTTAGTAGTGACAGAATCCCACTGGCTAACCATTTACAGTCATTAAAGACAGGAGAGCAGGTTATGACATTTGGTTACAAATGTGGCCTTGAATTTTCTTTGAATTCAGAGCTGTTTGGATACAGAGTTTTATGCTGTGTCTCTCAAGATATATAAGAACAAATGTTGATTCTGCTGCATTTGTTTGCACTCTTTTGACAGAAACTTCATCTTGTAGAAGGCCGAAGTGATTGCTGACCTCTTCTGTAATGCTCTGCTGCCATTCTACTCCTGCCTGCACTGAGCACTCTTTCTTCCCTAGAAAGATTATTTAAAGCTAACTTGTTATGTATTCTTTTTTTTTCAAACCAATGGTTCACTAAATCGTTTCAGCACCAAAACCACAATGCTCTAGATTAATGAAACGCACAAAGTTTATTCTTGGCTCGTCCACAAATGTGTGAGTCAGACTGTAGGATATAGATGGCCATACATGTTGACCTAGAAATAACACACAAGAAAGTAGTGACCTGAGCTACCACATTTAGTATCAGATCAAGTTGGATGAGGCTTTGAACAACCTGATCTAGTGAAAGATGTCCCTGCCCGTGGTAGTGGGGTTAGAATTAGATGCTTTCTAGGTCCCTTGTAACTCAAAGCACTCTATGATTCTATATGCTGGATGCCACCGAGCTGGAAAGTAACTTGGTAGAAAAGGCCGCGGGAGTCTTCGTGAACACCAAGTTGAGCATGAGCCAGCAATGTGCCTTTGTGAATGCTTGTTAGTACTTGCTTGTTAATGGTATCCTGAGCTGCATTAGTCAAAGTGTTGCCTTTGAGGTGATCCTTCCTCTCTCTTCAGCAGGTCACACCTGGAGTACTGTGTCCCGTTCTGGGCTCCCCAGTAAAAGAGACATGGACATAGAAGAGACAGTCCAGAAAATGGCCACTAAATTGATTAGGGAGCTGGAGCATCTCGTATATGATGAAAGACTGAGGGAGCGGTTGCTGTTCAGTCTGGAGAACAGAAGTCTCAGGGATGATCTTAGAATCACAGAATCACAGAATCGTTTGGATTGGAAGGAATCTTTAAAGGTCATCTAGTCCAAACTTCTGCAATGAGCAGGGACATCCTCAACTAGATCAGGTTGCTCATAGCTCCACCCAGCCTGACCTTACATGTTTCTATCTTATGGTTGTGTATAAATACCTAAAGGGAAGGTGCCAAGAAGGCAGAGCCATACTTTTTTCAGTGGTGCCCAGTAACAGAAGAAAAGTCAATGCGCACAATTATGTAGATTACAGCTCTGGGCTGTAATTGATGGGATGGAATTTAACAAGTCAAAATGCCAGATTCTGCACCTAGAATGGAGTAATGCCAGGCACAAGTATAAATTGGAAAAAGAGTGGGTGGAGATCAGCCCTGCAGAAAGGAACCTGGAGGGGCAGGTCAACAGCAGTCTCAGTATGAGCCAGCAGTGCGCCGTGGCAGCCAGGAGGGGAAGCTGCATCCTGGGGTGCATTAAACACAACATAACCAGCCAGTCAAGAAAGGTGAGTATCCCACTGTATTCAGTGTTGGTGTGGCCTTACCTTGAGCACTGTGTGCAGTCCCGGGTCCCACAATTTAAGAGGGATGTGAGGGTCCTTGAATGCTTCCAGAGGAGGGCAACACAGCTGGTGAAAGGGCTGGAAGGAATGTCCTGTAAGGAACAGCTAAGGACTTTGGGTTTCTCTAGTTTGAGAAAAGGAGACTGAGGGGCGACCTCATTGCTCTCTGCAGCTTCCTGAGGAGGGGACACGGAAGAGGAGGTGCTGATCTCTTCTTCCTGCATCCACTGATAGGATACATGGGAATGGTTCACAGCTGCATCAGGGGAGGTTTCAACTGGACATTAGGAAGTGTTTCTCTACCAAGTGGGTAGTCAAATACTGAATCAGGCTTCCCAGAGAGGTGGTCAATGCCCCAAGCCTGTCAGTGTTTAAGAATCATTTGGACAATGACCTTAATAACATGCTTTAACTTGGTCAGCCCTGAAGTGCTCAAGCAGTTAGACAAGATGATAGGTCCCTTCCAACTGAAACAGTCTGTTCTATTCTAAACAAACAAAGCATGGGATGTCCCCTCTGATCATCGGGAAACACTTTTTTACTGTGAGGGTGACTGAGCTGTGGTGCAAGTTGCCCAGGGAAGTTGTGAAGTCTCCACCTTGAAGATATTCAAAAGCTGCCTGGACATGGTCCTGGACAACTGGCTTTAGGTGACACTGCTTGAACAGAGGGGTTGGATAAGATGACCTCCAGAGGTGGCTACCAATCTCTGTTGAGATTCTGTGATTCTGTTATTCTGTGATCAATCAGATTAATCATAAAATTAGACCACAAGCAAAAATAATCTCAATTCATTCTAATCTGCATGCCCTGAAAGAGATTTTAGGGGTTTAATTTTAATTTGTTAGCCTGAAAATTGCATAATTTATGATTAAATGCTGAAATCACTCTTTAAAATCATTGTCCTTATTCCAACCTTTACTAGGTAGTTCATCTTCTGAAGCACCAAAACCTTCCTCTGCAGTCTTCACTGCTTATTTGTTCAGTCATATTTGTTCACATGAACAGTACAATTCATGTTTCTTCATTATATATTTGTCCAATCTCTTTATTGTCACTCACTTGTTTCTCACATACATGTTTTCTACAGTGTGGTGAATGAAGAGACGGGACACAGCTTGATGCAAGCAAGTTGTCCCTTTATTAGTGATTTTATTACAATTATATACGTTTCTATCTTCTACATATTACACACTGATTGGTTAAATCTTAAGCGTAAAAAACACTGATTGGTTGACATTTAAGGCACTGTTAAAACAATAGGAACTGATTAGTTTACCTTATCATAGCAACAATTTCTATTCTAAGATTAGGGGCTTTCTTCCTACGTGACTTTCTTAATTAATAAAGTTCCTTATCGGCACTATCCGTTCCCTTATCTGGCTACTTGTTCCTCTTTCTCCATCTGGTTGCCATCTCAACTGCAAAGGCTCAAGAGTCTGCAGTTAGCTTGCTCCTTTGTTCCCAGGGCTTGTGCCCTACAAGTTCTAACATGTCTCTATTCATCAGGCTAACAGTACTTGGACTCTTGTCCTTGAGGCCTTGTCCTGCACTACAGTTGTTTTGCAGACCTTTTCATGTCCTGCTGACTGCCAGATGCTCATAGTTCCAGAGTAACATGGCCATCGCACATGCTACACTGTGGAGTGTCACCAAGAGAAGTGTGTCTGAACTCAGGCTCTCATTCCAGTTTTACCTTCTCTCTACCTATCAGCAGCTCTACGCTATGGATACATCTATCAGAGAACTGCTTAGCCTGTGAGCCAGCTTCCAGATGTCACACTGGATACTTGTAATGATTTACTAGGAATATACAAGTAGCAAAGTTGCATGACATCATAAATAATGCATTATCTGTAGGGGATCCACTGCACCTTAGAACTTTCTTTCTCCAAATGGGTACAAATCACAGAACCAAGCAGCGGGTTTTTTTCCTAGTTCATTTAATTCTTCATGTTTAACTTCCAAAAATATTCCAGGTCATCTTTTTAATAAAATTCTGTTTTCCATGCACAACTTCAGAATTTTTGTATTTCTCCCTCATACCTACATGATTTTGTAGCAGTCAAGGATGACACTTTAATTAGATTTTTGTTGTAAATACAAATCTGCCCTTGTTATTCTGAGAAAATGTGAATACACATTTAGCTTCCAGTCTTCTCTTACCTTTCTTTTCAGCTGTTAAGCATTGCAAGAAGCATATTATGCATGCTTTGTGGTCTTTTTAGCTGACCCATGAGCCTGCAAGACAAACTAGAAGGAACTCCACTTAACCTGCCATGAAGAGTTTAAAGCTTACTTTGCCTATATATGAATCAAAAGCCTTGCCTCATGCCTGTAGAAAAAGCACCTGGTCTAGCAGGTAATGTTGTGTGCTTGTTAAGGCCACTTAATAGACCATAGTGGTTATAACTACTGGGTTATCTAAACAAAAGACCAGTAGTTACCAGATAAATTATGTCATTGTATTTATTGAAAGTAACTGCACAATCTCTGCTTGATAATGCAATAACATTGATTTTTCTCGTCAAAACAGCCTGAAGAAACTGCCTCAGCAACACTGGTATCTTCAAACAGGTCTGAAAAACTATATAGAAGCAATCCAATTTTATTACATAAGGATATGTGTAATGTAGATATATACAGATGCCTAGAAAGCAGATAGCTGATTTTTAAGTATGTTTGGTTAATGACTTTTCAGCATAAACCCTAAAAACCTGAGACAGAAAAAGTGATAAATCAAGCATGCAGGTACACAAACCATAAGGAGCAGGAGGTAACCAAGACACTAATGAAAACAAGAGCTCTGACATGTTGAGGAGGATCAACCAGGTCTTTGCAATGGATTAGAAGGGGGCAGGGAAGGAGAGGCAAAATTACCTTAAGTCTTATGGGAAAAAGCAAATTTTTAACGGAACATTTGAGGAGGCCTGTGAGATTATGTAAAATTTATTATGGATTGTATTAGAGGGATTGCAGAAGGTGCAAAACTCACTATGAGATGTTTTGAGGAAGGTCCAAAAGCAGGGAAAGGGAGGGATCAGTGGGATCAAGGAGGACAAGTCATCGGAAATCAGAAAAGAGAGGAATAGAAGGGGTTGGCAGCATGTAAACAAGGGCTGTCTGTACACATCTCTGACTGAGTCCCTGCACGATCACAACTGTCAGAACCATCTTCTTCTTAAACTCTACTCCTGACTATTTTCTCTGTGTGTTCTCTCTCCAGGGTGTGTGTATATGTATAACTATGGGCAAACTTCAGTCTGGACTAGCTGGTGAGCAGGAAGAGGTCAGATGCCAGCAACTGGAGGAAGAGCCAGTGGCCATAGCAAGTGCCAACCGGCGAGACTGGGATCTGGGGCCAGTTGCTGGAGGGTCTGTGTGTCTGTCTGTGTGAATGATAGAAAACTATCCTGTTCAGCCCAACAGCAGGGACAGGATCAGGCTATTTGTGTTGTTCATGTTTGTGTTGAACCCTTCTGGTGTTTGTGTGTGCGTGCACACACATGTGCACATGTGTAAGTGAGAAGACTGAAATATGGAACTGTTATCTGGGGAGGAAAGAGACTGATTATATGAAGTATATATGAAGATTTTTAATAGACACTGGTGACTGAAATCTTTGCTAAACTTTAACAATTTAGTCCCCATTCATGGCATGGGGTATGCAAGGATATCTTGCCTGCTGTTGGGGTTACCTGGAGATATTTACTGCTGTGATAGCTGATTCTAAGCTGCTGGTATATTCAGTGATGGTCCTCTTTTGCTGATCCCACCCTTTGAGTTGTCTTTTATCCTGTCAATACTCTGTGACCTATGCTCTTTTGCTCTTCACTTCCTCAGTTTTTCAGATTGATTGTTCATTGTTTGTGCTGAGGCAACTGCCCAGCCCAGTGATAACTGGTTACCTTGTCCTGTTTCCTCATCTGCAGTTGTTCCTCTGGGGAGCTGATTACCCAAAACTGAGCCAGAAGTAACTGTTCTTTTTTCTCTTGCTTTGCAGTTCTCATAACCATTTTCCTACTGCATTAGTTTTCATATATTTTGTTTATTGGGCTTAATCAGCAGTTTGTTAGTTCTCCAATATCACCACAGCTTGTAAATATTTTAAAGCCCCATGTTAACACTCGATCAATGGTTTGGTTAGTCGGTGTCTCACCACAAGTAATGCTGACTATATTTGTGCAGGGTTAGCAAAAATTATATCAGGGACCATTTTGACTTTAACAGTCCCCTCTTCCCTGCTATGGTGGCTTTTAACATTATATTGAGGCATATCACATGCCAGGGGCTTTCTTTCCCTACAAGTTATGCTCAGGTCTGTCAGTCTGTCCTTATCCCATTCCCCAGCTTTGGATCCATGACCTATTTGTTCCTAAATTTTCTCTCATAGAAAGCATGTGCATACTCATGTGTCCATTGGGAACACATACACAGGCTTGCTGCTAGCTGAGCCTGGGGAAGGGAAAACACAGCAGCCACAGTATAAGGTTGGGATGGAAGGCACCTCCTCTATCTTAGAGCCAAACAACTCAGCTTCATAAACACATTGTCTGTCCTGTCCCCGGCTGAGTAGCTGTTGTTTCATGATGTCAGATGCTACTGAATTGTGATCTCGCTTGTCAACAATTCACACAGACAGAATACAGGTTTTTAAGCCCCCTTTGCTTCTTTTTGATGAATAACAATGAAGGTCTATGAATATATATCCCACTGTCTTGTAGCTACACAGACAAAACTCCATCACATACCAAGTGTTCCATCCAGTTTCTCTTACTCAAGCTTACCTGTTAAGACTCAGTGATAATTCTGGATCCATCTTCAAGCCTTTCACCACTGAAAAACTCCTTTGTTTTGGAGAAATTCTTAAAACAGAATCTATTTGAGATTGGTTTGAAATACTAACAGAAGATATTGATCTATGTATTGTGTTCAGAAGAATTCTCCAGAAACATGTGGATATCTGCATTTGCATTTGGTCAGTCACTTTACCAAAACAATGTGATTCATAGTACATAATAGGGCTAATTGTGATATGGCCAAGACGATCTTGCTTGTAACTAATAAGAAAAGTAGGTTTATGATGTAATAGAATGTCAACCTAGGACTCTTGCAATGCCTATCCATTGATAGAAAAACTAGTTTATTGCTGATTTCCACATGGACATGACTATTCAGGGTTTATTTTTCCTAATTTGCCTGCCTAGATTTATTACTTACCACTCACTTTTTATTAAAAGACATCAAAAACTTCTGCATATCAATAATTGTTATCTTCTTTGATGATAGCATCTTATTATGTCAGTGTTTGAAAATGGTGTGATGTTTGAAAATTCTGTGTTCTGTTACGTTACTTTGCAAGGAGATTGCTGCTTTCTAAGAGGCAATTTTATTCATTACAAGTGGATAATGACAGAATCAGGGATTCTGGCCTTATGTTGCAAAGAAAAGCAAGACAATGTCTAAAAGAACTTCTTACTGACTATTTGTTTAGCACAACTTTCATTATAATTGCAATCTTGGGAGTAGAGAAATCTTATCTGTAATATTTATTTAAGATGTTTCTATATGTCTTTAACTCTTATGCACCCTTAACTGAATCTGGTTCATCTACTTCCCATGTCTGCATATTTCTTTAAAAACTGGAATTAATTAACTCATTACTAAGACTGTAAGTTTCCTGCAGTTAATTACATATGTTCAGAAATGCATCTATTTTCTCTCTAACACCCTGTTTTCATCCAAGGCCTGAAATTCAGGAAGCCAGAAGTTTAAGATATATGCAGCCAGAATTGAAAGAAAACAGTGGGCAATGGGCAGAACAAAGGCTATGTTAAATGGACTCTACAAGTCTTCAGACTATTTCTAAACACGGACATCATAATAAGCTTAGACACTGTGGAAGGGAGACTCAGTTTTCCTCTTTTCTATACAAACATCAAAATGAGGACTGAAAAATCACTTGGCATTAGATATATAGTCTAACCTTTCGAATTGGTCACTATTCATTATTTGGAATATGTGGGCTGCAATATCAAGTCATTTAGGTATTTGTGGGGGCTATACCATTAATATGTAAAATTATTCTGAATTACACAATAATAAGTTTCATTAGGTCACCATTAGGAATGTTTTACAAGGATCTTTCATCAGGACAATGTCAAGCAAAATGTTTCTTGATACTCAATAAAAATACACCAAAACCAAGCCAAATGCAAAAATTATTTGTAAAAAAAAGTTAAAGAAGACCACCAAATTATTATAAGGAAAAAAATATATCAATGGGTTTAAATTCTTTAGGCTTGTGGAGGTTACTATATTCCATGTGCTGTGGTGTTTTCTAAAATTATGTTAAGTATTTTGCTATGACATTCAGAGATTGTATTTGGCATCATTAAAATCAGCTTCAAGCTTCCAACAAGCAGTTCAACAAAACCAAATGCAAATAAATCCAACACATAAGGACATAGAACACAGGCCAGGCCTCCAAACTGAGAACATAATTTTGAAAAGTATGCCATTGAAAAGGTTATAAACCCTCAACAATCAAGTCAATTAAGATTGGACTGCCTGTAAAGAAATGAAGAAGTACCTCACACCCTTCAGTGGCTGACCAATGAAACAGTATGTGAAACTTAGTGGGGATAAATTCCAACTGATGTATATGGAGAAAAAAAAAATTCCTAAATTTAGACAGAAAATAGTGGATCCAGGCTTGCCATTGCTACAAGTGAAATATTGAGTTTATGATACATAGTTTTGTGACACGACCATTTTAGTATATAACAGCAGTTAAAAAAAAAGTTATTAATTTTTCATTCCTTTCATAATATTCGAGAAAACATCAATTTCACTATATGAATCCTGTTTGCAAACTGCACTCATATCTCAAAAGTGAAATGGTATAATGGAAAAGATATCAGACAAGGACAGCAAAGGTATATTGGCTTCTGTATGAGAAACCAAGAAGTAAACTTCACTATGGAAAAAAGATAAATGAGGAGTAATATAACAGAGGTCTACCAAAACTCTGTGTGTCATGGGGAGGCTGGGTAGGGAATGATTACTGTTTCTCTTTTCCAGTATAGAGTGGATGCAAGAGGCATGAAACATAGTAGGAAACATACCCTAGGAAACAAGAAGCCAAAGGAGGTGAGATATCAGACAACTGTGGTGTGGACCTCCCTGCTGCAGGATGCTGTGGAATTAACTTTTGTTGGCAGAAAGGCTAAGAAACTTTCTGAGTGTTACTACACAGACAGAAACCAGGTCTCAGTCAAGAAAGCCTTAACTACAATGGATTAAAAGCTGGGTGAGTTTTCAAGGGGATTTTCATATGTACTCACTCTGCACTTACATTCTTGTCTACATATTCATTTTTGGTCATCGTCAAATGCAAAGGCAGTGCTAGCTGAACCTTTGCCCAGTAAGAGTGTACTTATACCTTGTGCTTTTATGATCAACTACTGAATATGATTGCTCTGTGTGGTGCTGCAGTGAAATGATTTTATGCAATTCTTCACTATCTAAACAGTGGAGGATTGCAATGAGGTAGGGACAGCAGGTATTCTGCCCTTGACTCCAAGCACTGTTCAGCTGTTGCAGGAGCACTGTATGTGTTTTTGGTCAGTTCTTCAACAAAAATGTATTGCAAAAATTAAAAATGGTCAGAAAAAGCTATATGAAAACCTTTATGTGAGGGATTAAAGAAACTCAAGTTATCCAAGAAAAAGCTAAAACAGTCTTCTGATCACTGTCAGCAGGTATAAATACCAAAGGGAAGTGACTTCTGATGAGTACTTGTGCTGGTTTTGGCTGGGGCAGAGTTAATTTTCTTCACAGTAGCTAGTATGGGGCTGGTTTGGATTTGTGCTGGAAACAGTGTTGAAAATGCAGAGATGTTTTAGTTATTGCTGAGCAGTGCTTACATGAAGTCAAGGCCTTTTCTGCTCCTCACATGGGGCATCGAAAAGGACTGTCGTGGTTTAACCCCAGCTGGCACCTAAGCACCACATAGCCACTTGCTCACTCCCCCTCTAGCCAGATGGCAGTGGAGAATTAGAAGAGTAAAAGTGAGAAAACTCATGAAACCACCCTATCCTTATCCCTAAGTGAACTGCAAAATATATGAAAAGATTTTAGCCATCAATCAGGTGAGCTAATTCTCAGCTGGTTACTCTGACACTGGGATATTTGGGACAGTAGTCAGGAACCAGAGGGTAAGGAAGCCCAGCAGCTGGAATGCCTTGCTAAGGATAAAGCCATTGACGAAGGGACTGGAAAAAAGCTGGGCGTCCTTAGTTTTTGGTAGTGTCTCCTGTCAAGTGTGGAGGACAGGTATCCCTTTAAGGAAGAACCTGCAAATTCCCAGAGAAAATGGACTAACACTGAGGGAGCTATCCAGTATCTGAGAGAATTCACCATGGCGGAGGTGATCTATGACAACCTCGATGCCACCCACATATCCAAAGATCCAGATGAAATCCAGTGCACACGTTTGATGTGGCAAGATTTTCTATGAAATGCAGCAAAGTCATACACCCACACCCTGGTCATAATGAGTTGGATAGACATGGAAGCATCAACTATAGATGGACTGGCCAGACAGCTCTCAGAATACAAAGACAATCTTGCTTCCTCCATGTGGGCCTGTGTCTTGGCTGTTTTTTCTCCAGGCCAGCCAAGAAGGATAGATCTGCCTCACACACTCAAAACCAAGGCCTTGGCTATTGACAGTCAGCCTTTTCCTGTTCAAGGGAAAAGGTACTGGTGGCACACACCACATGAAACCCTGTGTTTCTTCCTCTGTGACAAAAGGCAGATGTGAGGAAGTGGGATGGTGAACCTACTCAGCAACAAGAAGCTCAGGTACAGGAACTACAAGGGAAAGCAACAGCCAAAAAGCATCCAGCCAGGAAAATGACTGCTCCAGTGTCTGTTGGGCAGAACAGAAGGGCGGATCGTACTTTTGACCCTGATAAGGGACTTCTGTTTTGCAGTTACAAAATCAAGCAAGGAAGACTCCAACTAGGAACAGAGGGGTCCTGCCTTTGTCCAGGCAGAGGAAAGGGACAGGGGGGCTTACTGTACTGTGTGGATTCAATGGCCTGGCACATCAGCCCCACAGGAGAATAAAGCTCTAGTGGACACCATTGCACAGAGTATTGTCATGCCATCAGATTAGGAAGGGGCTGAATTCATCTGTATTTCTGGAGTGACAGGAGGATCCCAAGAACTGTGTGTGCTGGAGGCTGCAGTAAGCCTAACTGGGAATGACTGGCAAAAGCATCCTATTGTGACTGGTCAGGAGTCTCCATGTATCCTTGGCATAGACTATGCAGGAGAGGGTACTTCAAGGACCCAAAAGGGTACAATGGGCTTTTGGTAAATCTGTCTTGAGTATGGAGAAGTTTAAACAACCATCTAGCTTGCTTGGTCTCTAAAGGATCTGTCTGTGGTGGGGATGCTGTGAGTTAAAGAACAGCAAGTGCCAATTGCTACCATGACAGTGCACCAGTGACAATATCACACACACCAGTCAAGACTCCTTAGTTCCCATCCATAAGTTGATCCAGCAACTGGAGACTCAAGGAGTGACCACTAGGATTCACTCACCTTTTAACAGTCCCATATGGGCAGTGCAATAATCTAATGGAGAGTGGAGGCTAACAGCAGACTGTTGAGGCTTGAATGCAGTCATACCGCTGCTGAGTGCTGCCGTACAAGGCATGCTGGAACTCCAGTATGAGCTGCAGTCAAAGGCTGCCAAATGATATACGACAACTGATACTGCAAATATGTTTTTCCCACCCCCTTTAACAGCAGAGTGTAGGCCACAATTTGAGTTCTGTGTTATAGAAACTAGTAGCAGAAACCACCTGAACCAGCAGAGGACAAGCCTTAAAAGAAGCATTGCAAGTGCAGCAGTGACCTGACCTGAGCTGAGCTGGCTTTGGTGCCCAGTAACTCCATGTGACACACCACCTCTCCTGTCCTGAGTGGCTGCCATAATAGATGGAGCCTAAAGTCATGAACTAAATTAATTCAGTGCACATTTTGCAGACATTTATGGATATTTTACAGACATTTCACAGAGGTGATCCATAGCCTAACGGAATGATATCTGTGTATTATTTCAAAGGATGGGAAGGGTGGTGGTGGGTAATGAAGTTGTATTGGATAGTGTGGTACCCTAGCATGATGTGAATGGTATAGGATAAGGGGTGGAAAATGTGCTGGTTTTGGCTGGGCTAGATTTAATTTTCTACAAACAAAATTTGGGATATGTAACCCTTTATCTGCACAATATTTAAATTTTACCTGTTAACGTTCTTGAGATTGGGAAAAAATGAAATAAAAAAAAAAAATCAGCAATCAATGGAAAAGATGCCCACTAGCATGACTTGCAAGAAATCAAAATCTATCCAGTTCTTCTTACTAAAGAGAAAATACTATATTTCTTCATTCCCAGGAATGAAAACACTGCATCCTTACATAATTCAAAACCCCTATCTATACATTGAAACTGCCTATTTATAGATCAAAGAATTACTGATGAAACAAATCTTTAGAAAGGATCCAAGGAAATAAATGGTTAGAATAAACATTTACCTTTTGTTCCAAAACAAAACCAACTTTTCTTTGTTCACAAATGGTGTTCTTGACAAGAGTAATAAATCTCTTTAGATGGGAGCCAAGCATCGTGCTAAAAGCTGTACGACACAATCTGGAGCTACCATTTAAATCAGTTGCCTGGTAGAACTGGCAAAGATGGATTAAGAGATTTAATGTAAACATCCTGGAAACATAAGGGGAGAAATTAATGAAAACACTACTTTGTCTGAGATATTGAATGACATAGTGTGTGTTTCACATAATTTACAACCTGTACCTGGTGGTATCCTGAGAATGAAGAACGCATTTATCTATCAAAATTATCAACTAGAGAACTGTTCCCCTACTTGAAAAGGAAAATCTATACCCTCAGACACACTATAGGAGGAAAATACTGATGATGAAGTGAACTGTATTCATATTCAGTCATCATTCAAATATTTTTCATAATGAAAAACACATTTATTTTAAATGTAGAAACAAACTCATATCAAGATAACAAAGCTGCAGTGGGATGTCCTGCCCATCATTAATTTAATTTGGAAAAGGCAGAAATATACATATGACTTCCAGAGGCAATTAAAACCTTAGATTTAGGGCATAATCATGGTCCAGTCACATTTTTACTTCAGTAAAATCCCTCATCCTTGATGATAGAAGCCAGCATTATAGCATATGGTCTAAGAATAATTTTTACAGGCTGTCTTCAAATGTTACTTTACCTTGTGCTGTTAAGCTAGCATTTAAGATAGCATACTCTTCAGAAAATGTATGGAGATGGAGAGAATTAGAAGGGTAAGATGGTTGTTTATTCGTTTTTACCTTTCCCTTTAAAGTTGTGGTTCTATGGTTAAAAGCAAGCATATAACTAGAAGCCCTGTCAGTTAGCATTAGAGTACACAAATATACCAAAACCGCATTGATATTTGTTGACATTTTTACTTTATTTTCTGTCATGGTTTAACCCTGGTGGACATCACAGACCCACACACTTACTCACTCCCCCCGGGTGGGATGGGGGAGACAACTGGAAGGGTAAAAGTGCAAAAACATGTGGATTGAGATAAAGACAGTTTAATAAGTATAGAAAAAGCTCTGTGTGTGCAAACAAAATAATTCATTCACTACTTTCCATCAGCAGGCAGGTGTTCAGCCATCTCCGGGAAAGCAGGGCTCCATCATGCATAAGTTACTTGGGAAGACAAATGCCATAGCTCCAAATGTTGTCCCCCTTCCTTCTTCTTCCCCCAGCTTTACATGCTAAGCATGACACCATATGGCATGGAATATCCATTTGGTCAGTTGGGGTCAGCTGTCCTGGCTGTGTCCCCTCCCAACTCCTTGTGCACCCCCAACCTACTTGCTGAGGAGACAGCATGAGAAGCAGAAAAGGCCTTGGCACTGTGTAGGCACTGATTTGCAACAGCTAAAACATCCCTATGTTATTGACGCTGTTTCCAGCACAAATCCAAACGATAGCCCCATACTAGCTACTATGAAGAAAATTAACTCCATCCCAGCCAAACCCAGTACACCAAGACATGCATTTTTTGCTTCCCTTCCACTCCTAGATGTACTTCAGAGAATTAGAAACCTAGCTCCTACCTGCTGTTAGTATGTTAACTGCATGGTTGGGATTAAAGAACCTGTTTTTTAACATAAGAGAGATTCACCTTTTGTAGCATTTCCTATTGCATATCAAGCTCTCTAGTTATTAACTCTTTGCTCTACCAACTGTATCCACTAAATCTTTTGAAGTCTTGACCTGTGTGACAAATATCATTGAGGAAGACATGATGCAGTATGTTCATTATTGTTAAAGGCCATATATATATATGTATATTAATCTTTTGTCACTTACAGTAGATTTTGATATTGCACTAGATATGCTAGAAACCAGATGACTATAGCATAAATTCAGGGTGTGGGCAGACAACTTGTAAAGAGTTATCTCTGCAATATGAATAAAGATGATATATGTGTTTCGTAATAGTAAAAACCTGATTCAGCTTCCATGGAAGTTGATGTGAATCTTGTCACTGACTCCCACAGGAATTCATTTACATCTTCAGCTATCATAGATTTTACTCATGTGGGCAGATTCTCTGGAAAGAAAAATGAAGGTCGCCCATGAGTGAGAATTTCAGGACTGAGTTCACTAAAAGAGATAACAGTCTTCTAGATTACATTATCTAAATCCAGCAATCTGGAGAAATGGTGTCATGACAATGTTATTGTAGGATGACATTAAATTAATTAGCTGAAATTTTATGCTGGAAGAATGACTATAGAGACAGCATGAAGAAGCCTGTCTTGTATACCAGTACCAATACAGAAATAAACTGAAAATGACTTAACCTGTCAGAAAAGTATTAGAGTATCATGGAATAACTGTTCTCCAGTAAGTTTCAGTGTTCAGGTTTTTACAGGAATGATGGAGAAAAATAACACACAGGAGGTTGTGGGTTTTTTAATTCTTTTTTTATTTTATGGTTTCTTCTTGGTTGGTTTTTGTTTTTGTTTTTGTTTTTGATTTTGTTTTTGTTTTTGTGTTTGTGTTTTGTTTTGTTTTGTTTTGTTTTTTAACCTGTAACTCTTGATGTCTTTGCTCACTGAAACTTATTTACTGTCAGAAACCACACTTGTACCCAAGAGTTTTCTGTGAAACTGGTACAGCAGAAGCTTGGTGCAGGAAGTGAAGGGAGACTGGGGCAGAGATTTTGATTTACTGGGAACAACAACAACAAAAAAATCCAAACACAAACACTTCTATGTCTAAGATCGTTCAATTGTGGATAAACGGTTCTTAGTACAGGTACACCAGCCTAACTTTAGGTTCCTAATGAGTTATTCTCTCATCGGTTGTTTTACATTCAGTATTAGACATGAAGGACACATACAATCAGTGGGGAAGAAAAGGAAGGTTATCTTAAATTTAATTGGAAGATGGTCTGAGGCAGTGTTCCTTTGTGGGGAGAGAGCAGAGGCTGCCCTTAACCAGACGTAGCTGGTAGCAGCCAGCTCCACATTGGGTCCTATGACAAACACAGCTGAGCCCATCAGCCAAAATGGTGGTGCCTCTGTGGTAACATGTTTCAAAAAACGTAAAATGCCAGAGGGCAGAAAGGGGATTGGGGTGTGTGGGGGTGGGGAACGTGAGAAATGATCCTGTCAACACCAAGGTCAGAGAAGTAGGAGGTAAAGGAGGTGCTCCAGGCACTGGAGCAGCAGTTCCCTTGCAGCCTGTGGTGAGGTCCACAGTGGAGCAGCTATTAACGTCATACACCATGGAGGTCCCCACACCACAGCAGGTGGATATTTCCTGAAGGAATTGAAGCCCATGGAGAACCCGTGTTGCAGCAGGTTTATCCTTAAGAATAGGCCCCATGCTGGAGCAGGAGAACAGCCTGAGAAAGGACAGAGTGGCAGAGATGAAGTGTTATGAACTGACCATAATAGTTCATCCACCTGCACTGCATGGGGAGGGGGGAGATGTTAGAAAGTTTGAAATGAAAGAGTGAAGATAAGCCTGGGGAAAAAAGGTGTAGGGAAAAGATACTGGTAAAATTTTGTCCTTTTTTTTCTCCTTCCACATCTCTTTTCATTGACAATAAATTCAATTAAGTTTCATGAAGTCTAAACTGTTTCGCCTTTGATGGTAGAATGTCTTTACCTCAACCCATGAGATTTTTCACCTTATTTTCTCCCCTTGTCCTGTTGCAGAGGGGGAGTTGGGTGGGTGTCTAGCAGCCAGACAAGGTCAACCTAGCACAGCAGCATAAGTCACTCAGAAAAACTGGAATCTTCATTCCTGGAGATAATTAACACTTAGACAAGACCCTGAACAACCTCATCCAGCTTTGAAGTTAGCTCTGCTCTGAGCAAAAGCTTGAACAAGATGAACTCCAGTATTTCATTCAACTTTAACAGTGTTGTGATCCTAACTACAGAGGGATTTGTTTAGCATTCACGTTTTTGTTACATAGTACAGAACTATTTGAACTTAGTCACACCCTTTGATTCAAGCAAAATCAAGTTTTCCTGTCTCAGGGGAGGTAATCCATAGGCACTAACTGTGAAATAAATCTGCTTTGAGATGAGCACTAGAAATGTAATCTTGATGGAGTCTTGTTTCTTTTATTATTATTATTTTTTTAATGCAGATTTGGGGATAGTAGTTCCTCTCTCATTTCTCTCCACCAGAAGGGAAAACATAAACATATTTTTTTTAGCTTTAATTACATCATATAATCAGATCAATATTTTTATAGTGTTATCCACAGGTTTAACACAGGAATAAATCTCACCTAGTTTTTCCTCAAAATGCACACAGGCTGAGAAGGCAGAGTGAAGAATTTCCCAAATAAACAAAAGTATAAAACCATGACTAGTAGGGTAAGTGATCCCTAAGAGTCTTTGGGCAACATACAGTAAAACCTGAGACATTACTTTTTAAACTATTTCTTTATAGACTTCACTGGCAAATAGCCTGTGTAGGACTTGCAGATCCCTTTTTCACCCTCACAAAACCTTTTCTACCCTATATGTTTCTAAGTGTACTTGTTGCTCTAGTAAAATTCCATACAGTTTTAAGCTCCAGCACAGAATGTTCAATTAATTATCATTTAAATGCCTACTTGTGAGGTATCAACAATGGGTAGAAAACAATCTTGAGTGACCTGTAGGAGCTAACTATTCACTAGAGAAAGATAGCTGAAGGCAGAATGGTGACCTGTGCCTTAAGAATGGTTTTAATTCCCAGATAAACTAATAGTGTTTTCCTGCAGTTAAAACATATATGTAAACTAACATATATGTAGACTATCTTCTTTATTCACATGTCTGTTCAAGATACATGTAAAAAAATATATCTTATACTCTACAAAGTCTGGCATGTCTGAATGTAAAGTTACTTGACACAGGAGAATAAATTACTGATCTGTTTTTTTCACAGAAACCGACTATTCATAATGAGTGTGCTAGTCAGTAGGGACTTGCTAAATGGATTAAAAAGACAACGGGAAGTTTTCTGCCAACATCTTTATTAATGGAAAGAGAATTCATATAGCTTAATCCAGTTATGTAAAGCATTGTGCAGCGAACACGGGAATATACCAAGAGATACAATTGTGGCTGCATTACTTCATTGTTTCTTCCTTCAATTAGTTTTTGAGTAAATTTAGAGATTATAAAAAGGGTTCTTAATTACAACATTAGATACAGAGGTCCAAGATACAGCTATCTAAAATAGGACCTAGCTGCTTTAAAAATAAATAAATAAATAAATAAATAAGCAATATCTTTGAAATAGCACCTCATAAGTTGGTTAACCCAAGGTGTCTAACATCTATAGGGTTTTACAAGGAAAAATTATACATTTTTTTCCTTTTTTTCCTGACCATTAGTTAACTGATATCAGTGAAGGCAGTACTTCAAAATACAATTCTATTATGCTTATTTTTGTACAAAAGGCATCTTCCCGTTTTCCTACATGTAAGTAAGTGACTAGACTTCCTGCCTTTCTAGAAAGTTATTGTAATAAGCAAATAACATGTACTTATTCTTTACTACAATAATAAAGCAAAATGTAACTTACCAAGAAAACATTCAATTAGGATGTGGTGGGTTGACCTTGGCTGGATGCCAGGTGCCCATGTAGCCACCGTATCGCTCTTCCTCCTCTGCAGGTCAGTGGGAGAAAATACAAGAACACCCTCATGGGTTGAGATAAGAACAGGGAGATCACTCAGCAATTACTGCCATTGTTGAAACACACTCAGCTTGGGGAAATTAATTTAATATATTGCCAATTAAAAAGAAATCAGGATAATTAGAAATAAGAACAAATCTGCAATCACCTTCTTCCCACCCCTTCCTTCTTTCCAGGCTCAACTTCACACCTGACTCTTCTAATTTCCATCTCCCAAGCTGCATGCGGGGATGGGGAATGGGGGTTGTGGTTATGTGCTGTTTCTCCTGCTCATGCTGTGGGGTCCCACCTACAGGAGACAGTCTTTTCTGGACTGCTCCAGTGTTGGTCTGACCCACAGACTGCAGTTCAAGAACTGCTCCAGCACGGATACTTTCCACATGGTGCAGTCCTTCAGGAACAGACTTCTCCATTGTGAGTCCCCCCATAGGCCACTGTTCCTGCCAGAAAACATGCTCCTGTGTGAGCTCACCATGGACAGCAGCTTCCATCAGGGCACATCCACCTGCTTCAGCACGGGGTCCTCCATGGGCTGCAGGGGGACAACCTGTGTCACCATGGTCTTTTCCACAGACTGCAGGGGAATCTATGCTCTGGCACTTGGAGTACCTCCTTCACCTTCTTCACTGACCCTGGTGCCTGCACAGTTGTTTCTCTCATGTATTTTTTCTCCCATGGCAGCTGCACAGCATTTTTACCATTTCTTAAATATGTTCTCTCAGATGTGCTACCACCACCGCTGATTGGCTCAGCTTTGGCCAGTGATGGGTCCTTCCTGGAGACAGCAGGCACTGGCTTTGTTGGATGTGGGGCAGCTTGTGGCATCTTCAGACAGAATCCACCTCTGCAGCCCCTCCGCTACCAAAATCTTGCCATGTAAACCCAACACATAAGAAAAAATGTAAATCAAACTTTTATCAAAACTTTTATTAAAACTTTCCTCAGCAGAAGAAGGTTTCAGACTGTTCCCTCACTCTGCAGCCCAAGATCCCTTTACACTCACTAATTTCTACTAATATAGTAATTAAGCTCCTTAATAATTAACCAATTTAGAACACAGAAAGAGCCATGTATCTATATAATACTTACACATCTCCTACATATAAATATGATGGAGGATGAAATAATTAGCTGAAATAATTCTAGAGTTTGAAAATTGAAATAATATCTAACTGCATAAAATGTCACTCATACCGATCACATTTATTGACATTTGAATGCCAATTCAAATTCACTGAAACCCATACATATTTGGTTTGGGGAATTTGAAATGTAAAAGAAGAAATAAGCAATATTAATGTACTTAATGCAAACATACGTGTATGTATACATATGTAGGAGTGTATGTATATTTCTTGGATTTTTCTTAATTTTAAAACCTTACATATCTCAGTAAAAGACAAAAGTAAGACACAGTCTAGTATATTAGCTAAAATCAAACAAAATATCCTTCAAGAACACATTCCCAACTTTTCATATTTCTAAGTAAAAATTGATCGCCATATCTTGTTTTATGTAATGTACATTTACCTAGTGGGAGACATGCTTTGACTCAGAGGTCTTGAATTACAAAGAGGAAAGGCAAGAAGTTTCAACTGCTGGCTAGTAAAAATGTAGCTACAGCTCCAGGCTTCTGCCTTTTCACTTTACTCACTGTTCACTAGTTAGTTCATGATGCGAAAAGTCACTCTCTACAGTATTAATCTATTTTAAATCTAGTTGTACCAGATAGACATAAGATACGGCAGAATACCATTGGCCCTAGAAACATGAAGTAACAGACCTATCAGTTTAAGGGTATTGAGTAGTCTGGGTTTCTTTCTTATTGCACAATTTTGCTTCACAGACGAGTAAAGTTCTGCCTGAAAAATCTGCAGAAGTACCTTCAAATGTCAACCATTCAGTGATTCTGTGTATATATAAATTAGTATTTTGATTAAGGGCTAAATATATAACCTTTTTCCAAACAGTTTGAAAATCACATCATTACCTGGGGGAAAAAAAAAAAAAAAGGAAAAAAAAAAAAAAAAGTAAGATGGATTACAAAATGGCTTTAATACTGCTGTGCCTTTCATTTTACATGAAGTTAGCAGAGTAGTCATACAATTTTTTCTTCTGTGTTTGGAATCAACTGTAACTTCAAGGCTGTTTCAGGCTACTATAAATGAATATATTAAACCAAATAATTTTGCACTTCCAGACTTGCTGCTTTATCTCTTTTGTAAGCTTAGTGTTCATGTACAGAATCTGTTTCGTTTTTTTTCTTAAATGACAACTTGTTTCTAAAAATTCCAAAATGGATTTACCAGTTTGCATTTTACAAAATTGACCTTTACGTGATTACTATTACTGCTTAAAGAATAAAATTTTCTTTGGTCAGTATTTTCTCTGGCAAGGACCTTCAAACAGCAGTTCAAAGAAACTAATTGGTTATATATGTAGGAAAATACAACACAAGACAAAACACTTTCCTTTAGAGTAAACTATAGGACTTCTGTGGCACTGATCTGGTGCAGTTCCCATTAATGGACCTGTCGGTTCCCTGCCATTTTTTCTTCAGTCCACCCCTATTTTAACAAAAAAAACAAAAACAAAAAACAAACAAAAAAACCCCAGCCAACAACAACAACAAAAAAAAAACCTCAGCAATTTCTAGATCATCATAGTACTCAGAATAAAGATTGTCTGCCTTTTGTGTAAGTTGTGACACTGATTTTTAAAACAATAAATCGCTCAAGAAGAAAATAGTTGCCCATAAATATAGATTCTAAAGATACAACCAGTGCAATAACATATCTAATATCTGCTGTTGAAAACCCAGAAATTATTAGCAAATGATAATGTATTAAAGGATGTTGCTGGGTTCTTTCAGATATTTAGTAAAGACATCAGTTTCAACTTGGTGTGCAGCAAAATTTCAGAAAATGTGAAAATAGGCATATTTTCTGTAAAACTTAAAAGCTAGAAACAGCACGGCAACAGTGTTTTTGAAATCTTAAGAATGCAAACTTATCACTCACGAGTTCAGCAGGAAATTGTAAAAGTCCTACACTCTCCCACAAAACGTGAATGATGCTAAAGATGCAGGATAAATGGCTTGTAACAATTCAGAGCTGAAGGATGAGACTCAAAAAATTTGACTTTGATGAGATTACAAATAATCAAAGGGCTTCTGCCTGCAACTGCACACTGAAAAGTGCACAACTGGGGGAAAATATACCAAAGAAATAGCAGATATTGATCACTATCAAAAAGGGAGACATTATTGAGAGCATAATGTATTTGCAGATCCTAAAGTTTTATAGGTGCAGGATGACATGATGGTAACTCCTTAGATGCTTTGAAATTTTATTTCCTTTTAAAATACAGTACCAGAAGCTCCAGGAGAACACAGAACAAGTGAATTTTCAAGTTTTGATGCTGCATGGCTGTTTACTGCATACAAAGAAGACTGTTCATCTTGCTCAGACACTGCTGTTGCAGTGTTTAACCTTATTGGCACCTTGTCTCATTAAACAGTTACTGTGATGACTAAATCATTCTTGTAGCATGTAGAAAGTCAGTGAAGAAGACAGTTTCTGAAGTAACATACATACATATCACATCTGAAGAAAGAGTGCTAGGAAAAACTCTTCTCTACCACCTTCCTTTTTCCCCTGTGCTGCCACTATCTTGTGATGATGCTTAGAGCACAGGTAGGCTTGCAGATAGGAAACGGGTATCATTTCACTAGCCAAAATGCCTGTCTTGGTAAACCTTTTCCAGCCATAACATGTTATCTTTACATTTTCTAGAATGTTTTTCGCAGACATGTACATGCACATACATCCACATATCTATGTATTCATCTCACATTTTTAAAGCAGAGGCAATTCAAGTATTGTTTCTACCCCGTCTCAACATTAGGAACATAGAATGATTTCTTCTTGGAAAGAGCAAATGGATCTACTAAAATGTAAACAACATTGGTTTTATCTATCTGTAAATGGTTTATGAGCTCTCAGGATCAATAAATGCCTTAATGATGACATAAATCAAATTTATTGGCAAATTTTATTAAAACAGAAGCAAGTAACAAGGATATTATTTTTAAAAATGTTTTATAAATAGAAAGTATTCCTGATAGTTGTTAATATCCATCATACTTTCAATGAAAATAAATAAAGGCCACAAAGATATGTCATTATCTTGTGTATTTTTCCATGCCAGATATGGCAAAGGTATGTCTTGCTTCTTAAATCATGGTTATCCAATAAGTTTGTCTATGACAGGAGACTTGGAGGGGTGTTAAATGAACATGTATAAATATTTTCAATTCAGTGTGAAATATTATAGCTTTTAGGACAAGCCATAATTTAAATTTATAGTTCTGTATCTAGCTGTTTCCCCAAATCTTTTCTAATTTAGTAATTGTGGTGGGTTGACCTTGGCTGGATGCCAGATGCCCACCAACCTGCTCTATCACTCCCTTCCTCAGTAGAATGGCAGGGGAGAAATAAGATTAAAAAAAACCTTGTGAGTCAAGATAACGGCAGTTTAATGAAGCAATAGCAAAGGTCATGTGCACAAAAGCGAAGGAAAACAAAAGATGTTATTCTCTATCTCCCATCAGCAGGTGATGTTCGGCCACTTCCCAGGAAGCAGGGCTTCAGTATGTGTAGCGGTTGCTCTGGAAGACAAACATTGTAAATAATGAATGCCGCCTCCTTCCTCCTCCTTTCTCTTAGCTTTTACATCTGAGCAGACGTCATATGGTATGGAATGTCCCATTGGTCACTTTGGGTCAGCTGTCCTGGCTGTGTCCCCTCCCAGGGTTTTGCCCACTCCCAGCCTGCTGGTGAGGTACAGGGGGAATGCTGGAGGGGCAGCCTTGATGCTGTGCACCACTGCTCAGCTGTAGCCCCAACACTGGTGTGTTATCACCCCCTTGTTAGCTACCAACACAAGCACAGCGCCCTGAGGGCTGCAGTGGGGCTCAGCCAGACCCAATACAGTAAAAAATGTTCTTCCTCACACATCATCTCCTGCTGGTTGTCTTTTTTGTTTGTTTGTTTGTTTGTTTTTTTCCTTAAAGCATTGGAATACCATGCACCACCTGCTGAATTTGCATCCAAGAACATCTTAGAATATATATAAATATATATATAAACGCTGAAGTCTATATATTATAAAGCCTGAAGATTTCTGGTTGTGTTACACTTTTCCCATCTTCACGATTTTTCTGTAGTTCCTCAGCTGAAAGTAACATGACTGAGAAGTCAAATTTGCCACCAGTAAAAAAAGTTGCAATGGAGTGAATGATATATTTTATTTTTTTTTTAAATGGATTTCAACTTCTTTTTTCAAATCTTCTGGGGGTTTGGGGAGAAGTTTTCATGTTATTATTTTAATCTTATTTTTTAAGACAACAGGAAAACTAATTTTCCTATATTCTTGCTTTTTTTTGATCATATCATATGTTTTTCTGAACTGAAAAATACGATAAATACTGAACCACAAAAAGTTTAAAGGTAATCAAAAATGTCAATGTTGGCAGAAGAGCTGGGGAAAAAAACTAAAATACATTGAGTGATACAGAGATTAAAGTAAACAGCAGTGCAAAGTTTTTTGTAAAACACGATTTCTATACCTACAGGAAAGGGCTCAATTTAGAATATTCCCATTTAGGAAAGAAGTCTTTGAAATATTATAGCTAGTTTTCAAAAACCTCAGGTTAATATACAGAAATTACAAACATGACAAAAAAAAATATTGTTGTTATCCTACAGTCTTGAGAATTAAAGAATGTTTTGAGAATGACAAGAAAGTATGCAATGTTTTACGTGTGAAATAGATTAATAGTTTAGACTTTTATGCATTGGTAAACATAACAAGCACAGGTGATGACACAGATGCATATGTTCAAGAAAAGAATGGGCAGTGATGATCCATTTTTTTCCTAATTCAAGAACTATGGGGCAGCCAGTGAAATCAAAATCAGACTGGCCCAAAAGAAGACATTTTCCAAAAAACACAGAATTCATTAGGGAATTCATTTGACACTCAACATTTTGGAGATCAAAATTATAAGAGTGTTCAAAATAAATCAAAATGTTAAGTGAAAAAGGCTTGTTTTGCTATTAAACAGGATGGGCCAAGTTCTGCTAGTGTTGAAACCTTCAAGAAGATATGGAAAGTTTAATATTTACATATTCTGCTGTTTTATTTTTTCTTAAATATCTTCAAATGTAATCTGAAACTGAAGCAGTAGGCCTGAACGATCTTTGCCTTGACCCACAAAACAAGTTCAAAGCCATTTAACTATTACTTTCATTTTTGCCCTCCAGGGATATGTCATGAAGATTTCTCAACTTTTTTTAGAAGCTGCATTTCAGTGTCCCAGAGTACCTATCAAAATTTAAGAATACTTAATAATAATTCCAGCCTTTTTTTTTTTTTTACATTGAACATATTATGTAACTTTTGTATTTTTGTTAATCAAAAAAAAAAAGTAAACCCACAGCACTTCAATAAGATAAATTAAATTGAGCTTTGGGAGCAAAAAAGGTTTGTGGCAAAGATGAATAAAAATGCCTTACTTTATAGCAATATCCATAAATTTGGACTATCAGTGACTGAAAATAGCTACTTTTTAGCCCAAGAGTATAAGGGTTTTTTTTAGTTATAGCTGTTATTTGCTCACCCAGAAAGTATGACTAACCTTAAATTTCACTTTATCTCTCAAATCAATTGAATTCAAGACTTTTCATTAAAAACAAACACATTAGGTAACCAAAGTGTTTGGTATTCCACTTTGCTCCTTAATATTTCCTTGTCACAAACAATTATGGGTCACACTCTTCATGCTGAAACACAGGACAAAATGTTGATGAGGTTTTATAATGTAGGCTTACTCGGTGTGGCAGCAGCAAATCCAGGAAAGGACCATATATACTGAGGTGTTGAACTTTCCAGAATATTATTCAAAGCAAAAAAGATAAATTGCAACTTGTGTTTGGCTTCAATCTCTACGCAATTTAAATGTAAGAAAAGGGAATGATAAACATTGACAGTGGAAAGAAACCTTTTGATATAGTTTAGTTTATGCGTATTTATTTTATACCCCACTGCCTTGTCTTCTGCGTATACTACATGAGTATCTCAGCAGTCAGTCATAAATATGAGGCCAAAAAGTTGTGGAAAATCCAGGATAAGTCACTTTATATAGAACCAACATGAATCTACCCTGCAGTTAATACCTCTTTGAAGACACTTAAAAGTTACTGACATCTCAAGTATGCAAAATTAGCTTTTCACTTCACAAAAGTCAATATTTCAATTAAAGTACAAAATGCCTTTCAGAGAAATCCACTGTGACCAGTTACTTAGGTTTAGTTAAAACTTGAAGTATAATGCTTACCTATTTCTTGCTAGTAGGGAGAATGATGAGTTAACATCACTGAATAAAGGGAAGAGTGTAATACAGGAATGACATAGATGTTAAGTGAATTCATTGCAAGAAATAAACATTTCCAGGGATACATAAATTCTATTGATATAAGGAATTCATTTGCAGGTATAATTGTTACACTATTGCATTAATATCCTAAAATGTTATCAGGGAAAAAACAAACAAACAACAACAACAAAAAAACAAACAAACCCACACACACAAAAAAAAGCCCCAAACCAAAACCAAAGAGTTACATTTTCAATAAGTAAACTTTATATGAAACACTTTAAAAAGCAAATTAAGAACAGCTGATTTAAAATAAGATGACAAAACCCATTGTCAATCAAACTTTGTCAAATGAATGTTAGCTATGTAAATGATAAATTAAAACATCATGCTCATGTATATGTATCCCCCTTTTTCCCATATATTGGTGTAGGTTTGGTGTCTGGTAAAGTTTGTTAGTTACATGTTCAGAAGGGCATTATAGAAACTTCTACGTATAGATTGGTTGTATATTTGTAATTACACATTTTCTTCTTAGTACTGAGCGTAATAAAGATGTCACTGCTTTCATAACCACCAAAAAAGACAGTGAAGCACTACAGGAGGATTTGACACACCATACAAACAAACCAAACTAAAAAGTAGTCTTCATATATATGCCACATGGCAGCAATATGAACCTTTTCTCAAATCCCTTGGAGCAGAAATTGCATGAAGTTTTCTTTGTTTGTCCAGAAAACATATTTAAATCCATTGAAGAGGAAAAAAAAACTGTCAGGGAACCCTAAAGCTCTGTGGATCATGTTATCTAAAAGTTACCAATTATGAATGCATACAAAAAGGTGGAGAATATGTATCTTTCCTGTAATTTATTTAAAATACTGGTGAAAAGAGAGAAATCCTTCATTGGTAATATATCACTCATAAGGTAGCAGAGCTGGGCTTTTTAACATTGATGTTGGGGAGAGGATGGGAGGCAGTGGAAATGGGCCTAGGTGTTATTTTCTGGACTTTGGAGACTCCACTGCATTGAGAAATCTTTCCTGCTTGTAACAGATTGAGGCTCCTGGTTAATGTTAGCTGTATTTGTCTCTGAAGCAGAAGAGAGTAAAGGCAAGTGCACAAACACTTTTAAAACCCCTTCATGTATCCTCAGTTCTGGGGATTTTCAGGTTGAACTAATAAGTGAAATAAAATTAAACTTGTAGCTAAGTCCACTGATCATTTCTGTGGAAAATCTTGCCCAGAGGGGTCAAGGCAGATGTGAGACCACTCTCTCTTGGCACAGTTCAGTCACTGACAGCTAAAAGGATGACAAGTTTCTATCACAACCTCTTTACACTACCAGGAAAAAAACTCGTAGAAAGTCTGCAATAAGGCTGTGGCTATCGATCTGGCTTTGGATCTGTAGGAAACCTTGAAATTCTCAAAGCCTGCTTAAATGTTTTATAATCATTGACACAATGATTTGGTCAGCCATGGCTTAGCGATAAAACCATAGCAATTCTACAGTAATGCTTGGTAAATTGATTCTGTTTGCACATCCATTTATTTAGTTGTTTCTGTCCTCAGTACTACACTAGCAGTAAAATGATTTAAATCATCTGGAAAAGGCAATTTATTCCTAATAGCAGCTGTGAGTATCTTAGTGTGTATTGCTAAGTATTAGAAAATCTGAATCATTACTAAGAATAATTTTGTGTCACCCTATGGTTGCAACATTTAATTAGCCTCTCCATATTAACAACATTATCTTGCACCATATATCTCCCAATATACTGTTTTATGAATTATGACTTGTATGAATCATGCTATATAAATTAGAGATAAAATTAGTAAAGACCAATTAAATGTTCTAATCAAAAGTGGTTTTCTCAGCCAATTTTCTTCTTTCATTCAGGTCCAGGGTCAACTTAATTTACCACCTTAATTCATGTCTCTTTTTCCTGTCATGTCTGAAAAGCCACTTACTCTCATAAAATATCTAACTTTCTATATTACGTGTTGAAACTTTGTTTAATATTTGTTAGGAATATTTTGTGTCAGATATCTCTGTATTTTATCAGCTACATATTTTTACATACAATTACTTGGTGGTTTATCTTATACAGTAGTGGAAAGCTCAATGATGTTTTACTCCAAGGGAGACATTTACTGATACTATCTTCAAAAAAGTTAATTGATAAAATTTGACTCAATAATATACTGTTTAAATTTGTTCAGTTAAAAAACTAGTAATATATTTAATCCAAGCAATAATAGTCTAACTGGTAATAATTACAGTTAGAAAACTATTTTATTTTATTCCTACAGGAAAAAATCAGTAATATTTATTTATTTAAGAGCATATTTCCTAACTATTTACAGTGAAAGGAGATGTTACACACTGAAAATTTCTTTTATCATGAGTGTGCATAGCACATTAATTTTGTGCATAATACACATAATACTACATTCTGAGCTGATACAAATTGGGATGCATCAGTTGATTTCTGATAACATGCAAATTATTCTGCACCCAACTGTATAACTTAATATTGTCTTAAAATGCTATTTAAAAATAAATTAACATATGCTTGGTTATTTTAATGTGTGCTTACAATAAATTGCACCCTTTATTCTGTTAATAAATGGGTTCTTTCTTGAAATAATTTTACCTTTTTTAAAATTTGAAAAGTACTTTGAAAATTAATTTGGACTATCTAGACACATTTTTGAAGGCAAATTAATTTGCCATTGATGACATAGAGAGTTGAAGATTAGTTTTTCTCAGTACAAACTTATCTTTTTAGGTGTAAATTCCATGTCTTTGTCCGGCTAAGCAAATGCTAATTCAAGTTCAATTTTGAGCACTTTTCCATGCCTAGAATTTAAACAAGAAATTCTTTATTTTTTTTTTTTTAATGCAATTATTCTCCTGTCTCAAGCAGTAACATACAAGTACATAACACAGTAGCAATATGTTGAATAGGTTGGAAGTGCTGTGTAGTTAATGGAAGAGTATGCTTGGGATTTACACGAATTGCCAAAAATACCGATCCATCTGGATGGCCCTTCAAAAAAACCCTAAACACACATAATTGGAATGATTTTTTTAAAAAGAAAACAACAAAAAACCAAACAAAACCATAAAATATCTTAGCTTCCTTAGTATGAAGCCACCTCAAAAACTTTTCACACTGGACAATGGTCTGAAACAGGCAAGACTTGTAGGAAGATATATCTTTATAACAACTGCTATAGTGGAAAAAAAAAAAAAGATCTTCTTGAACACAACAAAGAACAGTCTGCCTGGAAGGCTGCCTGTTCCCAACTCCAACAATATTTTCTATTAGATGAACTGATATTATCTTTCTCAAAAACATTGCTCACAAATATCCTTAACCCATTATAGCTAGAGCAATGTCCTGACAAGAGCAAAAGCTGTTATAAAAGAAAACATCTTAAGCCTTAGAAAAGTCTCAGGTGTTGAGTGCATGTAGTGATAAATCATTGCTATCAGATGCTTTCAACCTGTTTAACTGGTTCTGCTTCTGCTATTTAAATTCCTTTTACTAAGCACCTGTTGGTAGAAGTCACTTAACTTTCTATCTCTTTTCTGATTTTGTATCATGCCCAGTCTCCACTTGTCATCTATTACAACACTAATATTTCTCATGCAACAACTGGATAACAGAAAAATAATAACATTATTATCTATGACAACAATTTTCAGTGCTGATGGCTTATACTGGATGTTGCAGTTTCTGGGTGCACAGGCTGCACTGGAGCCTCAGGGAAACAGAGCAGCCACCTCGCCTGTCAATCTTTGGATTCTTTCAAATCCATCACCAAGAGGTGAGGCAGCAGGTTTGTGGTATGCTTAGTATTCCTTCGTAGAGTAAATTTCTTTTATTTTTGTATACTTGGTTACCAGATCTATGCTAAATCACATATAATTCAAAGTTAATATAAAAATAAATTGAACAAGTACTTGGGCTGTTTGGCCACTGCAAAATCCTAGAGTCAGTGAAGGTAAGTCGATCTAACCCAAACCTTTTCTTCTAGGCTGTTCATAGTCTCCTAAAACAAACAAAACCCCATAGCTCTTTCCCTTGAGGTCTGTGCTGAACAAATTGCCTTCACACAGGGCATTAGGTGGTGCACTTCATGGTAGGTATCATAAGAGGATTGCTGAAGAGGATCTTGAAAATTCCATAAATAAAAAATGAATGGTAAAGGAAGAAAGCACAAAATCTTCTTTATTCAGATTATCTATACTGTAAAGAAACTCAGGACAATCATCAGTCCTTTTCAATGCTTTAAGTAGTAGCAAGCACACAAATGGAGCTCCAAAAATAAAGTATTTGAATCTCACATTCAGTGACAATTTAAATAAATGAATACAAGTAAAAAAAAATTTGCAGAGAGAACACACACTAATATGTAGACTCCTAACACACCTGGGTATCGCTCAGACTCAGAATAACACTCCAACTTACATACATTCATTCTGATTAAAAAGGGTTAAAACATTATGTTTATTGTAACTTGCATCTTAACACAATACTGTAAAAATGAGTTAGAAGAAAATTTTAAAATAGACTTCCAACTGTAGTTTAAGATGGCATCCTAATGAAATTTAATATAAAGTTTAAAATAATGTCTCTCAAGAAAAATGAACGCTCAGCAATTCAAGAAGAAGAAAGAGGTGTCACAATGAAAGAAATTTAACTGTATATTAACTGTATATTAAACACAAGGGATTTGAAAGAACAAGGTTGAGAATGGGAGTGGAGAATCCATTCTGATTACTTCTGAACACAGATAAATTGTAAAACCCGGATAAATTCCTTCTTTTGTACTACTTTGTCACATTTGCAAAGGCAAAAACATAAAGTGTAAAGGCAGAGGTAAGCTCACACCATCAACAAAATCTGAGGGCTTCAACTGCACAGTGGAAACTTTTGAGGTTAAAGAAATGGCACAGGGAACATAAAAATGGGATTTCAGACCACCTGAGGTTCATGTACTGCCTGCAGCTAGATGAGCACAAACAAGAACCATAGTTTGTCTCATTCAAAACTGGTATATATCACTTGGAACTTACTTGTCTTGTAATTCTCCCTGGAGAATTTTATGGAGCAGTGTGAAGAGAGAAAATAAATTTGGTCTTGTGAGAGATTTCAACAATGTGAAAGATTTGTGAGAAATTTAACACAAATGAGAAAGGCGGACAGAGCACAAGCGTCAGTTTAACTGAAATGCTGGAAATGATTTTATTCTCCGTCCTTTCCACAAGCTCCAGAACAGGAGTTAGCGTCAAAGAGGTTTCTGTCACATAGCGGTATGGCCATCTTTGTAGTCAGATTGGGTAGAGAGTCATTCCGGTAAACGTGATTAGTTCAGGACTGTCACCAATACATACTTTAATACAGCAGGTGGGGTAACAGAAAGGGTTCATCTATCTCAAAGGGGGGAAAGAATCCTAGGTCAGGAGTTAGCAGGCTTCATGGAGAGAGCTTTAAACTAGATTCCAAGGGGGAAGGGAATAAAACCAAGCTTGATCAAGATGAGCTTGGGGGCAACATGCCAGTGTTGGAGGCAAGACTGGTAGCACAACTGAAGTGCATCTACACCAATGCTCAAAGCATGGGCAACAAACAGGCGGAGCTGGAAGCCACTGCGCAGCAGGAAGACTAAGACATAATCATTGAAACATGGTGGGATAACCCGCATGACTGGAGTGCTGCAGTGGATGACTAGAAACTCTTCAAGGAGGAGTAGGCAAGGAAGGAGAAGCAGGGGATAACTCTAGGTCAGGAAGTGTTTTGACTGCCTAGAGCTGAATGATGGTGACAGTACTGTTGAGTATTTATGGGTTAGATTCAGGGGGAGTGCCAACAAGGTGGATATCCTGCTGGGAGTCTGTTACAGACCACGCAACCAGGATGAAGAGGCAGATTAAACATTGTAGAAGCAGCTGGGAGAATTCTCAAGATTGCTAGCCCTTGGTCTCATGGGGGACTTCAAACTACTGGATGTCCACTGGAAATACAACACAGCAGAGAGGAAACAGTCTAGGAGGCTCCTGGAGTGTGTGGAAGGTATCTCCCTGACACAGTTGGTCAGAGAGCCAGCCAGGGGAGATGCCCTGCTGGATCTGCTGTTTACAAACAGAGAAGGACTGGTGATTGATGTGGTGGTCAGAGGATGCCTTGGGCATAAAGATCATGAGATGATAGTTTTCAGTTCTCAGAGAAGCAAGGAGGGGGCTCAGCAGAACCATTGCCTTGGACTTCTGGAGGGCTGATTTTGCCCTGTTTAAGAGCCTGCTTGACAGAGTTCCCTGGGAGATATTTGTGAAGTGCCAAGGGGTCTGGGAAGGCTGGACATTCTTCAAGAAGGTAGTCTTAAAGGCACAGGAGCAGACAGTCCCCATGTGCCAAAAGACGAACTGGTGGGGAAGAAGAGCAGCCTGGCTGAACAGTGAGCTTTGGCTGGAACTCAGGAAAAAAGGAGAGTTTACCACCTTTGAAATAAGGGGCAGGCATCTCTGGAGGACTATAAGGATGTCATGTGGTTATGCAGGGCAAAGATTATAGAGGTGAAAGCCCAGCTAGAACCCCATCTGGCCTCTGCCATAAAAAATAACAAAAAAATGTTTTCACAAATACATTAGAAACAAAAGGAGGGTCAAGGATAATATTCACCCTTTATTGGATGAGGTGGAGAACATTGCCGTAAAGGATGAGGAAGAGACTGAGGTACTTTATGCTTTCTTTGCCTCAGTCTGTAACAGCAAAATCATCTTCCAGCTAGGTACACAGCCCCTGGAGCTGGAAGACAGGGATGCAGAGGAACAGAACGAATTTTCCACAGTCCAGGAGGAAATGGGTAGTGATCTCCTGCTCCATTTAGAGGTGCACAACTCTATGTGGCTGGACAGGATCCAACCAAGGGTATTAAGCGAGCTGGTGGAGGAGCTTGCCAAGCCACTCTCCATCATTTATCAACAGTCCTGGCAAAATGGAAAGGTCCCAGAAGACTAGAAGTTAGCCAAAGCGATGCCCATCTACAGGAAGGACAGGAAGGAGGATGCAGGGAACTACATACCTGTCAGCCTGACCCTGGTGCCAGGGAAAGTTATGGAGCAGATCATCATGAGCAACATCCTGTGGCACATGCAGGACAGCTGGGGTATCTGGCCCAGCCAGCATGGGTTACAAAAGGTAGATCCTGCTTGACAGAACTTGTCTTCTACAACAAGATCACCTGCCCAGTGGATGAGGGAAAGGCTGTGGATGTTGTCTACCTAGACCTTAGTAAAGCTTTTGACAGCATCTCCCACAGCATTCTCCTGGAGAAACTGGCTGCTCATGGCTTGGACAGATATACTCTATGCTGGGTTAAAAGCTGGCTGGCTGGCTGAGACCAATGAGTGGTGTTGAGTGGAATTACATCCAGCCAGCGGCTGGTCACAAGTGGTGTCCCCCAGGGCTCAGTACTGGGGCCAGTTCTGTTTCATATCTTTATTGATGATATGGACAAGGGGATTGAGTACACCCTCAGTATGTTTGCAGGTGACATGAAGTTGTGGGGGCAGGGAAAGGTTGATCTGATTGAGGGTAGGAAGGATTTGCAGAGGGATCTGGACAATCTAGATCAATGGATTGAGGCCAATTGTATGAGGTTCAACAAGAGGTAGTGCTGGGTCCTGCACTTGGGTCACAACAACCCCATTCAACACTACAGACTTGGGGAAGAGCAGCTGGACGTGCTGGGAAGTCCCAGGATGACCTGGGAGTGCTGGATGAACATGAGCCAGCAGTGTGCCCAGGTGGCCGAGAAGGCCAATAGCATCCTGGCTTGTATCATAAACGGTGTGGCCAGCAGGACATGAGAAGTGATTGTCCCCCTGTACTCAGCACTGGTGAGTCCACACCTCAAATATTGTGTTCAGTTTTATGTCATTCCCTTCAAGAAGGACATTGAAGTGCTGGACTGTGTCCAGAGAAGGGCAACAAAGCTGGTGAATGGTCTGGAGCAAAAGTCCTATAAACAGCAGCTGAGGGGACTGGGGTTGTTTAGTCTGGAGAAAAGGAGAGCCAGGGGGTATCTTATCGCTCTCTACAAATACCTCACAGGAGGCTGTAGGCAGGTGAGGGTAGGTCTCTTCTTCCAAATAACTGGAGACAGGACAAAAGGAAATTGCTTCAAGCTATCCCAGAGGAGATTTACTTTGGACATTAGGGAAAAAAAATAATCCCTGAAAGGGTGTTGAAGCATTGGAACAGGCTGCCCAGGGAGGTGGTAGGATCACCATCCCTGGAAGTATTTTAAAACCACATAGATGAGGTGCTTAGTGACATGGTTTAGTAACGGACTTGGCACTCTTGGATTAAGGGTTGGACTTGATGATTTCAAGGGTCTTTTCCAACATAAATGATTCCATGATTCTGTGATTCTAAGACTACAGTGTAAAAACATGACTGTGTTGGGAACGACTCCTTCAAGATCAAATCAAGTCATAGAGGTAGTTCATGTCATCAGGGATTTATTAACAGGGCTGAAATTCAAGCCCAAGACAATGCTTCTATACAGATGTAAAATCACTGCATATTCTACTTGTGTTTTCTGGTACTAGATTAAGAAAACTTATGTTAATACCATCATAGATTTAGTGTCCTGGCACAGCTACATGTGTAAGTACCTGCAAACATAAGAAGCAATTCAGGAAATATATTTGCCTTTTTGACAGCAGAAATGTAAATAATGGGTTGACTGTGTGATTCGTCTAAACTCTTAGATCCAGAATAACATTAAGTTAAACAAGTTTCCTCTGCTATATTTCTTATCAGGAAAAGTATAGACCCCAAAATGATATTTTATCTACAGAAGATAGAGCAATTATTATGTAGTAAAGTCAAAAACAATTTTTTGAAAAACACAGTTCCTAGCATAAATAACTGGAGAGAAAAGGTATGTGGTGTTCTTGTATTTTAAAGTGCTTGGTAAGTTTAGTTTTATCTTCCGTTATTGTGCTTTAATACTCATGTCAGGGCATGTGGACTGTACGTTGTTTTGCTAGTTCATTTCATTAATTTCTGTTCTGTATTTTGAACATTGCTGCAGCTGATCAGTCTATTGTCCTTGTAGTTCTAGTGGCTCTGTGATCATGTTAAACAGGTAAGTTACTCTTCCTCCAGCACAGGAAAATTCCACACTTTTGTGTGTTAAGGTCAATGTATTTTACCTTGCCTTTTTTGGCAATGTCTGTTGCACCTAACTACATGGTGTACATTCAGAGAGATCTCCTTGTTCTCTGTGGGAAGAAGAGTTTCACAAAATGCTTGAGATGAAATACCAGTGTAAGAGATTTTAAGGCTTCCATTCAATTAATGTGGGAAAAAAGGAGAAAAAAGCACACACCGCAGAATTATATTTTGCCAATAAGGAGAGCACAAGGAAAGGGATTTTCAGAGTGCCTGGATCCAAAAGCTTATATCAAGAGGAAATAATAAGAATTTTCTTAGGACACTATCCTTGAACCTTGGTTTATGAGCAATGCCATCAAGTCAACAGAAGACAGCAGAAATTGGACAGTAGGCATGTTCATTTTTAAAGTGTAGCATACAGCACTGAGCAGTGCAAATGTATACCCTATATATTAGTAATGTAACCTCAGCAGTGGTAACTTTCATTTCAAGAAACATGGAAATAGTTGGGGTTTTGCCTATAGAGGAGGAGAAATAAATAAAGTATAAATAAATAAATATTGGAAATATGGAAATGAGGTGGCATAGAATCTTTCCCTATATGTACAATGGCCACACTGACTTTTCTGGAATCCTGCTGAGAGACTTTGGAAAAGTGTGGACCAAGTGTTCAGAGGAGTGGAAAAGAAAAAAAGGCAAGAGGGGAAAGATCTCTTCTTTCCTCTCGGAAGAACGTGTTGTCTTCACTTGCAGTGGTGAAAAACTTTCATTAAATTTTCTTTTTATACAATAAATTCCGTTCTTTGACATAGCAAAACAGTCTCATGGCTCCCGATGTAGTCCTGTGTATATCGCTCTGTCAATAATTACTGACCATAAGATCTTCCACAGAGAACTAAAAATAAAATTTATTTTAAACTAGCTTTCCCAAGGTTACCAAGCAACACATCTTCAACAAGAATTAAAAAAACCCAAGCAAACAAAAAAACCACACTCAAAACCCCATCAAAACATCTTTACTACATAATTCAAATGGATAATGTTAACCTTTTTAAATTGTCAAATCCACTATTGGAAGTAATTCAGTGTTGTTGCCAGACATTTTGAAGCTTCATATGTTCATACACTATCATTTGCAAAAATGAAAAATTGTTCTATACAATTGTGATTATTTTTTCTAAAAGCTTCTTTTTGAAATATTCCATATGATCACAATATTAAAGTGCAGTATTCCTAAGAGCTGCCAGGAGATGAGGTTTTAAACATAATATTCTAAAAAACAAAAAATGTATGCAAATCAGTGAAAACAATTCTCATATTTAAAAATCTTTTTTAAATAAAAGCTTTTTTAAACATAAGTATGGCATATGCAGAAAAACCCCCATGAATTAAAAATATTCCACATAATATTAATGATATATTTTACTCAAAGGATCCCTCAAATTCTCATGAGATATTCACAGAAGCTACAGAGTCCTTCAATATACTCCTTAAACAAAAGTGGAAGAAAGAACAGGGGTGGGAGAATGTTGAAATTAGAAACACCCATAAGAGGTGACAATAAAATCAAGCCCGTGACTCTTCAATTACTGAAAAGAGGCACAGGTCCCCAAATGGCTGAGCCTTCCCACCCAAGATGCCCTCACTGGTGGATCAAACGTGATAACCACATATCATAACTGCACAAGCCTCTTTTAGTAAATGCAGACCTATATCATTTAATACTGAAAGCCAATAAACGTCAGCCCAGCGTGCACTAAACACGCTCACCAGCAAACACGTGTGAACACACCTTTGAAGTTCCCCAAAGAAAGGAACAGATCTGCAGTTTAAATTTAAACTTTTACACATGAACACAGAATCACAGAATGGTCAGGGTTGGAAGGGACCTATGGAGATCACCCAGCCCAACTCCTATACTAAAGCAGGTCCACCTCGAGCAGGTTGCACAGTCATGTCCAGGTAGGTTTTTAATATCTCCAGAGAAGGAGACTCCACACCCTCTCTGGGAAGCCTGTTCCAGTGCTCTGTCATGCTTGAGGTAAAGATGTTTTTCCTCATATTCAGATGGAACTTTATGTGTTGCAGTTTGTGCCCATTGCCCCTTGTCCTGTCACTGGGCACCACTGAAAAGAGGCCGGCCCCATCCTCTGACACTCACCTTTAAAGTATTTGTACGCATTGACAACATCCCCTCTCAGTCTTCTCCAGGTTAAAGAGACCCAGCTCTCACAGCCTTTCCTCATAAGGGAGGTGCTCCAGTCCCTAAATCATCTCCATAGCCCTCTGCTGGACGCTCTTCGGTATCTCCCTGTCTCTCTTGAACTGGGGATCCCAGAACTGAACTGGACACAGCACTTCAGATGTGGCCTCACCAGGGCAGAGTAGAGGGGGAGGATCATGTCTCTTAACCTGGTGGCCACACTCCTCCTGATGCACTCCAGGATCCCAGTGGCTTTCTTGGCCTCATGGGCAACTTGCTGTACACAAGGACTCACAAGTCCTTCTCTGCAGAGCTGCCTTCTAACAGGTCAGGCCCCCTCCTGTGCTGCTGTGTGGGGTTGTTCCTCCCTGGGTGCGCGACCTTACAATGGCCTTTGTTGAACTTCATGAAGTTCCTCTCAGCCCAACTCTCCAGCCTGTCCAGGCCTCGATGAATGGCTTGGCTTATTCCCCAGTTGGATATGATGGCATGAGCATTGTCCCTTTGGAATCCTCCCCCTGAGTCCTTCAGTTTAAAACCTGCTTCACCAAGCTGGCCACCCTGCTATCAAAGATTCCTTTGCTTCTTCTAGAGAGATGGATCCCATCCCTCCGTAACAGGCTGTAGTCAAGGAATGTCCTGTTGTCATTGAATCCAAACTCTTCACATCAACACCAGCCACAAAGCTAGAAGCTCATGTGCATTGTACATCTATTTCTGGCTGCACCAGACCTTACTACTAAGCAACTTATGGGTGGCTCATTGAGCGCATTCATCTCCACAGGGGGTCCAGTCTCAGGAGTGAGCATGTCAGTGCATGAGCAGAGTCATGCTCCCATTGAAATAAATGGTGGCTCTGCCACTGATTTTACATGACATCAGAAATATGCTCTCACTTGAGAGTTATGGTGTCTGCAGTTTAATGAGAACATCCGGATGAAAATAAGTGAAGATACCCATATTTTCCAGATCAGTTCCTTTATCGAGTCATGGAATCATAGATCATAGAACCAGAGAATATTTTGGTTTGGAAGAGACCTTAAAGATCATCTAGGTCCAATCCCCTTGCCATGGGCAGGGACACTTTCTGCTAAAGCAGGTTGCTCAAAGCCCCATCCAACCTGGCCTTCAGCATTTCCAGGGATGGGGCATCCTCAACTTCAGACAGCAGTTACCTAATTTCAAGGCAACACAGGTAAAAGAACATAAATTTTTCTGCAGATGTATTTGACATGTTTTCACCAGTGCAAGTAGCGCAGTTTGATGAATATTCAAATAGGCTTTTAATATTTTATCATCTACCCGATATAGCAAAGCTCAGGAATTCAAAACCCAAAGCTCAAATAAAACAGAAATTGAATCAACCCTCATGGCGGACATTCAACAGTTGGCTTAACTCTATACTGAGATCATATCTTTAGGAAATATGCCCAGCTAGAATATAAATTAAGGTAAGTATATGAGCTGCATCTTTCCCAATGAAACTGATGGTTGCTACTTTAATTTTAGTAGCTGTCTGAAGGATCGTGTCTCTGTAGCAATGTCTGGCTGTCAAAAATAATAAAATATCAGCTTCTGTCATAAACAAGGATTATAAAAAGACATGGGATAGATCTAAATAAAACCAGCCTTCCATATGCGGGTTTGAGGGTGTCTGAACAATCTCATTTTCCATTTGTTTGCTGTACCTAAATAGATGTCATAATTAACTAGGAGATATGCAGAGATAAAACTAAACTAGGAAAAGCTGCCATACATAAGAGACACATTGTATCAGGCTTTATCAGTGTCACTCATTGCAGTCAATTATTGAGCTGCAAAATGCCAGATTCTATAAAAATTAAATGTCCTTGAACAAACTCTCTTGTCCAGACTTTGCACCCTGAAAGGATGCTGCTGCAGCTACAAAAAAGTATCTGGCCTAAATACATATATCTGTATCACAGCTCAGGCACTAATCTCTCAAAACTTAGTTTAAAAATGTCATTAAGTTGTCACTAGTGGCTCCTTCGTCAGCTGCTAACAAAATAAAAATATTAAAAGAAAAATAGCCAATTAAAAATGCCTATAAATAATGTGAAAATTTAATGATGTACAGAAACATACCTATTCATTAAGATGGGCAGCAAAGGTGATCTTAGTGGCAAAGCATGGATGCTTCTCCTAAGCTTTATAATTAGTGCCTACTTATTGCAGCATCAGATAGACTGGAAATACTGATAGACAGATGACTCTCTTTGGATGTCTTCTGTAACCAATTTTGATTGTGTTACAGAATTGAAAGTCATAGCTCGTTTTTAACCTGTTTGAGTTCAAGTCAATTAATAAAAGTATGTTTAAGATGAGAGTGCTGTATAGCTCCCATTAGGATGCATATACACAAACATACCTGTACACTCACACACGCATGTATAATTGAAGTAATTAATAAAACTGAATTTATTCAAACATTAAAAAAATCATTCTCTCTGTACAGCTTAAACCTATTGGGAATAAGTTCAGGTTTTGTGCATAAAGCTACTATTGTCAGAATAAGGTTGCTTTTGGAGCAGATTCTGTTCAAAGTTTTCTAGTGTGTTTGACCACAATCACAGTTTATTTTGCAGTACCTAGCCATTTTCTCAATTAAAGTCAATAGCTAATGATTCACATGGGAACACAGTACTATTTTTTTAATAAGTTAATTTCTATGGTAATGGATCACACTCTTTTCCAGCACTTTTCAAAATGTTTTCTAATAAAACACAAATGATTACATTTTGTAACATTTTTTATATCAGTGCACCCATTTAAATTTCATTTTAAGAATTGTGTCCCTGAATGAGAAAACAACATCTATTCAGAAACATTTCTTCTTTGTTTGCTTGATTCTCTTTGCTAGCAGATAATCAGTTAAATTGTAAACAGTTAACTTCAGGTTAGCTGGAGAAAAAATTGCCCTCCCTCAGTTCTGTTGTTTACTGGGTTTTTTCTCAGTATTAAGCCAAAGAATTTGAATAATATTCCATAATTTTTATTTGTTATCCCTTTCAGATATAAGCTATTTTTATAATAAAATTGTTTTTGCAATGCTTTATACAAAGATTATTATGTCTATGTACTGATGATCCATTTATGCAAAACTATCACAAAGCTATTATTCATGCTAGAACAGATCCATTGTATAATGCAGATTCTTGATCTTGTTTTTCTCTTCATCTAGACATTATATAATATTAATATTCATCTTTTTGTTCTGAAATAAAAGATAGTTAATGCATTCAGCATTTGCTTATTTTGTGGGTTGGGAGATCATGTCAATTATTTTGTCATATATGACAGTTCCCTTTCCCTCTTTTATCCTTAATTTAAAGCCCACTTAGCAACACGTGGCAGTTTTGCAAGCTTGAGGTCAGTGACCCTTTTTAAATGCGGTGAAAATATTCCTAATGTTTTCATCCAGTTCTCCGCAAACTGAGTCTCAAGGCTGCCATTGAATCACTTGCACTTGGCAATAGGAATAAGGCCTGTATTTTTCCTAACTTAGTTTTCATTTCAGGTATTAAAATTATCTGTAGATCTAAAAATTACAGTCTTTTCAGTATTTGACTACTTAAGAATCTTGGTGTATTCCTTTGATGATAATTTTACAGTCTATGTTTAAAAATCCTTATCTGCAAATATTACTAAACCCCTTATTGTTTGTTACATTCTCTCTTTTCATTATGAAACTGGGATGTTATGGTTGTGTATTTAAGAGAAAAGGACATTGCACCAGGATTTCCAAACCAGTTAGGAAATGAGGAACAAAATATTCTGTCTAGAATTATTAAAAACTAGTATGGGAGCTTATGCATCTCACTTAAGTATAGCTGCAATTGAAATACTGGGGCTTGTCTTGTTTCCTTAAATGGGTTTTTCATGAAGGAATGCATGACAATGACCACTAGATAGAATTAAAATTTGCTTAACCCAAGCCAACTCCATGAATGTGAAACACAAGAATTGTGGCAGACAGTGCTATAGCCACAGAGGAAAGCACTTAAACATAATTTCAGAGAAATCTGTGTTGTCTTCCTGGTGTCAGCCCTCCTCAAGTATGACAGCTTGCTCTTTTATAAGTGTAACTCTAAAAAAAGCTGAAAATAGAAAGTCATGTAAGATTTCCAAAATAAAAATAGTACTGAATTGTCTTCAGAGCTGCTCATAGGAAGTCTAAGTAAATAAGGTCTGAAACTGCAACAAAACAAAAGAAAAAAACCCCTCATGGATAGAACACTTCCATCAGTCTGAATTCTTCTTTTCAGTGACTGTGTAAAGGAAAAATGAGGAATAAACTAAACTGTAAGAATTATTCTCGAGCCTCATCTAATCAGTGACCATAAAAGATAAATGACTTAAACATTATGTATTACATTGCCTAATCGCAGGTCAGAATAAAGGTCATTTGGCTTCCAAAGTGCAAAACAGTTGATGACAGTTACATCTATAGTCATCAATCAGAATGACCAAGCACAGTCCTGTGCAGGGCTTATATACTTCCAGGTACGGGGATCCCCTCAAGTGACTCAAGGCTGGACATCTAGGAACAGTAAATGAAAAATGACTTGTCAAGATGAAGTAGGAAAGAGGAAAACAGAGATGCAAAAGCTGACACAGTGGCAAAATCACACATAAACTGGTAGTGGCAGTGCCAGCAGGAGTTGCTCCTGCCAGTCCAGGCACAAAAATAAAATAAAATAAAATAAAATAAAATAAAATAAAATAAAATAAAATAAAATAAAATAAAATAAAATAAAATAAAATAAAATAAAATAAAATAAAATAAAATAAAATAAAATAAAATAACATTAAATTAAATAAGATTAAATTAAATTTAATTAAATTGCTCTTGCGATCAGGTTAGAGAAGTGCTCTAGGCAGCAGTTATGCAAATAAAACAGAAACCAACTTGTTTAGTTTTCAGAACTAAGTTTTCAAAAAGAGCAGATACAGAGTTATGTACATCTTGCCACCTTTGTGGCTAGAAGTTAAATGACTGCACTTTACTGAGGTAAAAGGCTCAGAATCACATAATTAGGCAGGAACAGTTTTCTTCTTGGCCATTACTGTGGTTCACCCCTGGCCAGCAACCAAACCCTACGCAGCTGCTCGCTCATTTTCCCCACAGTCAGGATGGGGGAGAGGATCAGAAGAGTAAAAGTGAGGAAACTTGTGGCTGAGAAAACCAATTTAATATGTAAAGCAAAACCCGTGCACACAAGCAAAGCAAAGCAAGGAATTAATTCACCACTTCCCAAGAGCAGGCAGGTGTTCGGCCATCCCCAGGCAAGCAGGGCTCCATCACGCGTAACAGTTACTCGGGAAGACAAACACCATAATGCCGGGTGTCCTCCTCCCATCCCTTCTTCCCCCAACTTATATACTCAACATAACATTCAATGGTATGGAATATCCCTGTGGCTAGTTGGGGTCACCTGTCCTGTCTGTGTCCCCTCCCAATTTCCCATGCCCCTCCAACCCTGTCACTGGCATGGGCTGAGGAAATTAAAAGTCCTTGATTTAGTATAAATATTACCAAGCAACTATATAAAACCATCAGTGTGTTATCAAAGTTGTTCTCACACCAAATCCCAAACACAGCACTGCACCAGCTACTAAAGAAAATTAACTGTATCCCAGATGAATCCAGGACAAGCATACGCAGCTTAAAGCGGCCTTCACTTTAATCAAATCACGAACCACAAAGGAAAAAACCAATATATCCAAGGATTCAAAAATAAAAGCATGAATTACACAACAAACAGAAATCCACCTGGGGAAATAATTCTATCAGAGTATCAAAACCACAATCAGTAATGGAGCATTGTATAGGGCACTTACCTATGGGGCTTCAGTTGTATAATGTTCAGGTTTTAAGGATTAGTATTCTTTCTGCAAATTGCATTTAAAGTTATTTTTAGAAAGTATAAAAAATATGACTAACATTAATCATGCAATAATTTATTTTGAAATAAGGATGGTTTTCTTTGTATGCAACTTTACAGTGGCTGGCTTCTAAAGTGGGCGTGCTAATAGGAAACCTCTTGTAGCTTATATATTTGAATTACATTAGTAGAATATTTAGTATGTTTTTTCTCACTTTTCAGAAACCCATCTATCATTAAGCATACTTTGGATAAATGCTAGGTGGAACTATGTACTATTTATACCTGCAGACCAGTAAAAAAATGGGGGTTATCCTTGCTTGCATTTATCCCCTGAAAGAATAGCTGCCAAGTCTACTCAACATATGCCAATAGCAAGAGGTCAGTTAGATACTGCAGCTTGAAAACACTGGAGTTTGTTTTAAGCAGATCACCACCTATAAAGGATAATAACTGTTACCATGGTTGTAAGGAATGTAGTAGGTTTAACTCCTAACTAGTCTGAACACATCTTCAGAAGAGCAGATAGATCTGCAATATAAACCTAGGTGAAAACACAGATAAAACTCTTCAATTTCATATGTGAACATCATTAATTTTAACAGGCAGGCCTAGTCTAAAAAAAAATTCAAAACAGCTAACTAATGTCATGTGATACATGCATAAACAGGTAGTGCTGGCACCCAAAACAGCAATATTACACATGCTTGGCTAAAATGTAAATTTTCAATAAATCTATAAAATATACCCCTTATTTGTGCTGTTAAACATCTGGAGTTATTTTTGTATTAGATTACATTTGATGATTTTGTGATTTTTTTATTTTATTTTTTTTAAAGTTCTCGTTTAGATCTGGATCTGATGGAAAATGACCTTATTCAAAGTCAATGATCCCTTGGTATTCTGAGGTGGTTTTCAGCTACTTAAAAGAAAGGAAAATATTCTCTACTAAATTAAAGATTTTTGATTTCTGCGTGTGATTTAACTAACAAATTTGTGTTCTGAAAAGTAAGTACTGTCAATATCTTAGCTTTTGTTTAAATTTAATTTATGCTTTTTATTTTCACAACAATTTCAGAAAATTCAAAACCAATTAAAGCAAATCAATAGCAGTAAAACTGTACAGATTTCTTAAAAAAAAATCTTCATCCATTCTGGGTACTTTAAGAAAAAAAGCCACAAGTAACCTTTACATCAATCGAATTTTGAAGAGTGTTTAAATCTTTTGCTCTTCAGGTCAGGCTCTCTGTTCTTATTCAACTCTTCCTTATTCAAGAGCAACAGGTTCAGAACATCCTTTCCTATAGGTGTATATGTCAAGAAATTGTCCTTAGTACTCTCCAGAAGCCCCATAGAGTGTTTGCCCCTGTCACACTGCCCTTCCAGTAGTTATTGTGGTGGTTGCTGTACCCTATGTGAATGATGTCTTGTGAGCATGAAATTTTCTCCAGCTTTTTAAAATGGTTTCATCTAACTCCTCACCTTTAACAGGTAACGTTCAGCAAACACCATGGTGCCATCACTGTTGGTCTCTTCTCTGATCCTTGAGACCTCACTTGACTTGTGACCCTTTCCAAGGCAAAGCTCTCCATAGACAGGATAAAAAGAACCAACAAACAAATCATTTTGTTAAGATATATTTAGGGAATTCTTAAAGAAAAGGCTACTAGTTAAGTATGTCTACATAATGCAAAATATATATTTCTTGCTCAATAACACAATTTGAATTAACCATCCAAATTAGAGTCTATATGGGACATCATTTAGATTTGAGTTTCTGTACTGGGTTCACATGGCAAGATTTCATAGCAGGGGGCTTCAGGGATCACTTCTGTGAGAAGACACCAGGATGTACCCCCATACTGGACCAAACCTGTTCCAACCAGCTCCAAAATGGACCCAGTACTGACCAAAGATGAGCCAATCTGTGAAGCTGGTGGCACCTCTGTGATAGCATATTTAAGAAAGGGTAAAAAACACTGTGCAGCAGCTGTCAGAGACCATAGTAGAAAAAATGTGAGAGAAACAATCTTGCAGACAACAAGGTCAGAGAAAAAGGAGGAGGTACTCCAGATGCCAGAGCACAGATTCCCCTGCAGCCTGTGGGAAAGACCATGGTGACACAGGTTGTCCCCCTGCAGCCCATGGAAGACCACACCACCGCAGATATCCACCTTGCAGCCCATGGAGGACCACACGCTGAAGCAGGTCTATGTGCCCTGATGGAAGCTGCCGCCCATGGTGAGCTCACGCAGGAGCAGTTTTTCTGGCAGGAACGGTGGCCCGTGGGGGGACTCAGAATCCTGAAGGACTGTACCACATGGAAGTGAGTCACGCTAGAGCAATTCTTGAAGTACTGCAGCTTGTGCGATGGACTGACTTTGGAGCAGTTCATGAAGGACTGTCTCCTAAGGGTGGGACCCCACACTGCAACAGGGGAAGAGCATGAGTAGGAAGGAGCAGTAGAGATGAAGCATTATGAACTGACTGTAACTCCCATTCTCTATCCCCCTGCACTGCTAGGGGGTAGAAGGCAGAAGAGTCAGAAGTGAAATTTAGCCTGGGAAGAAGCTGTTTTTAGTTTGAGGGGGTTTTTGCTACCATACTTTCTTATTAGCTGGCAATAAATTAAATCAATTTCCGAAATTCAGTATTGCCTATGACAGTAATCGGTGAGTGATCTCCCAGTCCTTATCTTGACCTTTGAGTTTCTCATCTTATTTTCTCCCCCTGTTGAGAAAGTTCTGTTGAGAGGGAAGACTGAGAGAGTGGCTTGGCAGGCATCTGGCAGCCAGCCAAGTTCAACCCTCCACAGCTGTTAACTCAGTGTAGAAAAGACTGCTAGATTTTTTGGCTTGTTTTTTGATCTGAAGTAATTAAATTCAGATTCAATTAGTAAATCTTAATGAGGACAGTTTTATGGTAATTTATGTGATGTCTACCATATGCATTCTTAAGGGGCATTGAACCAATCCTACAAACATTTTAATACAGGTTTTAAGAAGAGAATATTTTTCTTCTCTTTTATTTAGTGTGAGCTTTTGAACTACAACTGGTCTTGTTGAGTGTTACCAATCATATCACCCTTTTTCATAGAATCATAAAATGTTTTAAGTTGGAACAGACTTTAAAGTTCATTTTGTTCCACCCCCTCTGCCATGGGCAAGGACGCTTTCCACCAGGTTTCTCAAAGCTCCATCCAGCCTGGTCTTGAACATTTTCAGGGATGGGGCATCCATAAGTTCTCTGGGAAACCTCCTCCAGTGCCTTGCCGCCCTCAGAGTAATGAATTTCTTCCTAATATCTAATCTAAATCTACCTTCTTTCAGTTTAAAACCTTTCTCTCTTGTCCTATCACTACATGCTCTGGTAAAAAGTCCATCTCCAGCTTTCTTGTAGGCCCCTTTAGGTGCTGGAAGGCTGCTATGGGGTGTCCCCAGAGCCTTCTCTTCTCCAGGCTGAACAACCCCAGCTCTCTCAGCCTGTCTTTATAGGAGAGATGCTCCAGCCCTCAGATTATCTTCATGGCCCATGTCTGGACTGCCTCCACCAGGTACATGTCTTTCTTATGCTGGCGGCCCCAGAGCTGAATGCAGTTCTCCAGATGGATTTCATGACCTGTGAAGAGTTCAAAAGCTTATGTCAGGGTACAAAAACACCTTGGCTTGAAACATTTGAAAAGGAAGAGGTTTAGCCACCTATATCACCCCGAAATCAAGAACTAAAGTGACAATTTAAAAACTAAAAAATAATAGCTTTGAATTTTCTATTCCCTGTAGCAATGGGATGTTTTTTCACCCTCAGCTTCTTTGTGCTTTATTACACCTGTCACCTGAGAAAAGTACATTTATTCCATACCCCTAAAGAGACTTCTATAGGCACTTGAAAACTGATGCACCACTACATCCCTGAACAATAATATTTTCAGACCGCTTTTCTTTTTTTTTTTCCCCAATTAGGTGAAGGATACTGAAAAGAGAATGATTTTCTTATCAGACTGAAGCATTTTTTACGCTATTCCCTTGACTCATAAGATGCAGCTGATCAGCCAGGAAGGACTTATTTTCTAGCAGTACTATTTGACTGGTTGGCAAGCTTCTTTGGCAGTTTGTGCTAGCACTTCTGGAGCTATGTTTGGTTAGTCATTTCCTTATGCAGCTGATAGCACTTTTGTCATCTCTAGCCTCAAGGAAACACTTTTCAAAAATTTATTTTTTAATCATTTGTCCTTGTTTCCTAGAGGCACAGTTACTTGATATGGCAGTTACATTGGTTGAATAGGTGATTTTGAAACAGCTCTAAAAAATCCAAACATTTCTCTGGTTACCAGAAGATGCTTCACTTTTCCTTAATTCAGGGTACATAAACAATTTTAATTGATTGATTGAGAGCCAAATGGATTAGTTTTCAGTCCAATGTACCAAATTGTGGAATGACTTAACTGTGTAGGCAGAACAATCTACTGCATACAACACACTACACAGACGTGTCTCATCAACAGAAAGAACATTTTTGCAATAGATTTTAATTTCAAGTTTATGTTTTCCTGTAATACGTAATGACGTTTATATATTTGTTCAACATGCGTGTCATAGATTTTTCTTTCAGGTTTTCTGTGGAAATTTATATGCAATACTACGTGAGGAAGGCTCCAGAGTCATAAGAATTAAAAACAACCCAAAACTTTTTACTGGTCTAATTTGCACCACACAAGACTACTTGTATCAGATAGGCTTCTACATATACATACATATGTATTCTCTGCTGGAGCAGCTAAATCTGGAAACCATTTCCAGGCAATGAACAACAAAAATATCATTGGGAATAGTCAGTATGGGTTCACCAATGAGAAGTCATGCTTGACCAACCTGATGAACTTCTACAGTGAAAAGACTGGTCTGGTAGATCAAGGGAGAGCAGTGGATATTTTCTACCTGGACTTCAGCAAGGCCTGTGGCACTGCCTCTGAAAAGGTCCTTGCAGACAGAGCTGTTGCTGTATGGGCTGGATGAGCCACATGAGGTGGATTAAAAACTAGATGAACAGCCGAGCCCAGAGGGTGGTGGTCAGTGGCACAAAGTCCAGTTGGAGACCAGTGACTAGCAGTGTACCCCAGGAATCAGTACTGAGTCCAGTCCTGTTTAACATCTTCATTAATGATCTTGATACTGGGACAGAGTGTGCCTTGGGCAAGTTTGTTGATGACACTGGGAGGAGTGGCTGAAAGGTCAGAGGGCTGTGCTGCCATCTAAAGGGACCTCAACAGGCTGGAGAAATGGGATTACAGGAATCTCAGGAATTTCAACAAGAAGTGCAAAGTCCTGCAAACAGGGCGGAACTCCTCATGCACCAATATATGCTGGTAGACACCTAGCTGGGAAGCAGCTTTGCAGATAAGATCCTGGAGGTCCTGGTGGACATCAGCTCTAACTTAAGCAATGTGCCTTTGTTGCAAAAAAAGCTAATGGTATGCTGACCTTTGTTACGCACGGTATTGCCATCAGGTTGAGGAAAGTGATCCTTCCCTGCTTCTCAGCACTGGTGAGGCCACACCTGCAGTACTGTGTTCATTTCTGGACTCCTCAGTACAAAAGAGACACGGACATACAGGACAGACTCCAACAAAGGGCCACTAAGATGATTAATTGGCTGGAATATCTCTCATATGATGAAAGGCTGAGAGAGATGGGACTGTTCAGCCCGGAGAAGAGAAAGCTCAGGGGAAACCTTCTTAATACATATAAATACCTGAAGGTACACTGTCATGGTACTGTCATGTACACTGTCATGTCTCCAGTAGGCAGCTAATGACCACACAACCACACAGGTGGTTGCTTTGGTTTGGTGTTGTTTTGGCTTTACACTGGAGGTTCTACATAAGACTATAGAGTTGTAATTTATGCTAGGCTTTGTAGCCACTATAGTAAAATTGATGTATTTATTCTGTATTAGCATTGTTACTCCTAATCAGATTATTATCTCCATTACATTTACTGCTTTTGGAGAGGGAGGAGTTGTATAATGAAAAAGACTAAGAAGGTCTGGTACATCCTTGTTTGTTTTTTTTTTTTTTTTATTTTAGAGAAAGGATTTAGATAAACTTGTCCCATCAAGTTCAATCTCTTCAATTATTTGAGTTTATTATTAAGGACTTAGTCTTCATTATTAGGTCTGAGTACTTAATACAGTACCTGAACACCTCAGACACACATCAGTCAGTAACTTATTTTCAAAAGATAGGCTGCAACATTTCTATTCTGTGTTTTACTGTAATTTTCCCACTTTAGAAGATGACCCAATTATTATTGATTAAGTGCAATCACTTAAATGCTGTTATCAGCAACTGTCACAAAACATTAGTCTGTAAATATCAGCACTGATATTTAAATTCATTTAGAGACAGGTTGTGAATGTTATTTTTTCAGATCCTCAGATATATTACATAATTTAACTAGATAATACACATTGTTATAAATTCAGTGCATTTCTTGTAAGGATGCCCCAGATTTGGACCAATACTGTCTATTTCCCTATTACTGTCATTTTATTAATATTTTCTGAAATCACAATGTGGGCATATTATTATGCTCAAAATACTGTGATGGGCAAGCACAGAAATATACTAGATACAGGTGAAGCCAAAAATGTATTACCGGCCTAATCAAAAGTTTTAGTGGCACAATGAAAACACAAAAAAGTTTATTGTTAGGTCTGGTACACTGATACTAATACTCACAGAACAAATACTTGATTAATATGCATCTCCCTAACAATGTTACACTTAAAACTTTTTATACCAAAAAACCTGTCTTATTGTCCACTCCCCTTTTCCCTCTGGTGCTGTGTTCAGCATTCCACTGTTCCTTCAGGTCCTTAAGGCTGAGTGAGGGCTTCTGCTTTGGAGTGGCAGGGAGGGATTACACTGCGTTGTCAGCAGCCTGAAGCCTTCACAGGGAGAAATACGGTGTTTAATGGTGGGTGTTCCTCTGTTGCTTTGCGAGGATGAGAATGATGTTCATGCTTCCATCTTATCAACCCAAGGTCCACTTGGGGTCCTTTTTTATCTGACATGCGTCATAGTCTGTCTGCACCAGATTATAACGCATTTTGCTTTTGATATTTTTAGGTATCATATATTGAACATGGGTTAGATACTGGTATATGTTGCTCCTAAGACTATGAGGATTTTTTTTTATTAAATTTACATTTGTATTCATAATTTACCATTGATGAATACCTGAGATTCTTGGTACATCTGGTATCATTTAATGACTGACCTCTTCTATGTTGCACTAGCTTTCTAGGGCCAAAGTTCATTCTACATATAGTAACTACTTGTTACTCCTATCTTTATGGAAATTATTCGTAGTAGATATTACAACACAAAATAATACTGATTAAAAAAAAGCCAAAAAACAAACGACAACTAATTAGATAAAAAACCACATGGTCGTTAGACAACTGTTAAAGCTATACAAACTAAAATAAGTTCAGGCTAAGAAGTTCAAACAACTTTTGAGATCCTGTTATGAGGTCAACACACAGCCTTTACTGATAGTAGCAAAAACTTTACTTACCAGGCTAGAAAAGAACCCTCAGGTTTCTTGTCTAGAAAAGGATAGTTACTTTCTAAAAGCACCCTTGGATTCTATATAAAAATGTCTACTTCTCTTATTTCTAAAAATCAACAGCTAAAAAAACCAACATGAAACTTATATGCTTTGTTTGTAGCAATTTCTTTTAAGAAAAAAATTTAAGACTTAATTTCTCTTAAGAAATTAAGTCTGAGATCTGATGTATATCTGTGCTTTCCCATTCCTAATACCCTGAGAAATTATTCAAACAGCCCAAGTTCCTGGATAAAAATATAGTATACTTATGTGAAGTATGTTGTGAATAAGAAAAGAGGAAATTATTTTTTTTATTCAAAAAGTCACAAGCAAGTCTATCTCCTAGAAATGCAATTGTTAGATTGTGAAAAAATGAATGTTAAATTTGCCTCCATTGTTTTATTGGATGGTCTGTGGAAGCAGAATAAAATTTTCCAACACCTTTCTCTGATATCTAAGAAATGAGAAAAAAACACAATAGTAAACCTATATAATTTCCTGTACAAAATAAATATTTAATGGATAACATAACAGTAAGCTGTCACTGTAAATGCAGAGGTGGTTATATTTCATTATAACTGGCATCATTAAAGACACTAATATTGGCCATAAAATGATTCTACTTTTTAAAATTTCCAGCTATAATATTTGTAAATCATCATCTGATGTAGTTAATTCTAAATATTATTTTTCAAATTATTTAAACTGTATTTTCTTTTACAATATATTAAAGCAAAGGCTAGGCTATTCCATTTTACATATACACATATGTGTAGTAGTTTACTGTTAAAATAAAGTTTAAATGTTTTAATTTACAAAATTTCTCTTACTGTGGTGTATTTTACAGTATATCTTAGACCATGCATATACCCTCTTCACAAAATCACAAACATCTGTGCTAGTTACCATGTTTACTTCTAATTAGAAAAGATAAACATCCAAATTCGAAATGTATAGCCTATTTTCAAATTATCAACTGTATAAAACTACCAAAAATTTATTTCCCCTGAAACATAAATGACATTTCAAAATACACATATTACTACATCTCTGTATATCCCTCATTTAGAAACAGTGTTAATGTATGAAAATCAAAGCCAAACATAAACAGTAATGGACAATTAAACATATGCAGAAATTAAAATATGACCTGGTTAATGACTGGCATCTTAGGAACTAGAAAAAATATTGAAGTATGGAGAGAAATACCAAATAAATATTTCTGAAACACTTCTTCAGAGATAATTGCACAAAGGTATTTTTGCTTTAAGTTCATTAAAAAATCTAATTACTTCAAGCATCAAGCTGAAGATATAAATCTGAGCTGTATTAAAAAATCCATGACATGAACACTAATATTGAACTTCACCTTTTGTACACTTCTGATTCAATTTTTTTTTGACAATATTAAAATATTATAGATTAATTTCACACTTGTTCATCTGTCTAATACCTATGTTGATAAGAAAGGGAGGAGGATAACATAAAGTTAGACCATCTGCTTTCATAGGAAAAGTAAACCTGCTTCTTTTCAAAGCAATGTCATTTATGCCACAGCTTCTCCTTAGTGCTTAGTCAGCAGAAGTTTCAAAAATATATTATTTTCACAAAATTCATGGTTAAATTAATCTTATAGAAGAAAGATGACATTAGGCTTTCTTCTAATAGTAAAATTATAGGAGTGTCTGGAAAATAATTTGATTACTGGCAGAGGCAAACATATAATACCCCAATTGCTATTAATTTACCACACTGCTAATTAAAATAGATTTTATCATTCAAAAAAAAAAAAAAAAATCAGGCATTTTTCACATACCGACCTGTGTTCCAACTACCCATTCAGCTTTTCTGGAGCTATCAGTCTACCTTAAGTCTCTGAGACAACATACAACGCATGCAGTACTTAACTGCCTGGGTTAGGTTTATTTTCTAGGTTTAATTGAGATGTGCATGGGATGACCTATAAGGCTGACTAAAGAGTTTATCACTTGTGACTGATGTAGCCATCTTGCGTTTATGCTGATAAAACGCTTTATTCAGCTTTGCATTGTCATATATTTTCTCTTACCATGCATAAAACAAATGTATCTGTTTGACTGGCTGTCACTTTGTTTAGAGTAAGATAATATTTTTCTGCTTCAGCTTTCCATTAAAAAATACTAAAAGCAGTCTAGGTAAAAGGAATTATTTGTTCCTTAATAATTCCAGTTACCAAGAACGAACAGCACACAGTTACAAAATTTACTTATTGCTGAAATTTGTCAAAGTTCAATATGTGCTATTCCTAAGCAGTTTCATGAAGAGTCCGATTAAGAAAAAATAGATTTATAGCTTAAAAGTTATGTTGAATGCCTAAAGGTGTGATATACATAGTAATGTATTATTCACACACATGTCTTTGAGACTGTCAGATATTCTTTTAACAATAATATTACCAGCAAACTAAAGCTGCTTGTCTGGGACTGTCAGATATAAATAAGTTTGACAGGCCAAAGGAGAGTGTCAGCTCCGCAAATTTGGAATGTGAACAATCTAGAAATCTATTTTGCCTCTTTTTCTAGCATCCATCAAAGCTACATAATCTCACAAAGGATTTCTTCTGAAAATCCATAATGTATTTGAGAGAATTAAGGATTTAAGAACCTATGTATTCCAATCTTTGCACATGTCTAACCCTTATATAACTCATATTTATTTCTGAAAATTACTTTCAAAATAAGAATAGGCATACTTCAACTGGTATGAATACAATTAATGTAATTTTAGTAAATTCAATAGCTGTTTCAGACTTTGTAATTCTAATGTGTCCATTTAAAAACACCTATTTATCTGCCAAGAATTAAAAAATCTCCATGGACAAAATCCAATTCTGATGTGTGAACCATGCTTCAAAAACTGTAAGTTACATATAAATCAGAAAGCTGTCTCCATGAAATAATCTCTCAGGCAGAAAGTCTTTACTTTAGAGGAGTTAAAAACTCCAGTAAGAAAACTATTGCTTATTCTTCTAAAAATTAATATCTGTTATAAATCCGTTTCACATATTATTAATCTTATTCTCCAGAGGTGTATTGTGTTTTTGGGCATGATCGATACAGAAGCAAATAAAGCATTTTCTACCATTTTTCCCCCTTCATCTTTGCCATAAGAAGGAAATAACTACCTTTCCAACAACAAAACCTCTTCCAACTTGTATATAAAGTGTTATGTCACTATGACAGAAAATAAAGACTGATGAGAAAACACACACACACACACAAAAGCAAATTACTTCTAGTGTTACACATTTTCTTCACATCCAAGAGAAACAAATTATAGTCCTTTTAGTGCTCAGTGAAAATCAACACCTAAGTAAGAAGCATTTCATTAAAGTTAGATTAAAGCAAGTCTGGACTAATGCTAGTGTGATGTCAGAGGAATTTAAAAATATTTTATAGAGTGAGTGAGTTCAAAATTAATTGAAACTTGTGAGTGTTACCTGACAAACACAAAGATTTCCCTACAAAGACATCAGTTTTGCAGTTTTCTTTTTTAGATATAGACTCAGAGTTAAAAAAAAATATTAAAAAATAAAGTACTGTCATATAAATTCAAAGAGAATGGAATGAAGATAAGTAATTTTAACTTGAGCAACACCTGATTATTTTTTTTTTAAATGTGACTTTGCTTCTAAAAGTCTTTTATACCAAAAAGGAAAATTATATATTGCCATTATTTTCATCAGCTTTATGGTCTCCTAGCTTTCCAAAAAGACCATCATATGCATATAAATTCCAAGCATCCTGACGTGTTCTACTATGCTGTATAAAATTACTTATTCCATGTATATTTTTGAGAAAGTGATGCCAGCATCTGAACTTAATATTAGATTATAACTTTCACTCTTCCTTAAAAGTAATGTCTTCCATAACTTCCTAGAGTCCCATAATTACTCTTTTGAAAACTGAGTTGCTGCTGAGTTCCTTTGTATCTTAGCAACTGGAATCATGAACTCCTTCACTATGCTATGACTTCTTCAATATGAGGAGATATTAGCTATTAATATTATATGCGATGTTTTGGTAGAGCACAAAATCCCCAAAAGTACCTTAGAGCCATGGTATATACTGACTACACCAATGTACAGAATTTTGTACAGATCACAGCAAGGGTAGATGAAACCCCATATTTCATAGTTTAGTTCTCTTTCACACCATTTCAAACCTAGCAGAAACTACATCTTTACTGCAGCAGTATACAAGTAATACTGATTAAAAAGTAGCGTGCTGGGATGACCAATTTCCAGTCAAATTGTTCTGCCTGCACTCCCTCACTCTCTTTTTTTACTATTAATGCTCCTGCCCAAACTTCTCACACATCTGAAAGTTTAATTTTTCCTAGCACTAATCTGACATTGGAAACTTAGATTTTTGTAGCTGTAACATTATACATTGTCTGTCTGAAGAAACTGCTTTTTTCAAACCATCTGAAGGGGTGATTGGAACCATTTGATTCTTTTAAGTGCATGTTAAATCATCAAACCATCCGTTTTACCAGTCTACAAAGTTCACACCCATGGGAGCACTGAATTATGAAGCCAATAAGGACACTGAGCTACCTGGCCAAACAGTCATAAAATAATACAGCAGTAGTAGCCTGGAAAGAATTGGCTGGATGTTCAACATAATTGGGGAAAGAAAAATTTCAGGTAAACATGAAAAAGGCTGTGCTACAACTAACTAAAATGCATTTTGACATTTGCATCACTAGTGAATGGGGAGGGGGAGGGAGAAACAAATCAACCAAGCTTTTTTAACTCAGTGCATGATTGTGATGTATCTTATTTCCCCAGAAAACTATTTCAAGGTGAAATATGCATAGCTTAGCAAACTGAAATGAGGTAAGCCTTATTTTTTGTTGTTGTTTGTCCAGGGGCTAAGAGTCAGAATAAGTCAGTATGAAGGTTAAAAAAAAACAAAGAAAAAATCCAGCCTCCTTCCCTCCAGTAATCGTTTGTGCAAGCATAGTCTGGGAGATCCATTTGTTCACTTTAGAAAACTAAGAGAATGGCATGACCAAAATATCTACAGGAGTATCTTTAGCTTTAAGACAAGAACACTGCATTACGTCAACAGAACAAGAATTTCTAAAGCTGTCTCAGAATTACTCAGATCTACCTGCTAGTGTCTTGTGCATAGATATTACCTCCTAGAGCTGCATTGCTTCAACACTGTTTTACAGCTCCCTTTTAGGCCAAGAACAGTATCCTGTTTATTTGGCTAGATAGATTTGAGATCTAAAAAGAAATCTAAAATGGTATCTTGCCATTTAAGCATAGCCATAAGCACAGCTTCCCTGTCAGTGGGAGGAATCCAGACAGTCTGCTGAAAAGAAAAGAAAACAAAAGATATACTGATCTGGTGTGGTCACTGCATTGTCTAAGTCTGAGTTAAAGGTATATAAACTGGTTCTGTTCTAGCGACTCAAGATTGAAGCTTGCTTTACAGAGCTTGCAGTAGAGTAAAGCTAAGACATTAAATATACATGGAGGATTATGGCTATTTAGAAATGCATATTCTTATGTGTGTTTTAAATTTTTAATTAAAAAAAAAATAAAATTCAACAATGCTGTTGGCTACTATCACAAGTTAATAGCTCTGAGGTAAAAAAACATGAGTCCTAAACCGTAGAAGCATTACATGGTGATACAATTTGTACCTTACATGTCATAAATTCCCTGAGGCTTAACTTGTGCTGAGATAAAACATCATGAGTATTCCAAAGAGAGAAGAGACAAAGAGCAGAGTCTGCACACTGAGGTAGGTTCACGCAGGGAGATAAGGAAACTACCAAAGAACCCAGATGACTCACTTTGATGATGACCATAGGGCTTCAGTGCAGAAATTTTCTAAATTATACAGATAACTTGAAGGAAAAGCATCTTTAACTTGTCAGTCTTCTGATTTATCATGTACCTGTAAAGCTGCTTTATCCCATAAACATATAAACATTCTCCATACACACATCGTTTCAGTATTGCAGGCAAAATGCCCTGTAGACGTACATAAAATTTTAAGCACTTCTTTTTATATTTTTTTTAATATTAGCTTAAATTATCTTTCTAACCAGGAGGCATTCTAAAACTAAAACCAAAGAATGTGGGAGCTTTAAACTTCAAACATGGCTTGAGGGATCCTTTTGTCAGAGGAGGAGACAGTACAAAAGCAAACTTTTGGAGCAGGAGGTCTTAATATTACTAAATGATGGCATTTTACATCTTACATCTCAAGATGAATGATTTGTATGGGCAGAAGATAAGTAACTCAGATCAAGCAATGCTCAAACTTAGAAAACAATCAGGACTTTCCTTTGACGACCTTAGTTAAAAATTTCTTAAGAAATTAATAGAATTGTCTGAATTGCTCATCTAGTTAATACCTGAAGGGCACTAGATACTGAAGTTCTAGGAGTTTCCATTATCGCAACCAACATAAAATAATACATAGAGAAAGCATCTTCTACTAGCTCCTGTTAACTTTCGACTATATCAAAAAACTTAAGACATAAGACAGGAGGAAAGAAACTTTATGATATTAAAGAACTTTCAGGAGAAAAAGAAAGTGCCGGGTGTTCTATGAATGTTTATTTTGATTCTAAGAGAAATAAAGATACAGTCTGCACTGGTTTTGATCCTGTATGATCAAGCCTCAGAGGCCAAGACTCAAGCCATTTCTTACCCAAAAAGGCCTCCCAGCTGTGCATGACAGACACAGAAAGAAATTAAGAATTTTCTTTAGTAATACTTGTCTTCGGATAATAACAAGGTAGGAAAAATTAAGTTTGCATAGTTGAAACCCAAATACTGGAAAATAAATACTTGGAATATCCGATAATGTCTTCCTCAATTTGTTTTAATTCAGCCATTAAAGAGCAACAAGAAGAGGGCTGCTTCATGAAGGGGATGAATTGGGAGCCCGGTGTGACCAGAAGGCAGGCCATATTCAGCTGAGGACTGAAATTTCTGTAGCAGTCACCTTATCACACAAATGAGAAAATTAAGCCCCACAGTCCTTAGTTCAGTAGCTACTTGGAGACTTCATTGCTCTCCTGAAACTGTCTTCTCTGTAAAACAATACTAGCTATTACTTGTGGTAATGTCGATGTGGTAAGAGTTACATTAAAAGTGAACACAGGCAATAGAAGGAAACAGACAATTCTGGTTTTTGAGGGGATGTAAACCTTAGTGGATGAAAACAAGGTCTGAACAGATTAATAAAAATATATGTATGATAGTTAATAATTTGCAAAATTCTGATAGTAAAATATGCAGGAGGAAAATATCTTCAGAGTTCTACCTGTAAAAGCTAGCCCTAACAAAAGTTTCATCCACTTCATGCAAATGCATGAAAGGGAAATGCCCAAGCAAACCTCTGCCATTGACTTCTGCAAGACCAGACTGGTCCTCTGCAAATGGAACATGAGCCAGTGCCCGTTGAAAGTATATTAAAAGATTCCTATGAAGAAAATTATCTCAATAGTCATCTAGATCTGAGTAAGACACCTTGGCTTACTTTACCACTTATTGCAAGCAAATCAGTAGAGGTTATGATGCAATTCTTCACACTTTTCATGGCATATGTTCTGTAATACATACATTTAGTGACATGAACTACACTCAGCTATATCTGTATTAACCGTAACAGCATAGACAAACAGATTCAGTTGTAGATGCCAACATCTGTAGTGAATGATGTAGTGAAGAAAGATAAATATTGTGGGCAGGTACAATTAATTCCATCATAAGGTACAATGTGCATAATAAGTGAATCCCACTTTTCCAAAACCAAAACAATCTATGCTCACAACATCAATGCAAACTTCAGAAACAAAAGTGCAAAATACAATTTCTTTCTCTTTGTTGTTCTTTTTTTAAAGAATACATTTCAGGATTTTGCTCTCTGGTTTCCGTGTCTTAAGAAAACATGGACTTCAAATATTTTAGGTTTACTCTGCAGTACTGAGGACCAGAAAAGAACAGCTCTGAAATGAAAGCAGTGTTATTTTGCAAGAGCTGACAGTCCTGCCTGATGAACAAGATGTGTCAGCCACCCACTTCCAGATTCATCAATAACCAAGGAAACTGCAGTACTTTCTACCACTGCAATCCATTCCTCAGCCAATAATAACCTCTCTTACTCTTTAGCTTACTACTTAAAATTTCCCTTCTAAAAACTCAGAATGCAGCTATTTAATAAAAGCTTAAAAGGTATGCCTACACTGACAGTTATAAATTGATCTCAGTTCACTTTGTGCAAGGGAAAGCACAAAGTGATGGAAGCAAAAGCACAAAACAATTCAATGCCAGTGTTGAACCTCTCAGACCTCAGTCCTGATGCAATATTAATGTGCATCCAAGATAATTCCTGCCAAGTTATTCAGCTAATGAGTTTGATTCCTACCCACTAAGATAGCAAAGCATTGGTTTGGGCCATGTAGGACTCCACGTTCAAAGCTCCCAGTAAACTGGCATCTCTGCACTGTGCTCATCCCAGCACACACACTGGTAGGCTGAATGAGTAATGATTACCTGCTTGTTCCGTGTGTACTATTTTGTGACTAATTTATTTTTTCTTCCCTCTGAATTATTTACATTATTCATGTACTATATTTTTCAGTGTAAACTGTAAGCTTTTTTACTGATAGATTGTTATTTTTCATAAATTCATGGGCTGCATAGTACAATAGGATCCTATCTGGTAGAGTCATCCAACCCAGAGCATATCTGTGAAACAAATTTCAGAGCCACTCTGAATAGGAATGATGAACCACCACAAGTACTGAAAATAAATAAGGTCGGTTCTGTTATAGTTGCCTGAAAATCACCATGTTCCAAAAGTCTCAGCCAATGTATCCACAGTCATTTACAAATGACATACTCCATGTTATCATAAAGTCTAGATTGTGTTTGAAGGCCTTCAGAAAAGTTTGTGATTGTATTTTTCCATGCCTATGTGCCAGCTTTTTAGATCACATCACTTAAATGCTTATTGAAGATTATACTGGTTACATATACCTAGACAAAGAATAGGAAAATCTAGATATATCAAAAATAGTTTCTTACAGAGGCACCTAATTTCAGGCCATTTTATAATGTCAAATGATCATCATCCACTAACTTCTGCAGATAGAATAAAAAAGTTGGCAGAACCTTTTCTACAAGATTTTGACTGGCATGATGTTGTTCACTTTGAAAGAGCACACAGGCTTTCCAAGAGACAGCATACAAGCAGTGGACATTGCAAACTAGGCAGATTTCAGATAAGATTGGGGAAAAGTTTTTTTCAATGCTATATGTACATACTAAACATATTCATAATAAGTCATAGATGAACGACGAACAATGAACTATAAATTAACAGAAAAAAGGTAAAAAAAACAATCCTACAGGACAGTATGGACCTGAAATTATGTTAGCCTTTAAATACAAAAATTTAGAAGCTTTTTCAGAAGATACAGTTGCTCAAGAATGCGGGGAAGCTGTCAATTCAGACAACAAAACCCCCATAGTCTGTTAAAATCTATATGTCTATTATCTCATAAAAGAAGAAATACATATAGTTTGGCCTTAAAGTTTAATTGCAATAACTGTTGAAAAGAAAACTTCAGACACAGCCAGAAACTATGACAAATTAGCTGATCAGTTTGATTAAAAGTCTTTTAAATAAAAAAAGATCTTAAAATAGTCTGTAAAGCTGCAGAAGAAACATCATGTTAGTATGGATTTTTAAAATTTTACTTAGGTGTAGTTTTGTTAAGACTGAAAAAGGAAAAGGATGTAGCCAAGGCTCTCAACACACCAAAGTACTTGAAGTGGAATTATCACTGAAATAACTTGAGCAGAAATTTAACCAGGAATCTATGACTGAATCCAGAGAGTGCTTGCAAGATGTCTGAAGCACTGACTCTTCCTTCCTAAGAGATCCTAGCAAGCTTTTGGAAATTTTAAAGGACAAAATGTTCATCAAATTTGAACCACTGCAAATCCATTAAACATCCATTGTCTCAGTTTAGTTCTCACCAACACAGGAATATGAAGACCATGTGCACATAAATTTGAAAGATAATTTAATTTCACAGAAATAAGTTATTTGGAAGTTGAAATAACAAACACAATATAAAATTATTTGAATTCAATCTATTTATTTTTTAAATAAAATGTGGTCAAGGTTTACCTTAAAAGCAGTTGGATATTTTTCCTTTCTCACTTATCCTGTAATGATTAGAAACTTTTCTTTTAAATTTACAGCCTGTCCAGTACATGGCCAATTTATAACTATTGCACCTGTGTCAACATTGTCCTTCAGCTAAAATAACTGTTCTGCCTACCTCCTGTTTGCTCCTGTGATGTATTTATGGAGAACAATCTGATCTCCTCTCATTCTTTATTTTGCTGGTTACACAAGCCCGATTCTTTCAGTCATCTGTCACAAAACTGACACTCCACTCTCTGGTAAGAATTCTTATCTCTGCCTATTCCAATTTTAACTTGTCATGTTAAAGGTAACCAGATCAAGGTAACCAGAATATTATACGTTGTTCTAGAGGAGGTATTACCAGTACCTGTACAGGTGCCATACATCTAAAAAACCCAACAAAACCACATTTTTCCTAAAGTCCTATTTGTGTTTCTTCAGAAATGCACAAGTTTGGTTAATCGATCTGATTAACTCATATTGTCAAATTGCATTGATTGTTCTTCTTTTACTCCTCTTTATTAGCTGGTCTTTTTGAAAAAAAGATTTTAGAAATCACCCCTAAAAGCACCATAAAACTTTTGCCTACATTTTGTTTCTATTTTATGTTTCTAGCTTTTTTGGTCTTTCAGTTCATTCTATAGTTATCACTCCTTCCATCTTTTAAGTATCACCAGTGTAACCTTACTTTTTGTGTTTAACTCATTAATTCGTGGTTAGCAAGCAACCAAACCAAACCAAACCAAACAAACAAAAAAAAAAAAGGAAGAAAACCACCACAACAGCAAACACAGCACCTCATTCTGAAAAATTGTCATTGAATTACTCCACCACTAGAAAATTCCTTCTTAAAGATCTCAATAAAATCTATAATTATCTCTCTTTAACTAGTTCAATAGTCTCCTTGTATTAAGGACTGCATGTTTTCATTGTCGTATTATAACAAATGCTTAAATGAATTCTTACAGACTCAATCTATTTCCCTAATGTGTACAATACTCAAAAATACTTAAGAAGTCAGCAGTACTGAATATTGGTATGACATGCGTTAGGAAAACTGCCATACTCTGTCCAGTTTGGGTTTTTTCTGCATTACTCACATGATCAGGGGTTCTTTGATTAAAAAATATTTCAGAACTTGAAAAAGTCCAGTGATTTATAAATTATTAAAAATAATTAAAATAAAAAATAATCCAATGCATCAATAATTGGAGATATTTTACCCAAGCATTGTATTTTATATCTGGCTGTGACAGTTGGGCATGTTATCTGGATTTATGCTTAACTGAGGGAGTTAAGGAATCATGGCTTTGTTAGCACAGATGTTCCATAAATGGGAACTTATTTTAAAATATGTTAATCAGCTTTCAAATCCTGAAAACTTATGTCAGATAACTATTCATACAATTTTATTGCATATTAAGATATTTAAATATTAAAATTAATCTGTCCATTATTCTGTCTAGGTAAAATTTTTAATCAGAAATTTAAATCTTGTATACTCAGCTAGCAGCAGCTTTGCCATAGTTGACCCATAATAGTAAAAATATAAAAGAAAAAGAAGCATAGCAGAAGTTCAAATGTTAAAACTGTTATAGTTCTGTAAAAATTACTGATCAACATCAATATATCACAGGTAAGAATTTATGTTGATACTTTATTTACATAATAATACAGGTGTAAATTTCTAATTTTGATAGCTGTATTAAAATCATAACTGTTCAATTATTCTAATAAAACGTTCTCCACATATTGTACAGTGTGAGCTATAGCAAATATTCATAAATTACTCTATTCTTCTGAGACTTTTTTCTTTGGTAAAAATCAAAAAAGAAATATTTCATAGTTGAAAATTCATAACCCATTAGCGCAACAGACCTTCCAAATTAACCAATCAGAAATGCAGCATGCTCTTAATAATTTTCTGTTAATAAGAATAGAGTCTAAATCTTTTATGTACCATTTCATCTCAGAAGATACATTTGTATAACCTAACTCTATGAAAGGATGCACCTTTAAAAAAAAATAATTCAAACAAAATCAACTAGAGCCATCTATGAGCAACCTGAAGTTAAAGAATGAATTTTTGTTTCACAGTGGTCAGGCTTTGCACTCATTTCCCCTAAATACCTTTGTCCCAATCACAAAGTAGGAAAAGCAGGCAACTGTCATTTGGAGAATTCCAAACTCAATTAACTCTGTCAAAAATCATTGCCATGTAATAGTAAAAAAGTCAGTTTCTTGCACCTTAAGCCTTAAAAGACTACAAAGTGTTTAGCACCTACCATCTGAATAGTTACCGAAAATGCTGAGAAAGCTAACATAGTTGTTAATAGATAAACATGATACAGTTGGAATTAACTAGAGAAAATGTAACTGTTGAGTTGCTTCCAATCTTTATGTGAAATAGGGTAGTCTAATTTTTAAGTAATGAAGACACGGGTCAAAACAAGAAGGCTTAAATTTGTTGTAAGAATTTCTGAACATCACAACTTTTAGAGAAAGAATAGCCATTTTCACTACCACTGCAGTCTACACACAGAACAACAATTTACTTGAAATATCTTTTTAATATCAGCACTGTTAAAAAAGAAACAATTTCTCCAAAGCTGGTGTCAAATATTCTTGTAATATATGTTCAAGTTCTACCCGGATCAATCATCAGCCAATTCACCTTCATCCATCAGATCCAGGCACTGAAATAAATATTTCTCCATCTGTCTTGACTGCAAACACATGAACTTTGTAACATCAGCATTCAGATGAGTTCATAGATCAGCCACTTGAGAGCATTTCGACGGGTCTGATGAACAGGACTTCAAAATTAGCCTCCATTAGACCATTTAAGATGTCTCTGTTCTTCTTGATGCTTTGATTAGAGACAATGTATTACTATAGTGTAACCAACCAAAAAAACCCAACGCATGGCCAGACACAAGAAAAGAGGTTTTGCATAAGTACGTGACCAATGTGACCATGAAATGTGCAAATATGCATGCAGTTGTGCATAGAAGACATTCAATAATACAAAGTTTCAAGACAAGACAAGCACAACAGACAGCAAAGATAGGGCATCCTGCAAATACATAAGAGTGATGAGCAGAAAAAAACAAAAACAAGACAAGGAGTGTTGGGAGCAAACTTGCCACTCTTGGGAGGAAGTCAAGTAGTATAAAAAATATCAGGCAAAGGCAAGTAAAATCAAAGAAAAAAAGACAATTCTGTTCCTGCTTTCCTGAAAATGTTCATGACTGATCTCCTTGGCCTCAATAACTAAGAACCAACAACTGTGGTCCTCAGCGCACACTTTGCAGCATCAGCTCTGCAGTATTGTATACAGATGGTTAATTTTAAAATACAAGTGTTAAAGACAGTTTTAGAGGTGTAATAGTGATGATTAATAATAAGGAACTAACCATTAGTACAATATGTGATGTTATTGAACTAAATTAGTAAAGTTTAGTTTTAAAGTTTAAAACTGTCTTGATTTGTCAGTCTTCTAAACAATCCCGTCAACACGATCTTTATTTCCCTAGCTGATATATATAAAAATATACATAAATGAATGTTCAGCTTTAACAGTTTTCAATCACCAAAAGACAGCTAATGATGCCACATTTAAAATAACCATCTTCAAATATACATTATATACATACATATATTCTTTGCTTAAAAGGATAATTTTTGTTTTACAACTTTGTTTCTCTATTGTGCCTAACAACTGTTCACAGGGAACTTCCTATCCCATCTAGAAATTATGCCTGAATAACACTTATCTTTATCCATAATGTCACTTAATGTTTGTTCTACACAGGACTATCAATCCATAGGGAACTAATTTATCAGCCCACATGGAAGCAGAAAAATTTTTCTATCACAATTCAGTTCAATTATCTGTATTTCCTTGCACTCATAAGAAATCTGTAATAGGAGGAAAAAGCAAAAGTCACAGGCTCCATTCTGAATCAATAAATTTTACTAAAACTAAGTCCATTACAAAGTTTTTCTACCTGGCTAATCTCAGTTTCTAAAACTTGAAGCAAATGTTTTTTGTATAGTACCAACTCAAAAGCATGAACAAAGATGTTTCATTTACCTGCTTCATGACTGTAGTCTACTTTAAAAAGCAAGTGCAGAGCTGCAAACTAGCAATTCAGTTCACAGAAACCAGTTGCCTGCATTATTTTCTTACAGAATCTCCATTCCTCATCAGGCTTATGATTAATTAAGTTCATGCAGTGGCAACAACACTGTAAGTATTGAGAACTATAAAAGTTCAGAAGTTAAACTTGTCATGCTGTTATTAACTGTAATGGCACATTTGTTTCTTCTTAATTAAAGGGGTGATTAAGTATTGAAAGAAAGTAGAGCCAAAGGAACCTACTGCGAATGCTGTAAAGCCTGCAAGTACTCAAATCTCCCTAACTGAGGCTGCACAGATCAAACTAGGACTAATGGGAACCCTCTAACCTCTAAGTAAATTTATGTCTGAGACAAGCTATCAAGGCAGGAAAGGCATTATTAATTTTTTTACTGTTACCCTTTATACATCATCGTTTTTTCCTGGAAGATAACTTCAGTCATATTTACAAGTTTTGTGCAAGGATAACCAAATAAAATTCCATTGTCTCTTCAACATAAGACCACAACAGTGCAGTGTAATAACATTAATTCCTATACCATACTAGCAACATAAGCATATAGAAAGCCATTGAACACCATTTAAACTTGCAGTTATGCCATAGTCACTTGCTTTATGCTGGGCTAGGCAACACAGAAAAAGGCTCATAAGTTAAGCATTACTAATCTGATTGAGGAAATGAACTGCAGCATCAAATGTCTGTTGCAGAGAATGCAAAGTGCCTAGAGTCCCTCACTAGATATCCTGGGTGTAATCAAGATTTATAAGCCTATTAACATAAACAATAGCGTTAGACAAGTTCATTTAAATTTGCTCACAAATGGCCACAGATATGGCCTTAAGATCTGTAGAACGCTCAGATGCTCTAAGTATTACAACTGAATTAATTAAAAAGATTAAATAAAAAAGTTTAGTCCAAAGCTAGCATAACATTTCACCCAATAAACACGAGTATATGCAGAATGGATTCCCTAGGCACCTTTTTTTCCCACTGACCCATAAATGATATGCAGAACAGTAATTAAAGTTTTTTTCTTTTTCAGCATGCAGTCTCATTGGGTTGTCTCCCTAGAACTGACCCCTGAAGGGTACATACAAGAATAATTAAAATATTTATTACACCATGCAGTTTTTACTTTGTAGATCTTACTTAAAAAGGTTTATCTATGCAAACAGAGAAAGGATTTGCGTTAAACTTATCTTTGGTGAGGAAAACATACAATTAGAAAGAAAAAAAACCAACCCAACATTATGTTAGAGAATAAACATGCTTGAAAGAAGATAATTAGAAACATAAATGTTGATCATCTTACCTCCAACTCAGTTTAACTCTTTAGTGGATGTAGAGGTTGCCCCAAAAATATACATAGTTTTTATATACATATATATGTATGCATATATGACATATATATTTTTTATCATTGTTATTTTTGAAACCAAAAGGACACTCAATGGATACTTCATTCTGTTATGGAAAAAGTTCCCAGATAAAAGTAGTATGGTAGAGTTCCTTTTTCTACATATTGTCTTAGCGAAAGATTGCATGTGAGTACAAGAGAAAATTATATGTGAGTGACCCTTCAGCCCTTTCACTGTTCTGTTTGAGCAGCATAGTGGATAAAGAGTAGCCCTGTGGCTAAGCAATTCCCTGGTTTCGGGACAGAAACAAAAAGCAAAAGTATATAGAACAGACAACAGATAGACAACAACAGGTGAAGTGTGAAACAGATTTCTTGTAATAGTAAGGATGAATTAATTGTAAGAAGGTCAAAGTCTTATCTGTCTTGTATGAGGCAATGTAATGACCAGTCTGCACCAAAACCCAAAAGATTTTACCTGTGATTCCAGAATAGATTGGTGAAACAAAGATGAGACATCCACGCTTCCTATTAGCTCTTCATTGCTTCTGGTTATATGGTAGGTGCATTTATTATCAATTATTTTGATGCAAATTCTGACAGTCCTACTAGGCTTTATTGTATAATATGCCCTGACGGCATCACAAAGTGTGCAATTCACATATATTTGCCCTCCAATCAGCTGTGAACTTGGAGGTGTTTAATTGTTTTATTGTGTTATATAAACTTATCATCAAATAGAGGTTTGTTGGGGCTTCTTTTTTTTGAGACCTGTGAGTTTCACAGTCTAGCTTGGTAAAGAAGATGACACGCAGGGAGGTCCTGGAAGTCATTGCTGCTCCCAAGCTTATGTAAAACTAATTGCTATGCCAAAGACTGACAGAACTTGGCAGTACCTATTTAACAACTCTTCTACACAGAACAGTTTGACCTAAACCCTCCTGAAGTTAATAGATGTCAGTGAACTGTGTCAAAGGTTCTTAATGGTCTGGATGTCTTAAAGTATTCTAGTGTGTGCTCTGAACAACTGTTAGGAAATTGATCTTCCACAGTACAGACAAATGGGTAAAGGAATTGATATTGTTTCATATTGTACTGAATCGGATCCTGGGGACAAAGCTGCATTCACAATAATGTAATCAGGGGGTTACAGAAAGGCATTTAATTTTTATTTGCTTCAGTTTTAAACTGTATAATGGAGATAACAGCAGTACCCCACTCAATATTAGACCCCTTCAAAACACTGGAAAGGCATTGAATGAACTTTATATAAAAGGAGATTCTGGAATGTTAGTCTTATTACATACACCAGATATCACTTTCATGAAGAAGTAGGAGAACAGAAATAATTCCTCTTGCAAACATTATAAAAATACAGATATTTAATAACTTCATGCAGGTTGCATTGGTTTCCTTGCTTTTATTCCTAAAACCTTTATTTTGCTTGTAAAATACTGTTCTTTACATCTATTTCTGGCCAGTCACTAGCATACAGTGAACATCCATTAGCTAAGATTCCATTAATTTGTTTATTTCAACAGAATCACAGGATTGCAAAAAGGACTTTAAAAATATGACTCATTCATTCCTCTACCCTAAATATTGATTTTTTTCCAAATTTTTGATGTGCTTTGTTTTGATTCTTTTCAAGCATTTTGATTTGCTTCATTGAATACTTGATCTTGACTGATTTTTGACAATTGACTGATTAAAGTCATTGATTCCAATGGGATAAGAAATTTTGATCATCAGAAGTTTTTGACTTACAAAGTTTTGATAAGAATACTAGCCACAGAGTATAGCTCACCTTAGTACAGATCCCAAGGCTCCTAGCATGAAAACTGGCAATCTAAAATCTCCAAATTGGTTCTGTTTAGAGATCTCAAGGTTTCTAGAGTTCCTTGTTGCTGATCATAATAGGCATGGTTTAGTGGTGGGCTTGGCAGTCCTGGGTTAATGGTTGGACTTGATGATCTTAAAGGTCTTTTCCAATGTAAATGATTTTATGATTCTATGAAAAAAGCTAAAGGAAGGGTAAATAAAGGTAGTGGATCTATAACCAGAAGATGGACATTTCTTTGGATTACCTAATTGCACATTAGTTTAGCATTTCTACTCCTAAAGCAATGCACATATTTGCATTTCTGTCCAGAAAGAGAAACTCTCAGTCCTGAAGGCTTTCAGCCCTGTGACACTCTATACAGCAATATTTATCTGGAGCTATGGACCTTGACAACTCCATATTTAATAGACAAAATTATATTTAAGTCTCCTCCTAGGCTCCAGAAATTAAAAGCACCCCTGGATTTCAGGTCTTTCCTCAATAAGATGTAGTAAGTGAAACAATTCAAAGTTTTACTTCTTGATAACACAGAGAATAACACCTGGTGGGATAGCTCATGTGACTGGAATGCTGTCAGGGATGGCTATGTACTATTCAGGAAAGACAGGCCAGCAAGGAGAGGTGCTGGAGTTGTTCCTTATGTGAGGCAGCAACTGGAATGTATCGAGCTCTCCCTAGGGGTGGATGCAGAATGAGTCAAGAGCTTATAGGTAAAGATGAAGGGGCAGGCCAACATGGGGGAGGGACACTGTGTTTGCTACAGGCCACCTGACCACGAAGAGGCTAGTAGTAAATGAAGCCTTCTACAGATGAATGGAGGCAGTCTTACTATCACAGACCCATGTTCTCTGGGGGACTTCAGCTTCACTGATATCTGCTGGAAGGACAGCACAGCCAGGCAGACACCAAGTCCAGGAGGTTTCTGCAGAGCATTGGTGATAACTTTTTGATGGAGGTGCTGAAGGAGCTGATGAGGTGAGGTGTGCCCCTAGACCCTGTACACACAAACAGAGAAGAGCTGTTTGAGGATGTGAAGGTTAGAGGCAGCCTCGGCTGCAGTTACCATGAGATACCGAGAGGACTTCAGGATCCTGCATGGAGGAAGCAGCGCAATAAGTAGGATTGTAACCCTGGACTTCAGGAGAGCTAACTTTGGCCTTTTCAAGGACCTGCTTGGAGGAATGCCATGGGTTAGGACTCTAGACGTTAAGGGGGGTCCAAGTGTGCTGGTTAATATTCGAGCATCACTTCCTCCAGGCTCAAGATACATGCATCCTTGTGAGTAAGAAATCAAGGGGGGAAAAAAATCAAGGAAAAGGGCTACAAAGATGATTAAGGGACTGCAGCACCTCCCTTATGAGGAAAGGCCAAGACAGCTGCGCCTGTTTAGCCTGGAGAAGACTGAGAGAGGAGCTTGTCAATGCATACAAATACTTTAAGGGTGAGTGCCAAGAGGATGGGGCCGGGCTTTTTTCAGTGGTGCCTAGTGACAGGGCAAGGGACAACGGGAACAAATTGCAACACAGGCAGTTCCATCTAAAAATGAGGAAGAACTTCTTTACTTTGAGGATGACAAGGCACCGGAACAAGCTGCCCAAAGAGGGTGTGGAGTCTCCTCTGGAGACATTTAAAACCTGCCTGGGGCAATTCTGTGCAACCTGCTTTAGGTGAACTTGCTTTAGCAGGGGGTTGGACTAGACCTCCATAGGTCCTTTCCAAGCCTGGTCATTCCGTGATTAATGTGAAACTTCCTTCCACACATGCAGTCTGGAATAGCATAGCAGCTTAGCAATTATCTGATGCTAGGCCTATGAAGAACCACCACTGTGTGGGTTCTCCACAGGTTGTCTAGAGCATACTCACAATATATGGAAACAATTCATCTGAAAAGGCAGAAATTCAACTGCTACCTTAAAGTGCAGGCAGAGGAAGATTATCCCTTCACAGAATACATTACTGCCTTCCTGTGAACACACTGGAAGTTGAGATCATGGTTCAGGTTCCATCAAATTTTGAGCACATTCAAACACATGCATCTCACCTCTACTGACACAGCCCTCACTACCACATTTTATAGTATCTGCTGAGTAAGAAAAAAAAAAAAAAAAAAAGTTGCCAAACTCCTTCTGAACATTTTTCTGCAGTATAGAATAACACAACGTCGGACAAAATGTAAGACAATGACTCACCAGGTGGTGCTTACAATGCTTCTCATGGACAGTATAGTCTAGAGTCTTACCATCAAACTAAAGGCTGCCTAGGTATTTTAGATAAAGCAAAAACTTAAACCTCAAAATAGGTCTGGGAAAGAGAAGCCACACCTCCACCCTGCAGTAGCAACTACAGTACTGTATTAAATTATTTTTCTAATTAGAACGGTTCAATAATTTATGCTTAGACCTCTCTCCTGCAGGAGTTTTTGGTGAATCTTCAGTTGATTTCCACTTCTACTCTGTTCTAAGGTCAGAGTTCCTGAGTCCTAAAGACTAAACCTTTCATACCTCAATTCATTTATTAAATGTACCCTATTTAGTAGCAATCTGCTCCAGAAATCAGACTCTTAGAATAAAATCTACATAAAAAATAGGAATTTTCAGAGTAATCTAGGGTGGGTAATTTCTACTATCTTCTACCTACATAAAATGCATCTTGTCCTTATAGATTTTGAAACTGTACAGGGCAGTAGCTAGTAAATGTTTAATTATCCTAAAAAGGCCATGTACCATAGGTTATTTTCTCTGCTTATACAGAAACAAGCAAGGCATAGAGCAATTAATTCAGGCACTCAGAAATACAATACAAGAATGTACTGAAATTGTAACTCCAATTTAAAAGTTGGGGTTTTTTTGTTTTTTGGGTTTTTTTTTTTTCTGTATGATACCATTGCCCTCCCTGAACTTCTGTTATGAGCAGGAAGCTCAAAACTATCAATATTAAGAATATCGTCCTAAATTTCATTTAGTTAGTACTAATAATTAGACTAAAGCAAGGAATAAGACAGAGCTGGGAAATCTCATTAGATTTTTCAATGGTCAGGGTAGAACAAATGAAACATCAGTGAACAATGGAAAATTATACACAACCTTCCTCTGGAAAATTTTTGGAATACCTATGAGCTTTAATGCAATAACTCCTCACACCTACTCATTTCTGCAAGGAAAGGAAAGGCGAGAGAAAACTACCCTCAAAGGTCTTTAAAGCCTGATCAAATATGTAAATATTTTTCAGGTATATTTGGCTTTCTGAAAGAAATTAACAACAGATTCTGGAATATAGAGGGCTCTTTCATAGGACCGTGACATAAGGCCTTTTTTGCAGCCTTGATTTGAATTAAATGAAGTATGCTAAGTGAAAGAAAATTTCATGTTTCACATTAACACAGAAGAAAGTATTTCTTCATGCAGCATTACATTTTTTTTTTAAATAGTATTGACTCATGCTCATGCAAATTATTTTTGAAAACTCCTTCATTCATAAGAAATTTGTGGTTTTATATTGTAATAATTATTTTGGAGTAACTGAGCTTTTGCTTTCCTTCTTTTGCGATAGCACATTTTTCATTGCATCTTTTTCAGCTTCCCCCTACTGCTTTTGTAGTATCTTTTGAGAAACATGTCAGCATTATTTTTTACCAGCAGTAAATTGCTGTTAGGTATTATAACAAGAAAACACAACTGTAAGCTCTGAAAGCCTGAGAGATTCCCTATCAACTTCATAGACTGGAAGCCCTCTTTTAGGTAAAGCATTCAAAAAGTATTTTCCATGGATGTGATATTGACCCTTGAAGTTTCTCACATCCCACTGAACACAATATGAAATTAAAAGTACTCCACTATAGATAAATGCTATAAAAAAGTCATTGAAACTGGTGTATCCAAGATAAAACAAATACAGATTGTCGCCAAATTCCTTATGAAATCTCAGGACCATTTCTGCCTTTGTTTGCTCTTAAGAAGAAAAAAAAAAAAGTCATCTGTAGTCATGTGTGAGGTACAGCTATTTTAATGTCAGAAGTTCAAAGTCAACTAGGAGTGGAGTTCACATCAGGGTCCTTAAGAAAGAAATAAAATTAAATACAGACATAAAATTAAGCCTTAGAGTTCAGATGGATTATTTTGAATCAGTATCTCTTGCCACTTTGTAAAATGACAAAGCTAAAAGTTCAGCAGATCATTCTTGAGCATAATTACTGTGTGCTCAGATTCAAAGATAGAGGGCAGATTATATATTTGTTTGCTTTGCTGAATAGTGATGATAGGCCATGTAATATTCTGGGATAAGATGCATAAGCACGATTTCTATTCAACCCAAAACTTAGTTCAGATGCATTCTAAAATATGCTGAATGCTTTTCAGGAGCTCAGTATTAGCCTTAATTTTGGCCCAGCTCATTGGTCCATTTTGCATTTGAAAGGAAGGTAAGTAGAAGAAAATAAGCTGCAGTCAAGGTTTTAATAAGTCCTTTCCTCTTTGTGAACTCAGGATTTCCTTGGAGCATACAGAGTACAGGCCCTGCATAACTTTACACAATGGTAAGCTAACGAGAGCTTCCTGTGACTCATGACATGCATCATAAAACCCCAAGATGTTTTAATTTACCATTCCTCAAACAATACTTATTGGTTTATTGTTAGAATATTAGTCTTTATTAAAACCTCAACTAACAGCATTTAGAATACGGTTTGATCATTCTTCCCCAAATTCACCAAGGTATGCTACCTTACAAGCATATGGATTCCATGTAAGTGTTTGGAAAAAAATTAGTTATGTTATTTTTTTAATCTTCTTTAGGAACTTACTAAAATAATACTAATGCATTTCTTAGAAATGTTCCTGATATATTCACGTGAAATATCAAGAAATGTCAGTGGTCACACTCTTCTTTCTTTGTGTATATAAAAGTTTTCACAGTCCTAATAACTTTTCTCTTTAATACCTACATTCCTTTCTCATGGCATGTGTCACCAAAAATAAAAGGGTAAAAAAGGAAAGAAAAACAACAAAAAAACCCCACTCTACTGTATTTAAATTATTTTCTCTTTTAGATAAACAGTTTTGATTTTAGTGCGAAGACATTATTTCCCCACTTATTTCCTGTATAAAAAAGGAATAGACAGATAATAACCCCATAGCTGAAGTATTATCCTTTTAAAAAAAAAAAAAAAATAATCTCAACAATATTGCTAATTCAGCACAGTTTGTATCTACCCAGAATGATTGTTACTGGTGGCCAAAGAAATCGTTAAAACCAAAATCTTCCTAATATTTTAAATACTTTGCAAGTAAATCAGCAACTAGAATATGCAAATACATTGGCAAGTATGAAGCACATCTGAAAGTCAAACAGAATGACGGCAGAAGATCATACAATAGAATTTATCTGACTGGAAGAGACAGCCACAGAAGTACTTCAATAAAGTTTAGGAACATACAGACAAGAGATGTTGACACCTAATTATTCCTCAGCTAAATGGGGCCACTGCTCAGCTGTTAGCTTCTCCACAAAAAGACAGCTTTACCCTGAGTCATTACGTATAGATCTCAAAATCTACAGTGAAAAAAAGGAGGTGAAGTAGTAGTAGTGAGTGAAGCATGCAGAAAGAGATAAAGGGGGAAAATGGACTGTAAAGAACAAGATTCTTCACTCCCAGTTACATCAGTCCTTTGAAAACCTCTGCAGGTTTTCAAAACTCCTTTCCTAGTTTGTCATGAATGACTTTAAGTTTCAGTCAGTTGCCTTCTGGTAGACCCAGCCCAGGCAGAGGAATTAACCTCACTTTTCTCCCCATCTCATTCCAGGAATAGGTAACCAGGCTTTTTTTATCAGTGCACTGATAGGCATAAATCCCATAAAGTCTGTCTCCACACCTTTCACACTTTTCCATCTGGTACCCACCTTAGTTTTAAACTAATTTCCATTCCGGAAGAAAGTATTATGAAGACAAATCCTCATCTGTGCAAATGGGTTTTATCTCACTAGTCAGGATTGACTAGCTGATGATTTTGCCCAGAAGTTTATTCTGGAAGGTGTAGTACATTTTGGCACCAAGACACTGCTCCCTAGCAATGTGCTGGTGCATAGGTGTTTACATATGTACTAATTCTTTCTAAATCATGACAAGCAGTTTCAAAAGATATTTTCCATTGAGAGTATAGCAAAGCTCTGATGACCCTGCTGTTACAGGTGTTAGTCTCCTATACAGCAACTTGCTGTGGAATTTTCAGGTTTTTGTAGAAGTGGAGAGAATACTTCCTCATACAGGCTTTCAAAAGTCCCATGGAGCTGTCCTGCTTTTGCTCATGTTGTTTTTAATAGTGTACTACATCTGCTGCTTTTTCTTGTGTGCAGGCTAATCCACCTATATCATTCATCTTTTAAGACTATTGTCAAATGCTTTTCTAAGTTTACAAGGTATTATGAAGTAATCAGACTCCTTTAGAAACCAAAGCTGGCTTACATGGAACTTTGAATATATTTAGCAGTTATTGAAGAACAAATAAAAACATGTTTTGAAAAAAAAGTATTAAAAAATCAAGTAAAACCTTTTACTAGCTTTTCTTCCAAAATAATATTGTATAGTCTTGGATAAAGCATGAAACCTCAGTGCAACTCATTTCCCCTTCTGTTTAACAGAAATAATACTACAATCAATGTGATAAATAATAACTTCAAAATTTTCACCTTCTCTTAAGGTCCAGAGGTGTTAAAAGTCAAATATAAACATTAAGAATTCCATCCCTTCTCTTGGTCAGCTGAAAATGTATATGAGGACAGTCCTTGTGTTTGAAAGATTTAAAAGGATTTTTCAGAAGGATCCTGGAATAATGGAGGATACACTGAAGCAATACAAAACTGTCATTTTACAACAAACCAATGAGTCTACTAACAGTTTTTTCTATCTCTTATAGTTGCCATTTTTTCAGAGGAATGTCTCCAGCTCTTGCATTCATTCTAGCTATGCACTATTAGTTTCTCACAAGTTATGGCTTTCCAACTGTGGCTCTAAGTGTGAGGTTAGACAGTGAGTTTTAACTTTAGATAGAATAATATATCATGAAATTTATGTCTATAAGTATCTTATAATTTTATAAAGACAGTTTGTCAAAAAATCACTCAAAACTCATTGCTTGGGTTAGTAGGTGAAATTATTTTTAAATCTGAGGGCTTTTATTATTTGATTTTTCTTAAAAACCTAGGTTTTAATACATGAAGGGAATGAAGGAAAGAAATTCTTTCATAAGGAAGGAAATACTTCCATCTTAGCAGCCTATTCACTTACCTTGGCGTGTAAGACATGCTCTTACAAACACTTTGAAAACAACAAGAGAAGCCAGAGCTAAGTCTAATGTTCCTGAGTGAACATCTCAGCCAGCACATGCCTAAGTAAAGACAAGACACAGCAAGGAAAACCTCAGTGCATCAAGTGAAAGGACTGAATTTGCTAGCAACTCTTTTTTATTTAGGCAGGTATTCAAAATCCATCTTTTATATGACTTGATGGTATATTGTCCTTTTAGACTTGAAATAGAATTCAGGCCCAGTTAAGCACCAGCCACTTGGTCTTGTGTGTAGTTTTAAGTGATAGCTTTAAGTGTATGCAAAATCACAGCTCTGAAGACTCTGTCAAAAAAAGGACACACAAATTACATAGCACATAAGCAGGGACCTTCAGCATTACAGTGTTGAATTTAGGCATCATTTGGTATCTAAGTCTTTGGCATTTAGGTATTAAAATATTTTACTGGACAAAAAAATGGGTGAAAAAAGTAGGGCAAGGAACTGGCCCTTGCATCCTAGAATATTCAGTGTTCTGAAAGCAGGAGATGAAACAGAAGAAAGGTGAAACAGACGTTTTTTCATTAACAATAACCCCATCATTTGGAACCTCTAGAACATTTTTAGTACCATAAACAAGAATTTGTACTCTAGCTCAGGAATGCAGAATTGATGGCAGGATGTCTTACCCTGTCTCTCACCTGTAGGCTTGCTGGAGTGTACTGCTAGAACCTAGTCCAAGGAACTCAGCAAATAACTTGGTTCATCTTACTAGAAAACAAGAGTCCTTTCAATGATAAGCATGTTCATGCCAGAAAGCAGAATTACTACCACAGATTTATCAGTCAATAATCACATATTAAAGACCTGCATAAAGACTAATTTAATTAACAAAAATAAATATGTCTCTATATTAAAAATCCACAAACATTTTCTATGCCCTTCCCCCAAGATGCTTTCTAACCAAAACTATCACAATTTTTTGTTCATCTGTTACACTGTAATACACCACACCTCAGCTGCAGTCTGCTTCCTCCCATGTAATTTACATAATCCTTATTTCATATACTGAATCTGGTTACAAAAGACATTGTCACTTAAGTAATAGCTCAGTAGGTCTTACCTTTTGTGACACTTATCAAAATCAAAATTTCCTACAAATTAGACTGTAATATGTTTTACCATTCCCGCTACGATATATTCCACAATGGAGCTAATTATTAGCTCTGAACAGAGCTTTAGTGAATTCCTCCATTCACTCAAATCATCTTTTAACCTGACTGAAAAATTCAGAGGGCACTTGCATGAAAAAAAAAATCTATATATCACTTATTTTTAACAAATTCAATTCTTAGGCTGGCACATCTGGCCACTTATTTAAATAATGTTAGTGATTAAGCGTTGTCACAACAATGGCAAAACCTTTTTCTAACGGATAGAAGTAACTTGTAAAATCTGTTCATTGGCATTCTATTGTAAACTCAAAACCAAGAACATAATCTATCTTGATTGCATTATTTCTCTGAAATTTATATTAACCTTTCTTAAGATATTCAAGGTGGCAATTTTCAAGGAAATATCAAGATTCGCAGCTCAAAAGTGTCACTGTGTGTCTGTTCTGGTGTTACACTCATAGATAAGCTCTTTAGAATGACTCAGCACCTGTACTAAAATTCAGATTGCTTTTGTAAACATGTATTTGATGCATCTATGTTATTCAGCAAGTCCTCAATTAATTTGTGAGAAGGCACCATGCCAGTGTAGGAGAGCAGTAGGAACACTGGCAGGAATAACACTATGCAAGAGTAGGTGTAAAGGCATGATTCCCAGCTTGAAATACTTCTTCACCTGTGATTAAGAGGATGTGTAATCACTAGCTTAGCTCTAAGCTCAATTAGCTATGAAAAAAAAATATCTACTGTGCAGCCAGGTATGGTGAGCTTATGACCTTCGTGAATTAAATGGATTCCCGTGTGTTTTCCTTCTGTGAGCTAAACCTCTGCTTTATCATATTGCACTCAGCTGAAAGCAAAGATGCAGTTCCAGGATAAATCAATAAAAGGGCATTTGTCAGTGTAGAGTTTATTCTTAGAAGAAAGCCACATGAAAGAGATGTAAGCAACACAAAATTTATTCATATATCCCTTCAAATAAGCATAGGCGATTTAGAGTGTTAATCTTCTGGCCACATATGCAACATCACCAAATAAAAATACTGGCTTAAAACAACTGAACTGTGGTGAACACAGATTTTTCTGTTCCAAAAACCTGTTCTGGAACAGAAGCTTAAATCTCAGAATGTTGCTGAAGCTGATGGGGCTTTGTAGGAGCTTGCTGATATACTCACAAACACTGTGGTTTTGGGAGACTGATTATCTCCTTTTTTTCCCCCATTTTGTACCATTTTGTTTGAAGACTCCAGCACAAAGCTGAACAATCTCAGGTCACCTGAGCCACCGCATGCATCTAAGGGTTGACTAAGCAATAAAAAGAGGTGAAATGTACTGACTCAGATATGAATGAATAACATACAAGTAGTTAGATTTTACTTGCAAATTTTTGAGCCAGCTGACATGCACACAGTAGGTGTAGCTCAGCTAAAGTTTGTTAGTGTTTATCCCAGATACCTAAGCCCTTATGGACAGCATCTTTCTCCTAAGGATTCATGATTTCATTTAAGAAAGATGACAGTGAATTGTTTCTTGGAGAATGAGTCAATTTGTTACTGCACTTCCTTCATGTTCTACATAAGGAGCCTTCAGCTAGCAATCACAGACTGTGTGACCTGTTGTGCCTGCTCTTGAAGTTCTCCTTCTCAGGAGTGGTTCAGGAGTCAGTGGGGAGTGACAGCAAATCTGGTGGCGGCAGCAGCCTATCCATGGCTGATGTCTTTCATGGGCCTTACCTGTATGTGGGTATCACTGCACCCAGGCAAAGGGTGCTCAGCTGCCTCAGGGTCCCATCACAGAGGAGGAAAGGGCTGTGGTAGTTTGCCGCCACATTGTGATGGTACATGAAATTAAAAGGTCCAGTGAATCTCAAGCAGAATGATGTCATGACATAAGTACTAAATGTGAAAATGAAATTGTTGCCCAAAAATATGTCTGTTTTAACAGAGTTCCAGTGAAAATAAGCAAGGCACAGACAGAAAAGCTGTATAATTAGTGTTGATAGTATAGGATGAATGACAAAATGATTATTAATATTCTGTATCATTACTACCTGTGAAGTCAAACAGCAAAGTAGCAATGATTTTCTTTTTTACAAGTTACAGTGTACTAGAAGTAATAGTCATGAGGCTTTATTAGCTATTGTGTGAGTGATTTAAATTAGAAGGTAGTTTTCAGCAGGATGGATGACAGTCAGTCTCACTATTTCAGTGACAGATGATAGCCAGTATGTCACCACCAGTATCCTTGTGCAAGCAGAAACTGTGATAAGAGAGGATAGGAGATAATATGGAAGGACAAAGTTCTAGAGAGTATTGAAAAGAAACATGAGAAATAGTTTCACTAAAGGGTCTCGGGAGAAGGAATCTGCTGAATGGCACTTCACTGAGCAAAGCTAAAGCTCTTCATTGGACCAAAATCCAATGAAGTCAGTGGACTTCTGGTGACCTCACAGGGCATTGCACCAGGCCCTTCTCCAAAGAAGCTTTTAGGGGGCCAGAGAAAAGACTAAAATAGTCTGCAGAAAGAGCTATATACACTAACTACATGAGACAGTGAAAATGCCATACTACTTAAATTCAGTACCAGCAAAACCTAACTCTTCTGAAGTCATGTTAGGTGTGAATTCAAGAGACACCTACTTTTTTCTAATGCCATACTCTCCTACAAGTCATTTAAAATGTCCTGGCAAGGCTGAATTTAACTTTTTGTTCAGGCAGAACTGAGCAAACAGTAATTCAGGTCCTTAGAGGTTTATGACCTACCTGTAACTGCTGGCATGTTTTTCAAAATATATACAATTATTCTGATGAATTAGCTTTTCTGAGTTTTCATATGAAGAAAGTGTCATTTAAGCATATTTTTAGGTGTTTTGAATGTAGTGGTGTTCTATTTCTGTCATTCAATAGTTATACACACTTTTAAATTTATTAACATCTGGTGCCAATTCTTTCTTCAGAAATTACATATGACAATTGAAAATCCTTAGGCATCCCATACAAACTGAAGTTTAAGAGATTGATTTTGGAGTATGCAAAAGAAAAATTAATAAAACTGTCAGAAGACAGATGGTGGTGTGCTACTTAGATGCAGAAAAGACTTTAGCTTCTTCCCCACTGCACATCCCCAGTGCACAGGGTATTAACAACTTACTCAGTTGACTCCTCAGCTTACCACAGCAGGTAGAATGGATTTAGACTGGAGACCTCAGAAAGCGTGACTGCAGCTCCACCACATGAACAGTTTTGTCACGTAACATTGCAAATAAACGCTCTCAAGACACATCAGTTTTGGCCTGTACACCTCTTCAGCTTATTTCAGAACTGTGACCATTACAACATACATATTCTGTTTCTGAAAGGATTTTAGAATTTTAGAAACTGGATTAATTCTGAACAAAAACATAAAAATCTTTCTTTTTTTTCTTTCCATGTATACAACAGGTATATTTATACACATCCTTGTGTGTACGAACATTCTGTGACAAAAATAGCAGGTTTAATTTTAATATGCTTTAATACTGAAAAAATATTTCAAACAGTTTAAAAAAACCCTTATTTTCTTCAAAGAAAGGGTTTTTTTAAAAAAAAAACAAAAAACAAACAAAAAACAAATATGGAACAACTCCTTGACATGTATGAAAGCAATGTACTGCACTTCCCAAACAACTTCGCTAGATTTTTTACAAACAGCTTCCAAATTTAACAAATTGCACTTCATTGGCCAACCACCTATGTAGCATCCATGGAGAACACTATAAATGACAAAATAATTAAAATACTTGTCACACAAAAGACAACTAGTTGGGAAAGTACCTGTTATAACTCTCCTTTTCAATGGTTGTAATTTCTTGACAAAAACCCATTTGTCCTAAAATTAAATGTACTTCTAATCATCAAGGACACCAAATACAAGGACTTACACAGAAACTTAACTTTCTGGATGCATGTCATGCATTGTTTTGGTGGGCAGTTCACTTGAGGTACAAATATGACTATTTGCAGATTTTGAACTTTGAGTTTCTTCCTGTATTTAACGTTAAGCTTTATTTTTAGAGGTTTACTTAGCTATTCAGGGATTGTTCAGGGAGATGAGGGAGAAAATAAGTAGATTTCAGAGTTGCTGGAAGCTTATGTATCCTATATATTTATTCTAACTTCCATTTGAAACCTAGAAATTATTACATACTAGCCTCTAAGCTCAACCTGACACATGAATGCTTTGATTAAGTATATATCCTACTGCAATCAAAACACTATTGGTTGCTTCATTTTGCTTAATTTTTTGGTATATTATTTAAGCCTAAATAAGTTTTATGCATTTTTTAGGTTTTATGCAGTTCCCCATGGTGAGGAAAGACGAATCCTTCTTATGACATCTATAGAAAATTTTTAGGAGGACTCCTTTCACCTAATGACTTTTGTAATCAGAACCAACTGCTATTCTCAGTTTTTACACTGCCCATCACAACAGAACTTATTTCATTTATCTCTTAGTATATGAATAATTATTATATGTAAAAAAAAATACATTTAAAACTTATATAAAATTATGTAAATTATTTCAGCATTTACAACCGGTAACTACAAAAATCAAAATACACACTGAGATTATGAGGCTGATTCTCAGAAGTTCTTGAAAGAGCGAGAAAGGAAGGCAGGTAGTATAGAGCCAGTGCTTGCAGCATTGTGGAATCTATGGCCAGGTTATATATGGATGTCCCCATCATCCACCCAGTGGTGACAGTCATTCACACACAGAGCATAAGGCAGTAAAGAGCATCTGAAGCATTTGAACCAGAAGCCAGGGAACACCTGCTTTTATCAGAAGTATTTAGTTCGTACTACACAAAAATTATTACAGATTTGTGTGAGAAAGCCTCAGCAGGATAGAAAACACACCTGACTGACACTCACAGAGAAGAACCTTACAGTTCCAGTATCTCAAATCATCAAGCATAGCCAGAGCTTGTTGGTCCTCAGATAGAAGGAATACTGAATATTGCAGTCCCAGTAAAACCACAAGCACCGAAGTGCTGTGTTCCCAGCACATCTCACTGTTGTTTGGGGTTTGGGTCCTTCAGGACCCTGTTCCCCACTACTGGGCTGCATCAGATTACATATAGCTCATATTCTTCCATGCGGTTCTCCTGGGTTTCAGATCCCCTCCTTCTCTCTATTTTTCCTTAAGACTCTCCATGTAAAATGCCTCTTTGGGTTAGTGATTCATGCTTTCTCTGAATCTGGGAAAAGTCCAATGCCAGTCAGGACAACAGATGGCTTATTTCACAGAGACTAAACAAAGCAGTTACCAAAAATTCCATATGATGTCTCTTAACTGTATAAGTTATACAAAGATGTCAAAATCACTACAATAATTTACTATCAACAGTGTGACTAAGGGCCCTTTCTGAGCAAAGGCTTTGTTCGATGTCTGGGTGCCAGGCTGCAGAGTGATTATGCCTTAAAATGTAGTGAGGAAGCCACTAGCACCAAATCTGGCTCTCGGAGCTCACCTGCAAATCAGTTCTGTGCACACCTGTCTGCAATGAGGGGCTGCCCAAAGCCTCCCACAGCTTAAGTATCAGGGAAGAAGAGACCTTGTCAGGTGAGCATGGAGGAAGCAAACAGCTCTGTGAAGTATGAATTGGTTTTAAAGATGCTTTGTTGCATGTAGGCATATTCCAGGGCAGAACTTGGGTGGATAAGTGATCATATATAACCAGAACTTATGTATACAATGGGGGTTCTTTCTTGTGCTTTGTGTCTTCATATGCTGTAACTAAGAAATCTGCAGCTGTAGTTTTACTTGCAGATTTTACCATTTTTTTCTAAAACAGCTAACCACTTTTCCCTTTCTTTTTAGTTTTAAAAAATAATTTTAGAGTTTCTTCCCTTACATAATTTAATGTGTTCAAGTTTATTCCTACATGCTTGGGAATAATGTTCTTTCACAAAAAGGGAAGGATTATTAAATTGACCTTATTTATATATTTGTAGTGATATATACTTGTCAGTGCAGTTACTAGAGGAGCCTGAATGTATGAAAATGATACAATATAACTAAGAAAGTAGTTTTCACAGACTGGAAATTATAACCTTTTCTGATATTAAAGTAATAGCCCATAATTCCTTCAACACTGTTGCTTGTGACAGAATTCTTAGGGTAAATTACAACATTCAAACAATAATCTCATTTTGATGTTGTTGTTAAAGTACTTTTTTTTTTAAAAAAAAAAAAAAAATCCCAAACAACAACCACAAAACAACAGCCCACACAGTTTTGAAGCTTTCTACTATTTATAAAGGAACAGAGAAATTATTTCATCACAGACCATGTCTCTATTATTTTTTAACAAACCAGAAGTCTAATGAGACACAAAAATACTTTTCAAATTCCAGATGCAAAAGAAAAAAAATCCCAGTAAGCTGTATCCTCAACTATCACTGTGCTAGATGTGGTAGTTTTTTTTGTTGTTGTGTTTTATTTATTTGTTTGCTTATTATTTTGGAAAGAAAAATCCACTCATGTAGTAAAAAGTAACATTTTTAATGTATATTGTTTCCTACTTTGGCAACATATACAGAATGTAATTGTGCTAAAGGATGAAAATCAAGTTTCTTCCACAGTTATAATTGTGGTGTAGCTGTGGTATCGGGGTCTTGCCTGTGTACGCAGCTGGTGCAATTAGTCATTAATTCCCTGGGTGGCCCAGGAACTCCTTAGATGTGCAGCTGAAACAACACACTAATTTGAGAGAAGAGATCACTGAAAACAAGGTGGTTGCCTGAACTTGTAGTACCTTCCCACCAAAGCATTTGACTGCTTGGTGCAGATCCTTGATTGGTGGGAATTTGGGATGGTCCTGGAGACTCCTCCAAGCAGCCCCTGCTGTGTTTGCTAATTGATAAATACTATTTGTATGTTTTAGTGTGATGATTAATACCATAGATGGAGAGTCTGTCTGTCCCAGACAGTTCCTGCTGTTAAATAGACTAGGCTGCACACAGATAATTTTAAATAGCCAGTAGAAACTTCCTGTAGGATTAGGAATGCTCGTATAGGATGGTCTTTTGTGCATAGGTGAGACAAGAGATAGTTTTACACAGGTTAGGATAATATTGGTGGATCACATGTGTGCAGGAGTAATCATACAGGATCACGGCTCAGCTGGATACAAGAACTTACCAAAACAGCAGTTTTGGTGAGTGTCACTTGATGCAGCTGAAGATGCCATTGCAAGAACTGTTGCAGTGGAGATTCCTGTTACCATCCAGACAGTGACTAACTAGAGAGAGTCAGTTCCACATATGACTGTTATTCCAGGCAAAAGATCTTAATAAATTAAAAAATAAATTGTATTTTTAATAAGCACTTTTTCTAAGACTGCCTGAGCAACTGCTTTCCATTCTTTCTGTGATGCTTGGGTGATCCAAGCAAAATTTTTGCCCTTCTTTCCATGTGACATGGAAAGAGTTATCCATAACACATTGAGCTACTGGGCAATTCAGGTACCCGAGCTTGGATTTGTATAAAAGTATGGACTAAATTCTTGTTTAGAGGATAAGAAGAAGGAAAAACCCAATAATTCTCAGTACTACAACTTTATTAACTGCAAGTATACATTTTGGGAAAGGGCAAAATATTATTTTGTTAAATAATAAACATTACTATTAACTTTTAACATTTCAGTTACTTTAACTTGCAACTTGTAATGCTTGTACCACTTGAATTTGTACTAAACTAGAAATATGCATATAGTTACTTACTTCCAGTTAACAACCATTAGGTTCCCACAAAAACTGGTAACTTCCTGAGAAGTTTTAGAAGAATTATTTGTAATAACCTGACTAGTTGTTATGCACAAATAGGGCTTAATTCTTTACACTGTCATTTCATTTCTACAGCACTCTGGATCATTGCTGGGTTGCACAAAAACAGAAGACATGCCTTGCAAAATGTATGTCTTTCAGAGGAGCCAAAAACATGTCTCTAAAAACCTGGAAATATTTCAATATAAAAATCTATTTTAAAAAATTAACATAAATATTAATGAAGACAATTAGAAAATCAGAAGAAATGTAATATCATCTTTTAAAAGAGAAACAAAATAATCAACTTTTCATTCTGCAGACCAAGCAGTAGCGCATTGGCAGATTTCACTTTTAAGATGGCAGTTTCTATCTTTCAAATCTATTTTACTAGACAATCAAGCTAACCCTACTAAGCTTCCTATGCCAGGATACCTCTCACTCCTTTTATGCTTCTTGTGCTGCCTGCTGCAGAATTTAGCTTTCCTCATTGTATCTTTCTCCTGCTATATGAAGGAAAAATAGAGATTTCCTTTTTTTATTTTCTTTCCTTTTTTTTCTTTTCTCTTTGTTTTGCTTTGCTTTGCTTTTCTTTTCTATCAGTGTCATCCCAGCAAGGGAACAAAAGGAAACTAATAATTAAGCAAAAAATTTGGTTAAATTCTTTCATTCTTTTGCTTTGTTCATGCTCAATTAAAGTGTTCTGCCGATAACACAATTATGTAAAGTATTTAGAGACTAACTCCTCTTGAGCTGCAAGAAATATATTTGTAAAATGGTATCCAAAGCAAAGTTTAATTATTTTTATTTGGGGTTTTGTGTTGGATCCTTCTGGTTCTGTGTAACAACAAAAATCAGTAAGCTATGTATCCCACGCTTTAGCATTCTTGCTGTGTAAATCGTTACTAACTGATAACCTTGTAAATTCAGTTTTGTCCTTCTCTACACTACTCAAAAAGTTTTGATTGACATCATGTTAGTTAACTTTGCTCCCAAGGTCATGGTCTAGCAGCATAAATTCTTGCAGGGAAGACAAAGGTCTTTAGAAACGTTGTGAAGATACTAAACACAGAACAACAACTATTAATAGTTGGGGGAATGCTGTTATGATAAATGACTGTCAAAACTTAAAGACTCCTACAAAAGGGATCTGCGAGTACATGCTAGATTTCAAACAAAAAAATTATTCTGACATTATTTATAACATTGTTATTATTTTCCACAAATGCTTCTATCTGAGCTGTTTTCTGTGAGAATACTGTCTGAGCGAAAGTTTCACAAATACTTCTGAAAATATATTTGTTCAAGGTTCCTTGACAGAAGAGATAGTGTAAACATCTTAAAGTTACTTTGATTTTTCTCCTGTTTATAAATTATACTGTGATCAGAGCAGGGAGCAGAAACAATTCTTTATAAGTCAAGTAAGTACTTTCACTGCTGGTAAACAAACAGCTTGATACCCCAAGATAATTTGTGCATCCCAAGGCTACAACAATAATGCATACATTGAAAAAGTTATGGTTCACCATATTGCCTTGTGGTATGAGAATATTAACCCTTTTGGAACACAGTCTAACAATCAAGAACAAAAAGAGTTTGTTGTCAGTTACGAATAATGAATATGCTTCTAAATTAGTTCTTTTGCTATATAGTGTGCAAAAAAAAAAATAGTCCTTCAGTAAGTTGCTTACTCTGAGTCGTTCATAATGCTAACTATTTTTTGGACAGGTGTTTCATGCTTACTAGTACTCCTTATTATGAAAGCATATATTAGTATAAAGCAGTATGGAGACTTAGAAAACATGTATCTGATTTGTTTTGCAGTACATTTTGTTTCAAATCTCAAATATTGTAATAAAAAAGATATTGTATTAAAATAACCTATGTTAAATGTAATATTACATTGAATCATGACATTTGTTCCAATCCACCCAAACGTTTGGGTTTTTTTCTTGGAAACCAAAAGAAACCATCTAGGCATTTATTCATGACCTTGAATAAATTACATTTTCAGTTGGAGAGATATATTCCATATAATGATTAGCTGCTAAATCATATTATTGCAGGAAAACAACAATTTGTCTGTTTGGCCTGACCATTAGAAATCTGTAAATTAACAACAGAGAGGAAACCATGAAAAAGAAAATAGATATTTATTTTAATATACATATAACATTGATTAACTAAGTTAACAATAGTACATTTGTCTTAAAATACAAATGCTTAGATAATAAAGACCAAAGTCTGCCACTGCATCAAAATATAATGGTTGGATAAGTCATTAAGTATATAAAGCTTTTAAAGACAAATGTTTTAGAAATTAGTTTTTAAAAATAATGACAGAGAAACAATATAGCTTTAAGGTTTCTAATGCTATTATTTGACCAGAAAAGTGTAAGTACAAGCAAATTTTATTTTTTTTTTCGGTCTCCACAGTGAAAGTAAGTGTAAGGACAAAGAATATGATATTGTGAATCAGATATCTGGGATTCAGTATCTGGGATCCTGACTGTAAAAACATTAATCCTTTGATGTATACTTGACATTTATTCCTACATGGCTGAAGAAGAATTATGCATTTTACTTCTGATGCACTATCTTTTAACTTGAAATCCAGTTGATTTTATTTATAACTTCTGTGACGAAAGTGAGAAAAACTTCACATGTTAAAGTGTTCCATTGTTTAAACACTACATCCATATAAACAAATAATAAAACAGAGAAGGCATTAATGATCAATCAGTGAACGACAAACAGCATCTTGTTGGAAAGGTGAATATTTTGTTTCAGAAAAAAACCCCATCAAAATTGCTGAAGTATTTCTGTCAATTCCGGAATTAAAGCAACACCTTGAAGGCATGGTAAGTCTCAGGGAAAACTTCTGTCCAGTTCTGTGTCTGGTGTCCAGCCTATAGATAAGCATGCAAAAACAGCAACATTTAGGAAAAGATTCTCCATCAACACATAGTCACAAGGCCACTTTTTCTGAACCCCCACCATCACCTCCTTCTGCTACCTAGTACTTAAGAAAACACAAAAAGCAGGCAACAACAAAAGGATGTATCTGACCATTTGTACATCTTTTCCCAGTGTCTGAAGATGCAGTGTTACATAATGTTTACTTACTAAATAAGCATGCAGAAAGAACTGAAACTATTGTGATAATACTGCAGATACTGTGAAAAATCCATTCTGTTACTGTTCTGCTGTGAAAGGGGATAGTCACAGCTGCATACATTCTCTGTCCAGGAGAGAATACCTTGTGCATCCAGTCTCATCCTGTGAACACACTTTTCTTAGAAGGATTCCAGAAAAAAATATAAAGCATGTAACAGCATCATATTTTAGAGCATATTGTAAATATCAGTGCATGCAAATAGTTAATTGTGCAAATCCCACTGCTAAGAATGTGTGTCTTTTTCCTAACTGCATTTGGCTACTCACAGGAGGCTGTTACACCCTGTCATAATTTTACCAAGAAGCTCAGCATTAATGTATCTTTTTTCCATGTTTAGCTACATATTTATAATAATCAAGTCATGAATCAGTTTACTTCATCACTTCAAATTACATAAGCTATGTAAGCCATATGTCATAGGCTCATTTTCCAGCTCCGGAGGCAGCAGAACATGGCAGCTTTTGATGTTCCAGTAGGTCTTATGCAATGCTGTACAAAGAAGCAAAAATTGTACATTTTAAGTCATCTGAAAATATGCTTCCAACCACCAGGTGGCCAGCCTGTCTGATTTTGAGCTACATATTTTTATGTGGCTGGAAGGTGCAAGGTATTTACCACATATTGGCCATCCAGAGATGTGAGACTGCTACCCATGTGGCTTACTTCTCCCTGTACCCAGGGTTTTTAATTACCCAGAAGTCTTCTTGCCATAACATCCCTGTTATTCCTGCTGAGCATAATCAAGGTATGGGATCCACACTTACACAAACAAGAGGTAGACCTGCAATGACAGTTTGGTACTTCCATTCAAAATACAATTAGTAGTATTTGTTCTAAAGGTATGATCTTGCATTTTGCCATTTATGTCTATTTAACTGTGATCTTCATATCCCTGTATAAGAGGAGTGCAGTCTTGATATTATTAATTACCCAGCAGTGTCTGTTTTGCAAATTGTACTTGCAGAGAATTTATACATTCTGCATTGTTGATAAAACTAGGTAACAAATATATTTAGTGTTCCTTGTTGCAAGGAGACAGTTTTAAAAAGTCTAAAATATTATTTTAATTTATAGGTCATTCATTCTCAAAAAGTAGGTTTACCACTTAAAAATATTTTTATAAGTCCCTAATAGAGACATATTCTACTATATCATCACAAAATCATTACTCATTTTTGCATGTTCTTTATTTAAATGCTACATTCTGAAAGGATAGTGTGTAAAGAAACTATTTTTGAGAGAAGCAGTGGGACCAATTTAACAAGTGATGGTAGAAATACAGTCAGGAAAAAAAAAGATGATTCAGCATGGAAAGGTACAAGGTTATACATCTGGGGAGAAATGATCCAACATCAGATTCTGTAGAGGAGAACTATGGAGAAGAAGATGGCTTAGAAAGATGTAAAGATAGCAGTATACAGCAAAACTTCCCAAACTTTTGTATTGCATTAACATAATCAATAGAGCAAATCTATTTCACAAATCTGCAAAGATCAGGAAATGTTTATTGACTCTTAATATAGTCTAGTGAGAGCACACTTTCCCAAAATAATCCTCACTGCAGCATTTGTGTGATGCAGAGAGCACTGACGTAGACACTGACATTGTCCTTTCCTTTTAACTTCACAAGTTTCTTACATAAAAGAAAAAAACAAAACAAAACAATACAACCAAACAAACAATGACTGGCATCACAGTTTCACTGAAGAGGTAACTGTTCAGAAGATATTTTTAATATATCCATCACTGGATGTCTGGATAAAAAGTAAAAGACCACAATTTGCAGATGGCTTTCAAGTAGAGCTGAAAGTAGAATAAACCAACACTTCAAGTGAACCAAATAGGTTACCCAAAAGTTTTACCCTCAAAACAGCTGCCTGAGATATGATAAACTGCCAGAAGAGTAGTCTTGCACCTGTATTTTCCGTATGGTTGGTCCGTGTTTTCCTACTTGTCTTTCACCTCTTTGCTATAAGCTAGCATAAAATGGCATCCTTGTTTCTTCCTCAGTATCTTGGTTTCAATAAATCAGTATTTTCTCAAAAAAGTATTTTATTGTAAATCCCTGAACAGCTCCACCATTACATGTGTTTGTCTACACAGTAGGGATGTGCAGGGAATATATAAGCCCTGAGGAAACTGAAATAGGAATAAACCTTTTCCTCCTATGTTTGTCACAGACATGTATCTTACCAGTTAGTGATGACTAAAGGGCCACCTTATCCACCTTCTTGGCTGTGATAAATCTCCAATGACATGTGCTTCACTCCCTAGGTGAATTTGAACATGAAGCCATTTCACTTAGGCAATATTTTAGGACTGGATTAAATGTTAGGTCTGATTTTAGGCCTGGAAAATACATGGTAATTACTTTGTTGCTGGGTTTTGTTTGTTTGTTTTTTAAATTAAATTAATGCTCTGACATCTTATGCAACATCAGTATACCTTTGCACTGGATGCTGTGCAAAGATATTTGGCTGAAACTTGACAAATGTAGATGTGGATAAATTTTAACAGTTTTCATTTAGTTGTCTCATCAGCATTGTGAGTATTCCAAACACTTTGATCTGAATGCAGACTGAATTCTAACGAAAACCAAATCATATATCTACAATTATGTTTTTAAGTGAAAGATAAGCACTACTATTCTATTTTATTTTGGGTTTTATTTTATTTTATTTTTTTATTTTATTAAATAAATTTTGAAAGTTGGAAAGGCTCAATTACTTTAAAGTTAGAGACCAGTGAACATTCGGACATGTTCAGCCTACACAAATTATTTCTGTGTCTGTTGAAGTACATCATGTTTACCATTTTCATGCAACATTTTTAGATAATTTACCTTTATTTCAATGGGTTATAAATGAAATCCTTGGAAATGCCCTTAAAGAAGTCAGTAGCAACACACAGGCAACCTGAGAAATCCTCAAAATCAATGACACAGCATCATGATAACGTGATGGCATGACACAGCTAATATACAGCTGGTGTCAAATCTGGCTGAATAAACTCATATCTTTCTGTGACACCTATAAATATACAATAATTTGAATACAACTGGACCTTACTAAACTTGGTAATTAAATATGTATCTTATTTATATGATAACATCTTTTTTTATTCTTATGCATGCATATAAAGTTTCTGATCTGACCTAGACAATTATAATTTTAATTGCTTACAAACAATACACCTGAAAATACTGAAAGAAAAATAGCCCTCTTACCAAACCAAAAGAACTGTACTGTAAATATAGATTATATGAAAAAGAAGATGAAGACACAAATATCCTAAAGGAGAAATCAATACTATTGATACCAGAATAAATGGAATGACACTGCAATCCCATTAACAGACAAATTTCCAACAACTTACTGCCCAGGAAGTGTATTAATATCAATATTCTCCAAATGTGATTTTCCAAACAACATCTTTTTGTGATGAATGAATCGGCTTTCACTGAGTCTAAGAAAGTTTTTGATTTAATAAAGGAGGAAGAAATATGAAAAGAGAAGTAAAAAAATAATACAGAGGTTAAATTATCTGGAGATACCTGAGATTTATGTATCATAACATTGCCTTCAATATACCGTGATACAGGAAAAGTCAAAAGGAACCAGAGCAAGACTATGTAAGGAGTATTTCTTTAGAAGTTATTGACACTACAATCATACTTTCAATAGATAAAAAAGAGCTTGAAACAGACCAAATCAAGCCAAATTTAATTATCAACAAGATACTTATCTCAAAAATGAGAGCAAAATGAGTATGGAAGGAAGAAAGAGAAGAAAGAAAAAATTATTTCTGTGTATTGGAGCCAAATTTTTGTTTCTGTTCTTCTTCAGGCAAAATTTTCACTTATTTCAGTAGTAGTTTTGATATTATCTGCTATGCAAACCAGTGACATAAGAGAGATTAAAAGCTGCAGCCCCAAGCTGATAAAGTACAATGAGTGAGATCTGAAGTGTATGTAAGCCTTTCTGCTTTCAGATTGCTGTTATCACTGCCTTGCTGGGACAGCATGCTTGCTTTTTCCCAGTCTGCTATCTTCAGATGTAATTAGAATCTACTTTTGTTTAATTTAAAACATATTAAAAGCATACTAAAAACATATACAGAAATATCATTACATGTATACAGGCTATAGGTGCTTGAAGTATTTTGAAATAAAAACGGTTTAATCTGATATCAAATTTTAGCCATTTTTTCTTCAGTAGAGGTTATGATTCACCCTTATTTTCATTCTTTGCTGTATTCTTCTGAAATCTAAACATAAAAACTAGTTTACCAGGGTAACTGAACATTTTATTACCAGACATATCTGTCAGAGCAAAAGTTTTTCAGAGTTTAATGATCCTGAGTTTACAAATGTTCATCAGGCATTGAAACCTCAGTCGAAACTTTCAATGAAAAATATGTAATTATAGCTGTTAACTAGACATTTAAAAGTTGTTTTGTTATATTGCACCAAGAAATGAAGAAATAAGGCTACCAGTTTCTAGCAGACAGGCTACATACATCTCCTCTATCAATTGTCCTGCTTAATTTTATCCGTTATCTCAGCCTTCTTCTCTTGAATATGTATTTTTAAAGAAGCCTGTGATTCTGTGACAATTTGAGCAAAGGTCCCTTTCCCAACAATGTTTCAGAAGTCATCTTTATTACAGATGTCATCCAGAAGACAGGTCAAGGGTCCACCAAGTTGACATTATCATTATACAGTTCACTGTAGCTCAAACCTATAATTGGGAGAGGCCTGCAGTCCAGCCAAACCAAGGGATACCCCTATTTTCCAGCAATTTCCCAGCAATTAATAAAGGCCTTCCAACCATAGATGTCTGTCTTTAGATAGCTTTTCATGATTCTTCTTCCCTGCAAGCTAACCCTAAACAAAACTAACAGAGAAATGGCACTGTGGTACAGTAATTGAGTAATACACCTTCAAAGTAACGTGCTCTGATAGTGACCGCTAGCTGGGAGCCATGATAGAGTACTGCTGTCATTTAAGCTTTATTTCAAGATCATTGCTACTGATTTTCAACCTTGAATTACTTTTAATTATTGGAGAAAGAAAATAAACTTAGTTCAATTCAATACTATGTAATCAGAGAGACATCTTGAGCATACCAGCATATCGGCATATGGCTCCATCATTTATCAACAGTCCTGGCAAAATGGAAAGGTCCCAGAAGACTGGAGGTTATCCAAAGTGATGCCCATTTACAAAGGCAGGAAGAAGGATGCAGGGAACTACAGACCTGTCAGCCTGACCCTGGTGCCGGGGAAAGTTATGGAGCAGATCATCATGAGTGCTGTCACATGGCACATGCAGGACAACTGGGGATTAGGCCCAGCTAGCATGGGGTTATGAAAGGCAGGTCCTGCTTGATGGAACTGATCTTCTACAACAAGATGACTTCCCTAGTGGATGAGGGAAAGGCTGTGGATGTTGTCTACCTAGACCTTAGTAAAGCCTTTGACAGCATCTCCCACAGCATTCTCCTGGAGAAACTGGCTGCTCATGGCTTGGACAGATGTACTCTATGCTGGGTTAAAAGCTGGCTGGCTGGCTGAGACCAATGAGTGGTGTTGAGTGGAATTACATCCAGCCAGTGGCTGGTCACAAGTAGTGTTCCCCAGGGCTCAGTATTAGGGACAGTTCTGTTTCATATCTTTACTGACAAAATGGATGAAGGGATCAAGTGCACCTTCAGTAAGTTTGCAGCCAACACCAAGTTGAGGGGGAGAGTTGATCTTATTGAGGGTAGGAAGGATCTGCAGAGGGATCTGGACAATTTAGATTGATGGGTTGAGGCCAATTATATGAGGTTCAACAAGAGGTAGTGCTGGGTCCTGCACTTGGGTCACAAAAACCCCATTCAACACTACAGACTTGGGGAAGAGGGGCTGGAAAGCTCCCTGGTGGAAAAGAACCTGGGAGTGCTGGCTGATGGCTGGCAGAACATGCACAGGCAATGAGCCAGGTGGCCAAGAAGGCAAATAGCTTCCTGGGTTGTATCAGAAACTGTGGCCAGCAGGACATGGGAAATTATTATCCCCCTATACATGGCACTGGTGAGGCCACATCTTGAATACTGTGTTCAGTTTTGGGCCCCTCACTTCAAGATGGTTGTAGAGCTGCTGAAGCATGTCCAGAGAAGGGAAACAAAGCTGATAAGGGTCTGGGGGACAAGTCCTATGAGCAGCAGCTGAGGGGACGGGGGTTGTTTAGTCTGGAGAAAAGGAGACTCCGGAGGGTTCTTATAGCTCTCTACAACTACATGAAATGAGGTTGCAGGCAGGTGGGGGTCAGTCTCTTCTCCCAGATAACAAGGAACAGGACAAGGTGAGATGACCTCAAGTTATGCCAAGGGAGGTTTACATTGGACATTAAGGAAAAAAAATAAAATCACTGAAAGTGTGTTGAAACACTGGAACAGGCTGCCCAGGGAGGTGGTAGGATCACCATCTCTGGAGGTGTTTAAAAAACACATAGATGTGGTACTTAGCAACATAGTTTAGTGAGGGACTCGGCAGTCCTGGGTTAAGGGTTGGACTTGATGATCTCAAACATCTTCTCCATCCTAAATGATTCTATGGTTCTATGATTCTGTGATATCAGAACAGCTTTTCCATGCATGTTTTCTAATGCTCTTTTTCATCCACATATACAAGGATGCACGTATGCATATAAACACCTGGAAGAACACACATGCCTTGAAATCAAGTGGGGAATATTCTGTTGAGCTGACCTGGTTGTGTTTCAAAGTTCACAAGCATCTAGCTGGGGCCAAAAATCTAATTCTGAAGCATTTGCTGGACAACCCAACCGAAATTAAAAAAATAATTTTCCATGGACAGGGGAAAAAAAAAAAAAGTTGAGGTACAACATTTCCTGTCAGAAAAGCTGATGTGGAAGCATAGGGAATCAGGAAGTTTCCTGTCCCTCTTCAGAAGCAATTCAACAAGATGACAATACAGTGAAAGGAACAGTGGGTTAAACCAACGGTATTAAAGGTCTTGGAGGCTGAAACCAGAACGCAGACAGCCAGGCTTTCAGCCTTCTTTCACCTATAAAGATGCATTAAATTAAATATTTCAGGAGGATTAGAACAACCTGGGTTAAATCCAGTCTGAATCACCGTACAAATTTCCTATATGCTGTCACCTGGACAATTACACCATTACCTCAGATTCCATTTAAAATACTTCATAGTCATATTCAATTTTTTTAAAAAAAGGTAAGATGAAATGCTAGACAAATGTTATTCCAAAAAATATTTTCTAGACTAGTACTTTTAGGTAAAGAATATGAAAATAATCATCACATTAAAAACCAGCACTTCTCTGAGAACATCTGATTCTCAAAAAGATTAAAATAGTATTTACAGAAGTCCATTCACTAGTTTTGTTATGCCTGTGTACAGTTTGTCAGTATTTGGGGCTTCTTACTATAGTCAAAATAGTATACATAGCCTGCATTGTTGGTCCTATTGGAAGTGCTAGTGGAAGGTTTTAGTACTGTGAAATATAATCCTGATAGGTATAAACCGTACCATTAAATTCAGTAACATCCTAGATGCAAAGACTCATTTTTCTCTACTGATTATTATTGCCCTCTATGGCAAAAGTAAATGTATCAGGCTTGTCTTAGTCACTCACAGAGACCCAGTGATGACCTAGGTAGTACTTTCTGCAAGTCAGGTCCCCTGAGTTAGTTATTTTTAGAGCTGGATTACTAGTTAGCTATTAATTAGTTTACTATAAACTTCAAAAACTCTTAAAATTTGTACTGTCTCAGGTTAAGAGAAGACAGGGAAAGAAAGTTTATGTATAAGAACATTTAAGCTTTCAAAAATCATCATTTTGGCTGTTTACAGGGAGAGTATTGACATTATTTCAAATATGACCTATGGAAACACTGTCACTGAAATGAACATTAGGAGGTACAGTTTCTAGTCAGTACTGCCAATCAGCCACTTAAATCTTTGAGAGTTTCACCATTGACTCAATAAGTTCAACACTGTGTCCAAGGACTTAGGGCTCAAGTGTGAAATTCGTGCTGCATCCTTGAACTGGAATTTCTAGCTTCTTTATCTATTCTTTTTGTGCTTAGTTGATATCAACACTAAATAGGCATAGATTAAGTACACATATGATGGAAACTTTTCAAATAATGTTTTTGTAGCCAAAATACCTTGTCCATCTCTTCAGGTTGGATGATGCTTTTTCAATCTTTTAGTAATATTACTGTCATCAAATGAGAATCACACGAAACATTTTTCAGGAACACAATGGGACAAGACTATCTTCACGAAACTAAGGGTGACAAAGTTTAGCTTAACAGACAATGGACAAACTAACATAACTGAAATATGAATTCAAATGCATGTGTATAAACAAGCTGGTCCTAGAGCAATACCAATGGATGCACAGCAACAGAACAGAAGTAACTTATTAAATCTGTGCCTTTCACAGCTGTTAACTCCCTGTGTCTGGTCAAATCTACCTGGTGTTTTATCTTGGATTTAAGGACATTAAAGGCAAAGTGATGTCATTGCATGTTTTCAAGTACTCATCTATTAATGCTAAATATTCTTGCTTCATGTTTATTATAGAAAAGAGAAGTGATAAGCATATCAGATAAGGTTAATCAGCAACACCACTTGCCAAAAAATCTCAAATGTGTTTCAAGATAATGGGAAATGCTATCTTGGGATCCAGAGATTTATTTTGGGGTTAGAACCAACTGAGTTTTACATCTGCCAGCCACATGTGGACATCTTAGATACGTTTGGAAGCCTCAAATGTTACTGGATGTTTGTTTGTGGGAAACAAATCTGAGTCCTTGCTGTCTGGGTGGATAGCTCTCCAAGACATTCTATCAGCTAATATTACAGTTTAGCTCCTTTCAGTATTTTATTCCCTTTTCTAAAGGACATGCTTCTTGTTCGAACACAAATGCTGTTCAGTCATTAAATCAGATACACAGGATGGCCACATAGTCCTCAAAGATCTGTCTCTGAGCGACTTTCCTGTTGCCCAGACATTTGAACCAGTAAGTCTAGCTGGTGTGAGAAGGAGGATCTTTTCACAGACTCCTCTAAGACCTGTCCTGAAACTCTCATTCCTAATTGTACTACTTTTTGACATCTCAGCCTTGGAGGCAGTTAACAAAGCTCAGGTGGAGGTTAAGGCCAACATCATCATTTGTAATTCCTCAACTTTGCAGCTGTTGAACTCTGTTAATTGGACCTCTTCTTGCCTACTCCCACTTTAACAAAAGAATACAAAACCTGACAAATAGATCTTTAGAACAAAGTCAGAGGGGACTACTGTACTATTTCTTAATTTCTTGATTTCAAAAAACCTCCTTAAAAGTATATTCAGATATGGGTGTAATAGCTCAAACAAAAAGTGTCAGGGCTGGACGTCTTTTTCTACCTCTCTTCCCCTGTATTAAACAACTAGTCCTCTTTCCTATTGGTAAAGTGACCTTAAATCCCTTTTTTAGAGAAGCTCTGAAAGAGCAATTGCACTTTTGGAGCATTCATTTTAATGCAATACCTTTCTTTGCTTAACAAACTTTTGCAATGTTATATAGTTTTTAAATACTTAAAACATACATGATGCTTTATATGAGGTTCAGTTAAAGATTAAAAATGTCAAGTATTAATGCACAGTTTTGTATTTTTATTTTATTTTCATCTCTTGCATAACATAAAACAAGTGTTTTAAATTTTACCTTCTCTCTATGAAAGATTGAAGACTAAATTGGAGGTAAAACATAGGAATATATAATTCTACAGTGTGACCATTGATTCATGACGGATCTGGTAACACAAATGTCTAACATGGTTGAAAAAAAGGCTGTTATTAACAAGCCTTTAAAAATGATTGAAACTTGATAAAAATAACCTTTACTATGATAGTAAACATGACAGTATTCTGGGCTTAATCCTAGTAAAATCTTACTGCCTCACAAGCAAACTGATAAAACACGTTCTGTCTTAATACTAAGGTCAGGCACAATAGATATCTCTGATCTGCTGCCAACATTAAAAACATAGACGATAAACTGCTGAACTGCCAAGAACAGAATATTTGATTTTTTATGTTTCATGTTAGCAAATTCAACAACTTCATATTCTTGGCATATGATTGCCTGTAGTAATAATAGGTACATGGTAGTACCTCAAATTCTAATAATGTTAGTGTCAGAAAATCAATTTGTAGAACATTACAATAATGAAGGAAGTCAAAACAGACTGTAAAATCTTCATGTCGAAAGGTACCTGGTTTCCTGCTCCATTGCTACTCACGAGGTGTAATTGTGCTGAGCCCCTTCAGTGTTGCTCCAGCCTGACCAAGCTTCCAGGCACCAGGACCACTGTGGAAGTGCAGGCTGTAGCCACTGAACGTAATTTTTTACATCACTAGAAAATGGCAGCAGGCTTCACGCTGGGCTTGAAGAAGGCAGGGTATGGCAAGATACTAAAATAAACCCGAGCAGATTTCAAGACAGCAGAGGAAGAAAGAGATGTCATGCTCCCGATAGCAAAGCAGAGGGAGAAATTCCCCCACCCAAAGCCCATCCCTCCTGCCAGGCCCCTCAAAGGAGAACCGAGATAACCACAGAGAGAGGGGTGGAACAGTAGTGAGGAGTTATTTTTCATAAAAGTTGGAATACTGTTATTAACAAGTTTGTTCATTAATTTGGACTGCAGAAACATTGTGTGCACTGACTATAAATGCTGTATTTATAATGTTTTCCCTCTGCCCATAAGAAGCTATGAAGAGCAATAGTATCTATCTGTGATTTGATATAGGCATCCGTCTTCTCAAAACTGATAGCTTACCCAGCTGTGAGGAAAATAAAATTCAGTATATCTTAGGAACCATTGTTATTTTTTAAATTCTTTCTGTTTATAATATAAAGTCAAAGTAGCTTTCTGAAACAAAGAACTTTAAGGAAAAGAGAATCGAAGTTTTCTTATCAATTATAATTAATTTCTCTCTCAAAAAAATCAGAATTTCTAGTGCTAGATGTGGAGAGGAATTTACATGACTAGCACCCCCCTCATCCCTTATAGAGACATTATAGCAAATTATTTTATGGCTACTATTTTCTCTCACCATTTCTGGCCAGAAAGTGTTAGTTTGTTTTTTTAACACCAGAGGATCCACTTAGGAATAGACAAAATAGCACATCCTGAAAGTAACCCCTACCCTTCACTGTTTTATAAAGCCACCTTCTGTTCACTATTGAAAATGATACATTTACTTCACATTACAACAGTGTATATTCTCAATAGTGTTTTTGTTATTATAATGTCCTAAACAAGCCTGTACTCCTGTATATGTCAGTGTGACTCTGCTAGTGAGTTGGCCTCAGGAGTAAAGCAATTGACTTCTTTTCATGTTAAATATATAAGCAAGGGACAAATCTCCAACTAGACCGTAGCACTCAACACAACTGTGACAGGGATTTATTTCTTCTAGTGAATCTTCATGGTGCCATTTCAATCTAATCAGATTCACTGACATATCTAACTTGACCTCAGTATAATTTTTCCTTTTGACACAAATACTCCTTTAAGAACCACCTGCACACAGACAAGCCTTGTAAAAAAACCCCAAACCAATAGTAAAAAAACCTTTCTTCAGAATTTGAGACAGCATGTGGCAATTTATATGAAAGGGAATTAATTGTTAACAAAATTAAATGACTGTAGGAAAAAAATATCATTATAAATGTAATTTGGAGCCATCATAAAATGGCTTGACAATAGCAGAGAAAACAAAAGCTGAGAGATTCAGAGATAATCTTCAGTATTACAAGTACTTCTGCATTTTAATTTTTTTTCAGAGCTACTGAAAATTTGTCAAGAAATGCCTAATCCTGTTTGTGTGTCTTTTAGGCAAATTCAAAGCTGCAATAGTTTCTATGGTTGATATAGGGTAACTGTGAAAGGACTAAACAGCAGTCATATAAGCTGTGTGGATTTGTTAAAATTTATTAACATCAGTTTGGTTCTGGAGTAAATTGCATAATACTTATTTTACAGAAAATACTACTGAAATTCAGTGAGATCATACCTAACTTGAATAAAGGTTGAAGACTCTAGCTCTAATTAACAGAACAGAAATATTGAGCTGTATAAAAAAAAAAAAAGAGTTTGAGATTAACAAGTCATATTTGCTTATATAATAGGGAAAAATCCTTAGTCATCAAAGAATTTTTCTAGTCCTTCGATGCTAATGCCAATATATTCATTTTTCTCAGCAAGCTGCGGTTGAGATGTTATTGTTACAGAAATCCTCATAGGCCAAAAAGACAAATATATCTTTTGTGTAGATTGGTGAGACTGAATACACAAACTTATTCTATGCCTGCTGATTCTTCCTGTGTGATTTGGTAGGATGGAAATGCAGATCCATATATTCTTAATTTTTAGGAAGAAAGAAGTAAAAAATATGCTGAAAAAGGAAGGATTTGTATAACAAACAGTACAGTCAGCTATGGCTGTGGAGCAGTGAAAATATTACATACAAAATAAATTCAGTTTGATCTTCCTGCATGAAACAAAATTTAGGAACAAGTAACTTGGTCTTGCAAGACATCTGATGGTGAACTATAAAACTTGCTGGTGATGTATTTCAAACATAAATTATCCTTATTAAAATTATAATTGCTTACATAGTCATCAACCTGGTTCACAAATGGTTTTACTTGTAGAGCCATCATACCTGGAAACAGTTCTATCCCAACCTGCACTGTATGCTCAGACATTTCACTCTAGACTTAAGGACAACATACTGCTCAACGAATATGCCTGTATAAATTTTGTCTAAAATAATGCGCTCATGATGTTATGTATTGCTCGATAAGTAAATGGTGCTGTCTGATAGTCAGTTTAATCATCTGCTCTGGTGTCTTTTCTTTGACTAAAAGAGTCTATCAGTAACTCCATCATGAAAAAAAAAAAGTATTTTGAAATTGCTCTATCCATCCCAGTATAACTCATTTTTATACTGGTCAGAAGTATGTCTGAACTGATTTAACATAGGAAGTTGAGCATATATTCAAGGAATAGTGGTAAATACAATTTTCCCTATCTCTATTTAGCTGCTGTCCTACTCTCCTTCAAGGTAATGGTAATTTCTTTACTGACTTTAATGAAATACACCTGCATTCTAAATCACCCTTTCTTTCAATAACTTATTTACTTTCTGTTTTTCAATTTTCAGAATGTTTGCAGACTTTATAATTTTTCTAATCTTTTTACAAACAATGATGGATTTTTATACCTGGAGACATTTTTGTCCAAATCAACTATTTTATTAATTGTATGTCTAAAAACTAAAAAAACTGAATCCTAGGAAATTATGACAGAAGAACCAAAGAACCAACCAACCAAACAAACCCAAAAAACCCAAAACCAAAAGGAAAGTAATTAGTAACTCCAGGACTGATACTACTTAAATTTTGGTCCTTTCATTAAAAAACAGCAAATAATTATATTGCTGTTCTATAATTCCCATTCTATTAACGTTTTCTCTCATCTAAAATAGCTTTAAAATGTCCTCCATATGGTTTTCCAACTTGCCCTAAATTACAGTTGAGTTACTACTACACAGTTCCTGATGTTTTTATAATGTTGAATTTTGAAGAGTTTAATTTTATTTGTTAATGCATGAATAACACTTCATTTTTACAAGAGTGGTAATAAAAAATACAAGGAGTAGGAAAGGAATATTAATAAGAATCCCGAGGCATACTTTACCATACCTAATGACCCTAGGCATCTCAGTCTGTGATATGAATGAAAAATGATGAAGACCTGTCTGCTAGTTATATTACACAACACCAGGGCAGCCACCAACTTGTATGCAGTGGTTAATCAGGAAGAGTGAGTGATATATTCATAGCAGTATTTTTGTAATAATTTTAAATCCTTTACCTTATCTGTCAGACTACACTGAATTAATTAAATTATTTTGTGTATTGGCAAGTTTATGGGAATTAGCAACGGCTTGTGGGCATCTGTTTCCTTTAATCAACAGGTTAGATAGATGTCTAGCAACCAAAGGCTTTTTTGGTAGCTAATAGAAAGAAATTCTTTGGTGTCCTCTCTGGCTGTTTTGAAGTGAGTGAAACACTGGTGGTCTTTGGTATGTTCTAAACATTTCACAAAAAGTACAAATTTTTTCTTGCCAGCTTTCTAAATAGACTACAGCTTCAACACTCTCACAGCAGTATGAGCCAGATTTGCTGATTAAAACCAACACATCACCATGTAGGTGGTTTCTGATAGACAATATGTACCTGCTCATACTAATCAGGGCTCCCTTACCTTCCCATACATGTCTAGTAAATCTGTGCCTACTCATCATTCAGAACGCGCCTATGAATGAATAAATAAACCCATAAACCTCTAACTGATCACCTTTTACTTTCAGCCAAAATCAACTACAGTTATTTTAAGCTTTAAAAAAAAGAAAGGTTTTGAAAAAGTGACAAAATTATATTAAAATTTAACTCATTCTTGAAATTATTTTTTTTGAAATTACAATTTCAAATTAATTTGCTTGTACCAGCAGAAATGTTACATTATAACACACTTTACATGGTGTTTTGGTACATCCAGTTTTCACACTTCCAAAAAAGAGGCATATCAGTTGCTACACAGGATGTAGCAGCTTAATGTCTTCTGGATGCACCATTTTCACTAAATGTTTACTTCAAGTGTGTCAACCTTGCAAACTAAATACTGGAGGCATAATGCATTTTGAATGGAAACTGTGGAGACAATCTGCCTGTCAAACTTTCTTACCTTGATATTTTCAACAGAAGACCAAAGAAAATCTAAGACATTTTCAGATTTCTGGATGATTTGATTAAAGATCTTTCTACTGTTTCTTCATCTTTGTATCATCAACTCTTTCTCTACCTTCTCCACAGTTATTACATTCTTCTAGCTTATCTGCCTCTTATCTGTGGAAGTTTCCCTATTGCCACACATCCACATCTTCACACTTCATACACACCTTTTTTCACTGTGTCTGTCTGCCCTGGCTTTCCATAATTTTTTTTACCTTTACCTTTCTAGATTACAACTAAACCCAGTAATTTTGTCATTTCTCAGCTGGTCCTGTATCATGATGAATTGTTAATCTTGAATGCCTTAGTACAGCCAGTGATTTTTTTATACATGTCAGCTAGAAAGAAGCGAGGAAACACTGGAAAACTGCTCATAATTAGCATTATGTAATGCACATACACATCAGTTTAAGACATTTTTCAGTTTTACTCTTCTACTTTTAATTTGTTTGGTTAATTACTTCAGCTTAGGTGTGTTACAGATTATAAAATGTTCTGTGACCTTTGATTTCACAAAAGGCTTCTGAAGTTTCATGTGTTATCTTTGATGGTACTCAGTTGTACCTAAATTAGTATCAAACAGTCATGGCATGATGTATTAGAGAAGCACTAACAGTTAGACTGAGTCCCAGCAGTTTATTCCAAAGCATGCTGTGATTTATTGAAGACATCATCTAACTTAGGGGCAGAGACATGCTCTTATATCCTGTTTGTATCATTTCCTTTTTGTAGGCAGTGTTGATTGATCAGTGGGACATAACAGCAAAAGGCAGCTATTTGTCTAAGCTGCCTACAGTTTTGCTCTTTATAACAGTGATGGCATGTGCTGGCACAGGTCTCTTTCTTTTCTTCTCCCCTGATTCTTCAAAAACATGTTGAATTCAAGTCATGAATTTAAATTGAGTGATATTGCCCTTATAGCAACTGTCAATAATCACAATTTCCTGAACAGTAGTAGCCGTATCTTCAATGTTATATATGTGATGAGTGGTAATACGCTGTTCTTCATACAGTAGTTTTCACTTAGATCTTCAATGACAAGATGAACAAATATGAATTGAGGTACTTCTGAATGACACTGATATTACTTACTAATTATTTGTTCAGAGAAGAAAAAGCAGATACAGTCAGAATAATGAGAGTTAAGGTCACATGGATGTTCAGTGGGACTTAAGATGTTCCTCCAAGCCTATCAGACCTTTGTGAAAAATCCATTAACAGCTTTAACTTCTTTCTGTGACTGTTTTTCAGAAGAGTGTGTGTGTGTTCTTCATAATTGCATGTGCTTCAAATTTTCTAAATGCTATGAATAGGGTGCCAATTTTTTTAAAGTATTTTTTTCACTATTTTTACATGAGTGTAGAAGGGAACACCAGAAGGTTCTCATACAGTAAGTTCTGTTATGAAAGTGGTGACTGCACCAACCATGAGATAAAGATTGTTACAAAAAAACTCACCTTCTTAACAATAGATTCAACTCAGTGTCTGAACTTTAAAATTAGTATAAAAATTACCAAATATGTAGCTCTCAAACTAATCTGGACAATAAAGTATCTGAATTCACAACACAAGAAAGCAAAGGGATATCTGTCAGTTGATATTACTCATTCAGAGTCAGTGTTACACCATAAGAGAACAATAAACCATCCAAATACAGGTATCATAAATGGCTAAATGGCACATAATTTTTACAGGTGAGACCATGCCAGCTGTTTCATCAGTGACCTCTTCAGCCACTGAGGTAGCTAGACTGCTGAGCAATGTCTAATTTACCAAACCAGAAACAATCCACTTGATTGTCAGTGAATAAATGCCTCAGGACTTTCAAGGAACAAAACCTGAAGTTATGGAGGATTATATTGATAGAATGATGTATTTGTTACCTTGGCAGGTTATCAAACTTAGCTTGTATTTGAAAACTTACATTCTTACACATTTGCAAACAGATTAAATACATGGCATTCTATAACACTATTTATTTTTTATTTGAGTACATTTATTTCTTTTATTTTTTCTTTTTTACTTTTTTCCTTTTTTTTTTCTCCTTTTTTCTTTTTTTTTCTTTTTTATTTTATTTTTTAAGCTGGTAAAGCTGTTCAGAAAATATAAATTTATGACAAAATAAAATTTTATAACTTTGCATATATTATTTTGCTTAACAGAAGTAAAAGATCATCTCTGCACAGGAATGAAGGGCTTGAGTCAGAGTACACAGTAATTCAGAGGTAGGAAAAGTAGCTTTTCTTCTTTGCAAAGTATGATTGCAGGTCATATTTGGAAGGCTCTGTCTAGTTTCACTTTTTCCCTCTAGCAAAAAAAAAAAAAAAAAGGAAATACACAACAGCTTTCCAGATGACAGCTAGAAAATCTTCTATTTTTCTCAGTGGAAACGCTGGAAAACTCATTTTAATTAAATGCCCTTTGTTTTGAGGAAAAAACCCCACATTTGATATGGGAAAAAAACCAATTAGCTTTAGTACCTCTTCCAATTAACCAATAAATCCATGTGAAATTTGTACTGATAGTTTCTGTAAGTGCTAGTGATTATTACAGTGGGTTAAATATTAGTATCCTTTTAATACTTTTTGTTTATTATTTCCAGCATCATGTTTGATTTTGTTTTGTTTTGTTTTGTTTTGTTTTGTTTTGTTTTGTTTTGGTTTGGTTTGGTTTGGTTTGGTTTGGTTTGTCTTGTTTTGTTTTGTTTTGTTTTTTGGGGGTGTGTGTATAAATATATCAAAATATTCAGTAAGTTTGTGAACTGGCCAGTGCAATTTCATTAATGTGTTGTGGTTTTTTTTTATATCAGCCACTAAGTCTGTGACTCAAAAATGTAGTCGACGATAGAAGTTCTTCATTTCTTGACAGGTGGTATGGGTTAGAGCATTTAAATTTGCACTCTTTAGAGATATCTAAGACCAGAATCTATTAGCAGAAAAATCTGAGACAGATTACCTCCAAAGTAACCTCCAAAGTCAGAGGTAAGTTTTTTAGTAGGAGTTATAAAATTTATGAGTAAAATGCTTTAAAAGTAATGAAAGCCAATACAACTTCACCAGCTTTAAGGCTTCATTCCATGTGTCTTTGGACCTCGTATTACCATTTCACAAAGGCAAAGCAGATATGAGATACATACTTCTGATTTACATGGGTGAAACTCAAAGCTCAAACAGCTTCTCAACAGGTACTTTCATTAGGATATATTTACATAAGACAAGAAAGCAAAGGAAATACCTCACACACCTTACCTCAAACCTTTTACAATCAAGTATGAGATAAAACTGAACTGCTGATGTCTTACTAAATGTGGAATTGTATTACAAGAAATAATATATTATACAATAAAAGTTGAAAAATCTTAACAAAAATACAGAACTTAAATAAAGGCACTTATGAATAAATAAAATTTAAGTTTCTGTCTATAATGTCAACATAATATCTAGATTCAGGCTAGATATAAGGAATAATTTTTTTATGATGAGGGTGATGAAACATTGAAAGAGGTTGCCCAGAGAGGTGGTAGGTACCCCATCCCTGGAAACATTCAGGGTCAGGTTGGACGGGGTTCTGAGCAACCTGATCTAGCTGAAGATGTCCCTGCTGATTGCAAAGGGGTTGGACTAGGTGATCTTTAAAGGTTCCTTCCAACACAAACTGGTTTATGATTCCAAAAGAAAAATTTTCTTCCATTTTGTATAAGTGAAAATAGCTACACTGACAGCTCACAGCAAAAAGATATTTTTGGGTAGGTAGAGTCCTCTATGTCCAAATAACTGGGGCACAAACTGAGAGTATGGTAGGACTGAATTCACTCTGTTGTCTCTTTGCATGTATCTTAATGTGAGATTCCTAATATCCGAATGTATTTTCTCAGCTAGCAGATTGCACAGAATTCAAATGGCATTTAATTATTTTTTTCTATTGGATCTGTTTTAATTTACATCACATACTTAAAAATCTTAATTGAGCTAGTAAAAGAGAATGCAAATGATGATAGTACCATACAATCCTTTTTTATTTTTTTAAAAAAGGCTTAATTATTTTTTTTCCTACCTCAAAAGCTTTTAATGGAAGTTTTAGAGGACTTTTCTACATCTGTCATCTGGCAGATACCTACCAGAAGAAACTTTCTTGTATGTGTACAAAAACATGGGATACAAAACCTCCAGATATGGCCATAGGGCAGGTGAGCTGTGTCTGCACAGTCCAGTCCATCCACTGCATATGGAAACACTGGACTTATGAAGGCATGACAAGTTGTTCTGCCACTAGTAGGTCTGGTGTTTCTAAAAGTGCCAGATGTCCAACTCATTCCCAAAGGACTGCACAAACGCACAGCCCACTTGTAAAAAGTATGCTTACCTAGTCGCATATTTCCTTCAGTGTATTAGGCTTAAAATTTATTTCATCTTCTCTTAAATAAAGCATTTGGCAATATCTCCTCCAGTGTAAATTTAAGTACTTCACACAACATGGAACGGTGTTGGAAACAGAAACAGCAGGAAAATCTGTGAAAACCATCCACCCAGAACTCAGTTAGTGGACTCATGAGAAATGTAGTTTCACATTCATGCAAGCATAGTAAAGAATTGAATCTGTGACTCCCACAGCCTAAGATTTCTTTACATGTTTAACTTAGGTAAAAGGATTGTAAACTATGCCATTCTGTTCTGTTAACCATGAAAAAATTTGCAAATGAAATTATCTGGTGCTTTGAGATAGATTCTGTAATTTACGACTGACTAAATCCACTTTTTTTTCACATATATCTTCCAAAAATAATATCCAGATCTATGTAAAAATGAGATTGTGGCAGAAAATTGTACTCATTGGAAGTCTGAGATGTATACAATATTTCTTTTAACCAATACAGTTGTATTGCATACCTTTGGCCAAATCCTTTGGTTATTCTGCAGTAAAAAGACTGGATCCTGGAGCTGCCTTCTCTGTATACCATTGCTTCATAGGTAGCCTGTAGGTGGCAGGTACAGATTTGCCTCAGTGAAGGAATATTTTATTACAATTACACATGCAATACTCAACATGTCCTGGAAAATGTGTTCCACTTGTACCTGAGACTGTCTGTGTGCTGAATGCAGGTGGCAAGCCAGGCCAGTTCTGTATAACTCAGGGCCTGTTATATACTGCACAGACATGGGGGACTTGGGCACGGTGGTGTTCTGCAAGACTGTGATTAGTGTGTGTTTTAACTCATAAGTTTTTTGAAGAATAAACATTTTAAAGATTGCAAAGTATTCCTAAACCTTGTTCTGTGTGCCCTACTCACTCTTCTATATAGATTTTCCTTCAGGTAATAAAGTTTTGAAATTACAGAGCACTTTGCCACATCATAGATCAGAACACAAATACAACAAGACAGAACTAGACTGAAATACTTAATTCAAGGAAACACAGTACTAAAAAGAGTTACAATAAGTTAACTAAGTTAAGTAGTAAATATTTTTTCTTGGTTTCTGGTTTTCTGAAAAAAAAAATCCAATATTTCAAATTACAATAACTTTCTATGCAGCTGTACTCACTACAGCTGATATAAAGTGACAACTGATACAAAATGATATTGACAGACCTTGGCTGAATACAATTACCTCAACTAAGAAAGGTCCTGGATAAATTAATCATGGTATAATAGCATTTCCATTTTACAGCACTCTAGTATCAGAAAAAGAGAAACCATCAAATTTTTAATTAATACATTTTATTGCTTCTGTTTACAATTGCTGAATTATGTCACTTAAATTAATTGAATTTTAGCTCTTTAATTAGTATTACACAGAATATTAATTACGCAGCAATTGCAGATAAAGCAGCAACTACTTTTTTTTATACAAATATATTCCAATTTTTTCGTGAAGGTGGCACATCCTATCCTAAGTCAATAAATTCTCCCACTCAAGGTACATAAACAGAGAAACAAGTCATTAAATACTGAGTTTTATATAACTTTAGGACAAAAGATCCTGAGGTGCTTGTAAGTTGAAAGCAGTAACTCTCACAACCACATATTCTGACAGTTCAAAACTAGAAATACATTCATAATTCTTCAGGCCCTTGAGGCAGAAAGGGAGAGGAAACCAGTGGTCCATAGACATCCATTTGCTAATCGTGCATTTGAAGTGGCCAAAACCAAACATGGACTATAAAACTAAGACTCAGCTTCTGAGCTTTGGGCTGGAGGACGTTGTCCATTGAGAATCCCAGGACCCATTCAGTTCCCTGAGCACAGGTGTACAGCATCATCTGTGGTGCCTAAGGGGGTGTGTCCCCCCCCCAACTCCAGCTGCCATGAGAGGCAAGCGTGTGCCTGAACCAGGGTGAGTGACTGAGCTGAGTTTTATCTGTTAGCAGATATGTCAACATATGTCTAGTTAATTTTTCAGCCACTGATTCACAAGGTTTCTGGTCCTTTTTCCTCGATTTTCTTTATGTTCTATTCAGTGCTTGGTTTAGATCATCTCTTGACCTTTGTTCCCCATCTTCACTGTGGATTCAGATATAAAATAACCAACATGTAGTCATCCTGCCCTAGGAACACAGAATTTCATTACAAATCTAAAAACAAACAAACAAACAAGTAATTGTTTTTCATTCAACAAGAGAACTATAAACTCATCTTCACCATCTAGACCTCCGCTACAGGATTAAAGAGCACACAGAAGTTTCTGTCTTGGTTACTACTTCCTTATGCCCTCAGAGCTGCCTGGAAGAGGATGGAGGTCAGCTGGGCATGAGTGATGCAGTCTTCTGGTCAGACAAAGAGGTCCAAATTTTATGTGTTGTCACAATCAGCTCAGCTCTGTTTCTGACACTGAAGTTTTTAAAACATCATTTTTTCATTCCAAAGATTAAGTTTGAATTATATAGCTTTAAAACAACAACAACAAAAAATTGCCTCCTCTGTATTCCTTAGCAAGGAAGTAACAAGAAAAGGGATTGGCTTTACTGCCAGAAAACCTCTGCATTTCATACACAGAGCAATCTTAAGCACAGCCAAGATCCAGCACATTTACCTTCTTTCTTTCTTTCTTTTTCTTTCTTTCTTTCTTTCTTTATTTATTTTCTTTCCTTTCTTTATTTTCTTCCTTCCTTCTTTCCTTTTTTTCTCTTTTCTTTTCTTTTCCTTTCTTTTCCTTTTTCTTTTCTTTTCTTTTCTTTTCTTTTCTTTTCTTTTCTTTTCTTTTCTTTTCTTTTCTTTTCTTTTCTTTCTTTTCTTTTCTTTTCTTTTCTTTTCTTTTCTTTTTTTCATTGCTGCAGGGAAAGACTGTCAAGTTCACAAGAGTTAAATGGCCACCAAACCATAATGTGGTTTATCAATCTCAGTGACAGCACTGAAAGGAATCAAGAATGTTTCATGCTTAGTGCTGCAACATCTTCAAAATCAATATGCATGTCTGAAGAGGTAGATTTGGACTCAAGTCAGGAGAGAAATGAAATCTCTTTACAGAGATGCACGAAGCAAATACATATTATAGAGCTTCTTCCATTACATTTCAGTATAATCATGTAATTCCAAAGCATATTTTAGGACAGGTTAAAAATTAATTTCTTGTGCTATCACAGATATATTAAGGTAGGTTTACCTTCTTTATGCTTGTCTTTTGAATTAATTGCTATGTAACTTTCAAAAGCAAAGCTTAGCTATAAATAAAATGAGAAACATGCCTACAAATTGCTTTAACAGACACATCTCTGTTAGAAGCCAATATCCACTTAAAAATATTTATATTTTTTTCTGTCATTATAATTGTATTGTTTGTCATCCATTTTCATACAGATATTGTATTTATGTCTACATGCATAGATCTAAATATATATGTATGGTAAATTAGTAATTCACTTTTCTTGCTAACTTGAAGTGAAATGCAGGATAACTTCAGCTGATAGAAAACCTCAGTGTCAGCTCCACTTCTTGTAGTTTAAGAGAGATGGAAATGTTTGTAGCTGCTAATGAATGAGTGTAAAGCATCTATTTGAAATGAAAGATTTACACTAGCTAGTGGACTATAACAGATTTATATATATATATATATATATATGAAGACTGCATACATAGGCTATACTTCTAAACATATGATGATTTGAGAAAAAAAAAGGTTATATTGTCTTAATAGCAATACAGTATTTCTTAGTTTTAGCCTCACAATCTCTCAATGTCTAATACAAAGAAATTACTTGTCCTTGCACAAGCACTCTTTGGTTGTTCATTTAAGTGCTCTGTTACGATTCACTGCAAAAAAAAGTAAAAATAAAAATTGATTTTATATTCACTCAGTTTAAGCGAAACCTGCAAGAAAACAATTCCATAGATTCTCTGATGCAGAATGAAAATTCTTTAGAATCATAGAATATCTCAAGTCAGAAGGGAACCATAAGGATCATCAACCCAGCTGTGCTTTTCACAGGACTACTTAAAACTAAACCATATGACTTAAGAGTGTTGTCAGGATGCTCCTTGAACTCTGAGATTCTTGTTCAGCAGCTACCCCTTTACCCACTTTAAGCTTAGTCAAATATCCTGGAATATCTGCTACTTATTTCATGTTGTTCTGATTTAAACTTTCCCAACATGTAAAGGTGTGTCTTTAGAGTGTACATTCTATATGAACTGTACGAAGGCACCGAGTCATTAGACATCCAATTACATCTAAACTAAACTGGTACAAAATATCCCATAGTTGTAAGAAGTCATCAAACATCTTTGTAAAAGTAGGTAGCTGGAACAACTAAGGTCACCAAGAGATTATGTGCTGCCGTGAACATGCACGTTCACTCATGCATCTACCAAGGAGGGCAGGGCAGAGAAGTACCGTTTAGGTAAAAGTACCAAGAACAGTTCCACTTCGAACCTAATCTACCTTATTTAAACGTAGAAAGGCAAAGTTCTGCTCCTCCTTTCTCCTTCCACATCCTGGCTGCAAATTCTTGAGTCTTCTTTTTCCACAAATGCTTTTATAATCCCAGTATGGATTGCATGTAGGCAAGCAAACAGAAAACCCCAGGAGGTGGGGAAAGGAGCCAGACAGCATCTGTCAGAGACACACATTTAGTTTACATAAGGCATAATGAGAAATAGCATGATTGAGTGAAACAGAAAGAAATTCCAACACAATCATCACAGAGAAAACAAAGCAACACAATGATGCAGCCATAATGTGACCCAAGAACGTGAGAAAAGGTCTGGAGGAATGGCATTTGGAAGTGATAACTTACTGAAAAGACTTTTACTGTAAGCAGATAAATTCTTTCATGGTTCATTTCTCTAAAGCATAAAGAAACAGGATTTTTCATATTCCTTTACAACTAATCAGTTGTATCAAAGACAAAAATCCAGCTCATTATCACTTTTTCTGCTTAGATGAAACAAATGTGTACCCAGCATTTCTGAGGACCTAAAAAATTAACTGATTACTTTATCACACATTGAATTGGTGATACTGAGATGAAAAATAGAATTGGTGATACTGAGATGAAAAATATTAAAATATATACATTAGATATTTTATATGATTTGATTCAATATCTCACATTAAATCCTTTAAAGATCAGAAGATCAGTCAGATGCTGTTCTTTTATTTATTTATTTATTTATTTATTTATTTTCCTGCAGATACTTTATAGTGTTGTGTAACTCATTTTTATCCAAGAGATATTTCAATTTATAAAATTTTAAATATGACTAATATGTCATGTTTTTCATGTTATTTTAAAGATCCATATGGATTTACCAGTTAGTAGAAAGTCACAGCTTCTGCATTCTCATCCTTTTCTATTAGTAACGTACAGGACTGTGTGTCGGTTTTGGGTCACGTAAAGAGTAGTAGCCATGCAACTATGCAACATCCTATATTAACATGGTTGTATCAAATACTTATCTCTAAGGAATTTCAGTCTGAACTCTCTTTTTTTAATGCACAATTTCATTTTTCATTTCACAGCTGAAATAGGCACTTTGAAGCTAACAAATATTTTTTCCAGATTGCAACTGAATTAAAAGTTTGCAATGGTCTTGTTGAAATGAGGCATGCAACACCAAGGCTGTTCAAATGTAAACAATGAAGTGTACATTTTCTTCAAATAATTGTGTGCTTGTATATGTATTTGCTGTCAAGGTTAAAGTTTCAGCTTACACTCTCTTTGTCATTGGATTATTCTATTATATTAACTGAATATTGTGATAACTGCAAGCAAAAAAATCTGAATGGCACTTAATGCTGCATACAAACCACAGAAATTAACAAATACAAGTCCTAAAAACTATCCTTTCTTGCTAAGTACTGTAACCAATTTTGATAAATATTGGACACAGCATGAGATGTATTTGTTTAGTCAAGTTTTTGACTGATCTCTAACAAGATCAAAGTCTACAGTGAGGACTTAGTCCAAAATCGGTAAAAAACTTCCTAATTTCTGAAATGGACATACATACTTGTGGCTTTTAAGCTTTTGGTATAATGGGTCAAATGTAAATAACTTTATTATATGAGGGGAATTAATATATGAGTTTGGGGATGCTAGAAGTTTGTCCTGATTCAACCTTACTAGAAGTCTACAAATACCACCAATACAAACCATTTTCTTTAAAAAAGTTTCTTTGGAATCAAACAATACAGCAATCAAAGTAAATATAAAATTCTAAATACATAACAGAAATAGATCAAAACAAGACTTCAGTCAGCAAACCTACATAAGTTAATGTAATTTTCCCACATTTTACAAGACTATACATGTATCTACATTTCAAAAAACCCCAACATTATATTTGAAAACTTAGTTTCTCACAAAAGCACAGCAAAATATATAGAGAAGACAAATAGTACATTAAACAACACATACAAATAGAAAGAACACCAGAAACTCTTAAACACCTAAAACTGTAGATTTGCAGTAGAAACCAGATTATTAAAATAATTCCATAGAAATAACTCCTGTAAAGTTAAAACAGAAGACTTCAGTATATTCATGAGATCTTTATTTTAAGTACTGAAGAAAATCCCTATGGCTCTGAAAATTACAAAAGTATAGCTCAAGCATCTATTAAAACAAACCAAAACATACCCAGGTCAGGTAAAATTCATGATAGGAAGTCTGATGATTATTAATAGATCATAGGTAAGGCGTTGATAGAGTGCAGGCAGTAATTGACCAATTTTCATTAAAAGCTTATTCCATATGACATTAAATTGGAAATGATACATCAAATAAATAAGAATGTAGACTGATCAAAGAAAGACGTTTCACATTGTAATTTCTAAATAATATGCATTTTTCATGAAAGGGTTGAAAAACGTGTTTCCTGATGAAAATTGAAAATTTTAACAGTGTTCTTTGTGTAATATTGATGCTTTGTTTAATATTCTTGTTATATTCTTCATGTGCAACAATGTAGACCTGACCAAAAGAAACTTGGGCTTGGACCCATTCAGTCAGATTAGTAGCTATTCTTTCATTTCTGCAATTTTTTATTGTATTATTTTTAAAACAACCTTAGATTGCCTCTTAATTTGATGTGATGTAACTGAAAGGAGATTGTGCCCTCTGCTTCACAGTGCCTAATGAATAGTTAACATGGATTTTTCTCTGTTATTTGGTCAATTTAGCACATTGTAAGATATATTAGTGGTTTATACATTCTGACTGGACGTCTTTAATGTGAGCTGTTAACATGCCTTGTCACAAAGCATACTGGTAGGCATCGAACAAAGACATAATCTTATATTAAAATTAATAATTTTCTTGGTGTTTATTCTGTAATAACTAGCTAGTATACTTGAAAGAACATATTTATTTTCTCAAGCAGCTCAAGATTTAAAGAATTTTTTAATAACTTTGTTTTCATTTAATGTAGAATACTACCTTTATTCTATTGGAGACTTAGAAAAACTGAGTTTAAATTAAATCAGAAACTGGGGTAGTATTCTTCTGCCCAGCATCATAAAGTACATTATGATTTATAATTCCTTTCACCTTCTGTGCTACCCAGTAAATCACAAGAGAAATGGAAATTTAGCCAGTTATTGTAAACCCCTGAGAATAAAGAACCTTTTGTTTCATGTAGTTTTGTTTCTTCTTTGCATGGCCTTGAAAATCAGTATTATTGAAAGACAAAAGTATTTTGTAGTACACGCATTTTCTTTCTTTGCTCAATAAGCTTGATTTCAGACATGAACAATGTTTATGCAAATGTAACATATTCACCCCAATCACGATGCTCTTCATTGTCCTGTCCATTAATGCCACTTGGAAGAAAATACATGTGTATTTGCAAGCACCTTCATTACTTGATATTTAAGAACACAAATCAGATGTTCTTTCTATGAGGAAAGAAGTGGGCTTTCTGTTCCATTTCTTAAACACAGGAATGAGAGTGACAAAAGGACAAGAGGGAACGGCCTCAAGTTATATCAGGGAAGGTTTAGATTGGATGTTGGGAAAATCTTCTTCACTGAAGGTGTGGTCAAGCAGTGGAACAGGCTGCCCAGGAACATGGTGGAATCACCATTCCTGGAAGTGTTTAAAAAATGTGTAGATGCAGTGCTTAGGGACATGGTTTAGTGGTGGACTTGGCAGTCTTGGCTTAGAGGTTGGACTTGATGGTCTTAAAGTTCTATTCCAACTTAAATGATTATATGATCCTAAAAAAAATTACTTCATTTATAAGGTAGAAGACCTGAACTCCAACCTTTTTCTTCAAGACATCGCTTATGCAGACACTGCTCAACCTACAAATAAACTTCTCAAAGTAGGTCAGTGATGAGAGAACATTATTGAAGACAATGGGTAAAAAGAAAAATAGTTTTTCATCTCATTAAATGTTTTAGTGTTTTGTGTAGTTTTATGTATTATATTTTCGTATTTTATGTCTTCATTCTACATAGAGACTGAGAACTTTTGAGATTTTCCCTCTAAACTACGTGTGCCTTTATATTCAAGTATTTATTTTGTTGTACCCAGGCCAAACCCCCCTAAAATTACATTTCCTTTGAATCAAGAAAGTTCTTGAATTATTTTTGTCTAGCTATTTTCTAGTAAGTCTTTTCTCAATAGTTTGAGTTGTTCCAACACATTTCAAGAGCTGTCTATGAACAGATAAAAGAGAAATAAACTGGAGTATTTTTTCTCTACCTCACTGGGCAATGACATAATTGTATTTCAGAAATTCTGAGAAGAATAAAATGCTCAAATCTGTCTTCTTAGGAATTCAAGATACCACATGTAAACAAAACCTGTCTTCATTGGCTGCCCACAAGTAGTAAAATTGATTTGTTGCCTTTACCTTTAAACCTCGTAAAATACCTGAACAATGACAAGAAGCTATAGAGGTGTCTGTGACTAAAAGAGGTACCTTAGTCTCATTCTGAATGTACAATTACAACAAAGATGAAAAGGATTTTTTGAAACTCCTGTTCTTAAGAAAGATATTTCCTAAGACTTAAAGCCTGCTGAAATGTCACCTTCTTTTATTTCAAAAGCAACATGGCTTCTTTTGGTCACATTTCCACAGCAAGATATGTATAACAGACATACTAACCAAACAAAACCAAAACCAAAATGTGATAGAAATTATTTCTACAATTTAAAGTGGAACTGGAAAACTGTGATGACTTAAAATATAAACCGTCAAAAATATTGCTTTAAAACATTAGATTAATTGTTTCCTAACATCATTACTGTACCTACAATATATTTGAGTTCTGCACCTGGGAAGGAAGAACCCTTGGCAACAGGGAACACTGGAGCCTGACTGCCTGGGGAGCAGGACTGCTGGGAAGGTCCTGGGGCTCTAGTGGGAAGCAAACTGAATGTGAGTCAGTGTGAGCCTGGTAGTAAAACGGCCAGCAACATCCTGGGTTGTATCACCAGGAGCATGGCAAGGAGGCCAATGGAATTGACTAGTCCTTTTTGACTCAACGCTGGCCAGACCACGCCTGGAATACTTCATTCAGGATTCTGCCTCCCAGTGCTATTAAGTTGTGGATAAATAAGATTAAATTCAGTGAGGGGCCACCAGGATTGACAGAACTGGAACACTTGCCCTTCAAAGAGAAGTTGAGGAAGTTAAGCTCATAGGAGCCTGCCAGTATCTGTGGGAAGGTTACTGCAGGTACTGAGCCAGTCCCTTACAGTAGTGCATGGCAGGAAGAAGAGAAGTAGTGGTCATAAATTGAAACAAGAGATTCTGACTTTATATCAGGAGACATTTTTCCCCCCTAAGGACAGCCAAGGATTGGCTCAAACTGTTCAGAGAAGCTATGCAATGTCCATCCTTGGAAGTTTACAAAACTCTGAGTAAAGCCTTGGGCAACCAGGTATATCATGCTTGATACTGAGTTCCCATCCAACCTGGGTCATCGTGTGATGCTACATGGAAGAGGTCCTTTTTCTCTTCTTGTTTACTTTAGGTGAAAATTTCTGAATTACTTTTTTGGGCAGATTCTTTTCTTTGTAAAGAATGCTGTTGACAAGGTCAGAGAGGGTAGGAAACCTCATTTGACTGTTTAATGCACCACATTATGCAGAAAATTATTATCAGCATTAAAATCATCTGCCCATTCCCAAAATGGGACCATTTGTTTATGTCTGCACTTTCTCAGTTAATGGTCTTATCTCTTCAGCCCACCAGCTAATGCTGTACTGTAACTCTCCATCTCTCTTTCCTGAATCCAAATACAGTTGACAAGAAAAATTGCCTCCAGTGCATGCCTGATTGATTTTTTTGTTTTGTTTTATTTAAACACTTTGCGAACTATGCTGATGTTGTACTGAACAGAAAGCATAAATGGGTTTTTTCAACAGCTCACTGGTCTGTAGTGATATTAACCTCACACAGAAAGTAGACACCACAAAAAGTTTACCTAGAACTCCTTAGTCATACCTCTTCAGAAATCAGTGAAAGATTTTTTTTGTTTAATAAGGAGAAAAGATGTAATTCCAAATGCCACCCCCCTTCTAGACTTTTTATTATCATCTTCCAGGTCTACTTTCACAGATATAAAAAGCAGCTTGTTTTAAAATCAGAAAGGCTTGAGGATACAGCATGTTGAAATGTGTATACAATCTACTAAAAATTGTTTTATTCGATAGAAACAGTGCATTGACCATTGCAGTATTTTGTAGTAATATGAGCTTATGGGCCAAAAGAATAAGTTAACTACTAGGAGACAACATGAGGATTTTTTTATTTGGTTTTTAACAATTAATTATAAATTGAATTGGCTGCAGTGATCACTTATTAAAATGAGATAAATACTCCTAAACAACCTTTAGGTGCAGAGAGAATTTATTGCAGAGGGCATGATTTTGCATGCAGACAGGTAAACATTGGTACCAAGATAAGAAGGATAAAGTCGCTGGTGTTTCTTTGTGTCAGTGAAAGCTTATTTCAAAGTACCTTATCCACAAGTAAGTTAACATATGACTGAATGGGAGGAGCTGGTGCTCAGCCCTTTGAAAACCAGAGCAATTATTTATTTTCAAGGAGTCTCTAAACAATCAAATTTAGTTACAAAAGATACGTAGTATATATTATGTCTAATTTATCCCTTCTCCATTCCCTGTGCTATTTTGATTTATCACAGCTCTTGATTACTCTCTGTATTTTTGTCCTTAACTTTCTGTCCTTTCTTTGTCTCATTGACCTGTATTTCATATCCTAGCAAGCAACACTTTCAGTAAATGTCAAAGCACTGATGACCTAAAGGTTGTATTTCTTTCCAAGAGCTTAGACTCCAAACAAGTAGGGAAGTTAGATTTATGCATAGGTAGTAGGCATCATTAATGTAAGCAAATGGATGAGTATATCATACATATGTCTTTTTACAATCATTCCTCTGTGTTATGCCACAACTGAAAAGCAAGTGCAGAACATGGCTTGTCTTAACACAGACATCTATGACAAACAAGATTAAGCTCTGCAACGATTTTCCATTTTTTACATTTTTTTCATATTCTTTCCACTTGATGCACATAAAGACCTTTCTTTCATGATTTATTCTGCTGTATTCATAGTTTAAATATAAAATCTTTATAGCTTTTTATATGTAAAACAACTTATTTTGATGATACAAGCTAGGTAAATGCAGAAATTATTCCCCTAGACTGAGGAACAGGGTAACACACATTTTCAGCTACCCCGATCAACTGAATAGATTTAAATTTCCAGAGTGTTTCCAATCTATCTGCTTTTCTTAAGCACTAACACCTTGAGGCAGACACACACCTACTTTCTTCTAAACATATATCTGAACATTTTGATCTTCACCTATTATTTTTGCCATATGTTCTTCTATTTAAAGTGACCTTTTAACATGAAATACGTTTCTGGCTAGGAGAAGGCCCTTTATTATTTACTTCGTGAAGAACTGGATTAAAAATCCTACTTTGTTTTAGCAGCTCCCTCTGCTTCGGTGGCACAGTAACAATTGAACATATTCCTACTCTTAAAAGTTCCTTCGATATCTACACTAAGTTTTTAATGGCATACAGGATAGGTACTGATGCACTTGAAGTTCTCAAGGTACAAAAAAGTGTTTTCATCTCCAGAATTTTCACAAAAGAAGATATTTGGTTGATATCAATGGCATCAGGATTAATGCACCCCTAAAATTAAATTGGCTTAAAAGTCAACATTTCATTTCAAGGATGTCGTTAACTTGTGGGAATGCAAGGCATCACTTCTTCCATTCAAATGCTTACCTATTGATTTCTGGAAGGCATTGATTTTAACACTTCAGGTCTTATTACTTCAGTCAAAAGAAAGAAAGTGTATGGCACCTGGGAGGGACAGTTAGAATGATCCTACACACAGCTCTACTTTATTTAATTTACTTTATTTATTTATTTAGCTATTTATTTTTCATTACTCACATGTTCTATTTTTCACACATTTTTTCAAATGGGATCCCCTGTGAAGAAAAAAAAGCACATATTCATTCTAACATCTTCCAAGTTGAGTGGAATTTTTAAAATAGTTGTCATTTTACCTGTAGAATATCACCTAGAAAGGTGTTCCAAAACACAGGTTTTAATCACAGTAACTCATAGATATGCAGCAACTTTCAGGCTTAATTCAAAGGTTACGTCTAGTTAAAACAATGACTGAATGCACACACATGGTACCTTAAAGAACTTGCTAAACATTATCTATCTTGTTCCTTTAAAATGTCCTTCAGTGATAAGTATTTCTACCCTAATTACCTAATCAAGGAAATTAATGAAGAAAATTTATCAGTGACCAAATACGAAAAGAAATTTTACCCTCTGTTTCTGTACTACATAATTTCATATATTAATCTAATATTAGATAGGCATGGACCAAGACCAAGACTGAGAGAGAGAGAGAACACTAAGAACGCATTCTTCAAGCTATTATGCCATGTTATCTTTGTTCCATTCAAATCTTTCTTACTGGCATATATATTTGTGTTGAAACACTGTGAACTGTGCCTTTTAATGTTCAGGTACCTCTAAAACTCAATATATTGCAATTAAAGTTTTAGAAGTTGGCTTACTCCAACAGACTTTGAAATCAATGGTAATCTGTAGCACTTTCTAATCTGGATCATTTTTAACAACTTTATTTAAAATGGCAAGAATCATGTCTTTCAGAAGAACAGCATTTCTAATGATGAACTGTCTGTTTTCCTCACTGACTCAGCTACTTTGCTGTTTAGTTCCTTCCAGAATCTGACATAATTATCTCCCTTTCCTGGTGATTTAGTGCAATTTGATTTCTTGAGCTATTTCATCACTAGAATTTGTGATACTTAAAATCTGACTTCATGTCACCCTTTTTTGCCTGAATCACTCCTTCAGTAGGTATTTTCATTATCGTCTGTTCTGACAAATGACATAAACAGAATTAAAGCAGTCTTTTAGCAAACTCTTTAAGCTCTGTAGCAGCTCTTGCGTGATGGTCTGGTGGTGTGGTTCCCTGCTCAAGGATCTTTCAAAGAAAACAACGAAAAGAAGTCTTTGATATGAAGTTTTCCTAGTTCAAGCAGCTAACATTGTGAAAGTAGGATAAGACTACACCTACGCTAATGAAGTCACTCACTCCCAGGTACAAACCTGATGTAGGGTGTCCAGGAAAGGGACCATCAAGAGAATTGTGTTGTACTGCTCAGGGCTGATTTGCCCTAAGGCAAACAAGCACTGTTCATATAACATTAGAGCTGATGTGGTGTCCTCGTAGCTCTAAAAGATAAAAGATCTTTTTCATGGTTTGTGGTTTTTGTTTTTTTTTTCTTCCCAATCCTAAGTGGATGGCCAAGGCACAACTGGAGCTGCACGTGGCAAGGGATATCAAAAATAGTAAGGGCTTCTACAGATATGTCAGCAGACTCACCTTGATGAGCAAGACTGGCAAACTGGTAATAACAGGTGAGGAGAAGGCTGAGGTACTCAAAAACATTTTGCCTCAGTCTTCACTGGAAACTTCTCTTCCCATACCTCTTAAGCAGATGGACTGCAAGGTGGGGACAGGGAGGAAAAGTCCTTCCCTCTATAAGAGAAGATCAGGTTTGTGACCACCCAAGGAACCTAAGCATACATAAGTATATGGGACCTGATGAGATACATATCAGAATCCTGAGGGAATTGGCTGCTGTAGTTGCCAAGACATTCTCCATGTTATTTGAAAAGTCATGGCAGTCAGATGAAGTCCCTGGTTACTAGAAAAAGGAAAACATTGCACCCATTTTTCAAAAGGGTAGAAAGGAGGACCCTGGGAACTAGCAACCTGTCAGCATCATCTCTGTGCTTGGGAAGACCATGGAAGAGATTTTCTCTAAGCTATGCTAAGGTACATGGAAGACAGGAAGGTAATTCAAGACACCCAGCAAAGCTTCACCAAGACTGACTTCCCTGACCAACCTAGTGGCCTTATTTGATGGAATGACTGCATCAGTGAACAAAGGAAGAGCTACAGATGTCATATATCTGGACTTCTGTAAGGTTTTTGACAAGGTCCCCCACAACATCTTTCTTTCTAAACTGCAGAGATACAAATTTGATGATGATGTGGTTTAACCCCAGCTGGCAACTGAGCACCACACAGCCACTTGCTTACTGCCCCCACAGTGGGATGGAGAACATAATTAGAAGAGTAAAAGTGAGAAAACTCATGGATTGAGATAAAGACAGTTTAATAGGTAAAGCAAAAGCCACACACGCAAGCAAAACAAACCAAGGAATTCATTCACCACTTCCCATTAGCAGGCAGGTGTTCAATCACCTCCAGGAAAGCAGGGCTCTGTCACATGTAACTGTTACTTGGAAAGGCAAATGCCATCATTTCAAACATCCCCCCCACCCCACACCCCACTCCCTACCACCCTGCCACCCGCCCTTCCTTCTTTTTCCCCTGCCTTTGGCTAGTTATGATCAACTGTCCTGGCTGTGTCCCTTCTCAGTTTCCTGTGCCCCTCCAGCCCTCTCGCTGGCAGGGCCTGAGCAACCGAAAAGTCCTTGACTTAGTGTAAATATTACCGACCCACAACCAAAAACAGTGTGTGATCAACATTGTTTTTGAGCCAAATCCCAAACACAGCACTGCAGCTGCTACTAAGAAGAAAATTAACGGTATCCCAGCTGAAACCAGAACAGATGGGTGGACTGTTCAGTGGACAAGGAATTGATTGGGTGGTTGCCTCCAAAGGCAGTGATCAATGGCTCAATGTTCATATGGAGATCAGTGACGAGTGGTGCCTCTCAGGGGTCCATATTGGGATCGATACTGTTTAATATCTTTATCAGTGATGTAGACAGTGGGATCAAGTGCACCCTCAGCAAGTTTTCAGATGACACCAAGCTATATGGTGTGTTTGACACACATGAGGGATGGGATGTCATTCAGAAGGACCTGGAAAACTTGAGAAGTGGGCCCATGTGAAGTGAACCATCATGAGGTTCAGCAAGGCCAAGTGCAAAGTCATGCACCTGGGTCAAGCCAAACTACAGCCTCTGCTGTCAGCACAGGATGGAGATGAAGGAATTGAAAGCAGCCCTGAGGAGAAGGACTTGGGGATACTGGTGGATGAAAAGCTTGATGTGAGTCAGCAGTGCACAATCACAGCCCAGAAGCCCTGGGCTGCCTAAAAAGACACGTGGCCAGCAGGTCGAGGGAAATGAATCTCCCCCTCTACTCTGCTCTTGTGAGACTCCACCTGGAGTGTGGTGTCCAGCTCTGGAGTCCTCGACAAGGAAAGACATGGACCTGTTGGAGCAGTTCCAGAGGAGGGCCACAAAAATTATTAGAGGGCTTGAACACCTCTCCTATGAAGAAAGGCTGAGAGAGTTGGTGTTGTTCAGCTTGGAGATGAAAATGCTCTGGGGACACCTTTTTGCAGCCTTTCAATACTTAAAGGGTGTTTATAAGAAAGATGGGGACAGAGTTTAGCAGGGCCTGTAGTGATAGGAGAAGGGATAGTGGTTTTAAATTAAAAGAAGGCAGATTTAGGCTAGATATAAGGAACATTTTTTTTTTTGTGATGAGGGTGGTGAAACACTGGAACAGGTTGCCCAGAGAGGAGGTAGATGCCCCATCCCTGGAAACACTCAGGGTCAGGCTGGGTGGGGCTCTGAGCAACCTGATCTAGTTGAAGATGTCCCTGGTCATTGCAGGGGGATTGAACTAGATGACCTCTACAGATCCCTTCCAACACAAACTATTCTATAATTCTATGTAAAACGAACACCACTGAGTATTGTATGATAGGATGAAGCTGAGGGTTTGTGTAGACAGAGGGTTTGTATGTTGGATGTGGTATGAAGTTGTTTGGGAGTGTCTGAAAGTGCAAGGCATGCTGGGATAATATTGCAGTCATATGTATGGCAACAAGACCAAACTTGGTAGAGTTTTGTACACACTGCCTATAGATGTTGCTCCCTGAGGTATGCCATCCTCAGAACTGCAGCTAGGATTTCGCTTCTAGACAACCTGTCCTTACTTTGAACTAAGTCCTAGACAACCTGTCCTTACTTTGAACTAAGTCCTGTGGGCGAGCTGTTTTACATATGAAGCAGTTGACTAGAGCACCAGCACTTGTGGCTGAATAGTGCGGGTGCCCTGGTGAGCACTGTTAGGTAATGAACCTGCATTATCTAACATTGCAGGCATAACCTCTGACTTCTTGCCGAGATCCTAGTCTTTTTTATGTGAAACACAAGGAGTGATGTTGAACACACAAGGATTTAATAATAGCAAAAGAAAGCACTCAGAATCTGAGAAATGCTAGAAAAAAATCTTTTCTTCAGAGTATAAATTAAAAATTCAAAGGTTTCTTCTATCACACGGTTAGGACTGTGGATTGCATGTCCTAATAAAACTTATTGGCATCATCATAGTCTGTCCATGTCCAGCTGGGAGAAGAGAACGTTCAAACAGGAACATGCCATTAGTGTGTTTAACTTTTGATTATCTTTGTATTCTTATTTACTAGGTGTAAAGTGCTCCCCTTGCCCTGGCTTCTTTTTCTAGACATATTTTTTTCCCATCAAAAATAATCTGATCATATAAAAAAACCCCACCCAGTCTTCCATGCAGCTAGAAAATAATTTGCTGAGTAAATAAATATTGTCTAAAACATGAATTCTTGAATATATTCATGCCTTCTGTAAGATCTCCACAAGTTACTTTTCTTCTTTGTGTACCTGTATTTCTACTGTCCTAAAGCATTTCACCTTGAAAGATCTTTGAGACGTGCCTTGACTTCCATGACATGTTTCTACATTGCCTGATGTTGGTCGAAAGCTCTCTGCTGTAGAAACAAAACCAAATGGTAAAATGTATTCTCAGAGAAAAAATAGCACACTCTCTGAGAAATTAAGATTAAAAAACTAACCACAATGCTTCTCCAGGGAATCCAGCTTCATCCAGATTCTTAATTTAATGTGGAATTTTTCTAAATCTGTGCCACTCTTTCAGAGTTTAAGATAATAAAGAAAGGAAAACACATGTAAGATTCAGCTTTTGGGTAAATTTAAAAATATTCTGTCAGGCATGTTCCCAGCTGCTTTCTAGCTCCAAACTGCCTGTTCCTGTTGTCTGTTTTGAAAAGTTAAGACACCTCCTTAAGCTTCAGCTAATCTACACATAATCAGTCCTGTGACACATAAACAAAAGCTGTGCTTTGCATAGATATGAATTGCCATTTGTCAGGAAATTCATTCTGGGTGAAATGCTTCACATTTTGCGAGTGCAGATATGCCAAATCTTTTAAGTGTAAAGCTGCAAGGCAGAGAATGACCTTATGAGGCTTTCTATTCAGAACTCTATGACATCCTGAATGTGTTCAGGAACATGCAGATGGCAGTTGAAAAAGGACAGCTGATTGCAAAGCTCTTAAAGATTACCATGAAGAACAAATATAGAGTCCATTTATTTTTAAAAAAATGTTAGTCTATTTTCAATGCATTGGAATGCCTTTTTTTCTTTTATGGTCCCTCAAATAGCAGTGCTATTCCAAGCAAAATAACCTGTCAGGGTGCAGAGTAAAATGCTGAAATAATATATACTGACATTGTAACTTCAATATGTGGAGAAAATATGTGAGAATCATGTTGTAGACATCATTATTTTACAGCTTCCACTACTGTATTGCCATGACGAGAGCAATGTCTTTCCCTAGAAGCTGCTGATTGAGGTTTCTTGCAGTTGCCTTGCACAAGCAAGTGAGAGAGGATATGATTCATCCAGGTGAGCCGAGGAATATGCACTTTGTAAAACCAAGATACTTACCGGGATAGGACTCTTGGGGGATAGGGCTCGAGTCTTTCTTTTTTTTTTTTTTTTTATATATGAATTTCTTTTTAGATTACAATTCAAACTATTGTAATTTCAGTTCAATACATGATTGTACATTCAAATTTCTTATATTTTCTTTCTAGCTTGTATTCAAAGTGGCAGGAGTGGTCATCCGGATATTTTAAAGTGAATATTAAAGAATTCTCATAGGAAATGGATTTAGAAATTACAGTAATTATTTTTTATTGTGAAAACTTCACTTTAAGTACTTTACTGTATGCATGAGCAGATCAACACCAGGATCAACTTCTGAAGAGAAAACTTAATAAATTTTCTTGTTAGTAAGTCTTAAATTTAAAGGGATAAATAATGAGTGCTGTAAAAATATTTTTCTGTTTCTTCTTTTAGCTTATTAATGACAACTTTATTCCACATTTCTTTTTCTTACATGTTGGGTGGGGGTTTTTTGTTTTTGTTTGGGTGGGGGTTTTTGTTTTGTTTTTTGTTTTGTTTTGGTTTTTTTGACAGCTTGTATTGTTATAAAGCAATATCTGGAGATACAGATCATAAGAGAAAAAACCTCTTGTCTTGAAGGGTGTTTGAAAAAACAGTAGCAATGTGGCTTAGACTAAGGATACAAAACCCAACAACCCTTTTGCTTCACACAGACACATATACAAAGGAAAAAACCAACAAAAACTCAGGTGGGAAGTAAAAAAGGGTCTTCCTTGAAGTCAAATACTTACTGTCATTATGCAAAGAATGCATAACTGAAGCAGAAATTAGGGCAACTCATTTAGAGGACTCTGCATCACAAAATCATTACTTTCCATAATAGCTCATCAAATTGCTAGAGCAGCGGCCTTTTCAAGAGAGAATCTCAACAAACAAAGGTACAAAGACTACTCTTTAAATGCAATGAACATACTACAAATTTCCCATTTCAAACATGCAAAGAAGGGCTCATAGAAAAGTTTCAAATGATACGTACATTGTGTGAGGATATTATCATGATTATGTTTACTCATAGAAAATTAATAAACAGAAAATAAATTACTGGGTTTTTTTAATAAATTGACTACATTGCTTTAGACGGCATGTGTACAATCTATTGACAATCCTAATAAAACATTATAATGTAATCAAATATATTAAAAATACTAAACAAAACAATAAGAAATTGGGAAAACCAGCTCAGGAGTCCACAGTAGTCTGAGCAAAAATGCATATGGCATCATATCATATCATGTCATGTCATATCATATCATATATCTTATCATATATAATATCAACTTCTAAATACAAATAGTTATGAAGAACATATAGTATCTTGCATTCCTACTGTACTTGCATTTATTTTGACTTGTGAATTGACATATTCAAAAATGCATTACAGGTTTTTCTTGTATAGTAACTTGGTCAGGAGCAAAGTATATTTTTTTGTATTATGAAGCCCCTCATTGTGGTTTTGATTTGAGGATTTTTAATTGGGCATTTTTACTTCCCTGGGCATTTAATAAGATAACATTTATTTGCATGATAAAGTAATTCCCCATTGTTCATCACACTTGAGTCTTTAAGACCAACTTTTATTTCATTTGTTATTTCTTTTGACATTCAGCATAAGGCATGGGGTTCTCTGAGGGAAAATGTTCCCCTTTTTTTTTTATTCATTTTTTTAATTGGTATTTGCTTCATTTCTTGAATGAGCTTAGCAATGTATCATGAAAGAACTTCAAAAACTTAGAACCATGTTTGGCTTTAGATGCTTTTCAAATTGTAGTTCTAGCAAAAGAAGCAATGGACCATATCTAAATAAAACACTTGTGGCCTTTTCTCTGAAATCAGTCATCTAGGAAGCATTTCAGTTCATGCAGATTCAGACCCTTCAGAAGGATGTTGAAATACAACAGCTCACTGATCAGCAAAGGAAGACAAAGAGAGCAGATTTAGCTTTCAGCCCCACTCCCAGAGAGACATCTGTGCCTACAGAGATAATTCTCTCTTTGACTAGTGAAACCACATGTGGGAAATTTTCCTAGGGGTAGAAATCTACAGTCTTTTTTTTTTTTTTTTTTTTTTAGGAAAACCTGGGAAAACAGGAGCAGGAAGAACACAGGTTTCTTGTATTATCACCTGTATTTGTGCTGACTTTATCTTTTTTAAACAATAACCTATTGCTTAGGGGCACTGTCTAGGAAGAGGAAAATCTTTGAGTTGGATACAGCTGTGCAGCTGTGCAGCACACCCATGCTGCAGAATTGTACTTCTGGTTCTTCTTCATTCCCTCTCTCCCTCTTGGATTAATTCTGTCCTGGATGAAGTGCTGGATATCCAGCTCTAAGAGTCTACAGTTGCATAGGGAAGCAGGAGCTGTCATGAGATGCTGTCCTGCTTTCAGCCAGGACAGAGTTAGTTTTCTTCTTAGTAGCTGGTACAGTGCTGTGTCTGGGTTTTGGTGCGAGAACAATGTTCATAGCACACTGATGTTGCTGGGTGATGTTTATACTAAGTCAAGGACTTTTCAGTTTCTCAGGCCCTGCCAGCAGGAGGGCTGGAGTGGTACGGGGAATTGGGAGGGGACACAGCCAGGACAGCTGACCTGAGCTAGCTGAAGAGAGATCCAATACCATGGGACGTCATACTCAGTATATAAACTGGGGTGGGCGTGGGGGGGCTGGCCAGGGCCAGTCGATCATTTCTCAGGGACTGGCTGGGCATCGATCAGCAGGTGGTTAGCAGCTGTACTGTGCATCACTTGTTTTCTTTTCTCCCTTCCCTCTGGATTTCATTACTCTCCTCTTCTCTCTCTTTTCATTATAGCTGTTATTATTATTATTATTGGGGGTTTGGGTTTATTTTATTTCAATTATTTAATTGTTCTTAACTTAACCCTCCAGTTTTACATTCCTTTCCAATTGTCCTTCTCATCCCTCTGGGTGAGGGGGGAGTGAGCAAGCAGCAGCATGGTGCTTAGTTACCAGCTGGGGTTAAACCACAACAGATGGTAAGATGTGACTTAGGCTGATAAGATGAAATCCAGTTAGATTGAGCCTGATTTGGGCTTTACTTACATTAGCAAGAAATACGATCTGAAAGGAGTGGATGTGTATAGACAAACAGTTGGCACTGGAGGCATGACACCACATTATGTACTTTTTAGGATGATTACTTTAGACCTGCTCTGGTTTGGTCCTGTGGATTGGATTCTCACCAGTAGTTACATGAATTAGATATGCCCTTGGAGTTTCTCTTCTCATTTTTCATGTTTATTTCATCAAATGAAATCCTGTTCATGTGCTCCAAAACAGCTGCACGACAAAAACAAAACCAGAGAAAGTAGGGGGAAAAAAAATGGGATTTGCTTCAAAAGCACACTCCTGAGCCAAGCTAAAATGCTAATGTAGAACTATCCTTATGAATCTGCTAGATTTAGAGCCAAGTTGCTAAACTACCTGAATATCAAGGGCTCTGGTAAAATGAGGAACAAAGTTTTAAGTGTCTGAGAAACAAAAAGAAAGGGAAGTAAGAGGAAAGGAAAGGAGAAGGGGAAGGTACCAAGGAAAGAGGAAAGAGAAAGCTGAAGGGCAAAAGACAAAAAAGGAGGGGAAGAGGGGGAAGGGAAAGCAAAAGGGAAAGGGAAGGATAAGGGAAGTAGGAAGGGATAGGGAAAAAGAAAAGAGGAAAGGAAAAGGGGGAAAAGACATCTAGCCTTTAAGGACACCTAAACTTAGAAAACATTTGAACATATTTATTTCAGGACTATGATCTTGAGAATTTTCAACTTCATAAAAAAATTCTTTCTGTTGTTCTGATCTAGGCCATCATGGTATTATTTCTCTGATTAACAATTCTGATGGTTTTTTTTTTTCCTGCCAAAAATGTGGATTCCATGACCTCAGATATTAAAATACTTTTGAATTAACTTTGTGTTTGCTTTGGTTGTAGCTGAGGTTTTTGGTTCGGTTTTGTTGTTGGGTGTCCGTCCCCCCCCCCCCCCCCCCTGCCCCGTCCCCCCCCCCGGATATGAATGATTCATTGTGCCTGAATACTTTGAAAATAAATTGTTGAATTGTTGAACTTCTTAATCAGAAGAATTTAAAAAAGTTTTTTTTAAGAGTCTAAAGTACTGTGACAAATTAAAAATGAAACTTTTTGTTTCTTTAACATCAAAATAAAGACTTTTACTTCCATGTGTACAAAATATTTCACTTAAGGTAACGTTTAGATATTTGATTTGCTAATATCTTTCTTTTCAATTCTATGAATGGTAAGAAATGAAAAAAACTGATATTTGTCATAGGGGGATTATAAATAGTTCTGTCTTGACCTTGATTAAATCAGACATATGTGTTAGGAGCTGCCAAATCTGACAGCCCAACAGAGGTGAGGATGCTGCATCTCCATGACCCCAGGTCCAGTTAGTACCAAGGCTGAGCACATTTTCCAGGCAGACACACACATCAATATTGTGTAGACACGTGTACATGAAATAACCATAATGACAAGGTCAGCCACACAGACGGACACAGGCAGAAACATGCAAACTCCAGAAACAGAGGTAAAGACTTGGACTAGCTTTGTATTGAAAAGCAAGGGCAGAGATCCCACAACCTTTTGGGATAATTTACTCCTTATAGTGAATGAGGCTATTAAAGGGCTGTTCATGGTTATTGCCCCTTATTTTATCTTCTGTCACTGTCAAAAGGGTTTATTTCCTAGAAAGGATGTAGCTCTTTCAGTGTCATTCGAGTAGTTGCATGCTGGTTTTAAACCACCCCTTAGCATCCCTTCTCTAAAAGAAGCAAGTGCAGCTCCCTCACCCTCTCCTTGTAGGTCATGTGCTCAAGGCCCCTGACCAGCATAACAGCACTACACTGGATCCACTCCAGTTCCTTAACACCCCTCTCTAACTGGACACAAGTATTTCAGATGCAGCCTTACTAAGGGTAGAGGGAGATAACAACTCTGTTCAGTCTCCTGACCATGCTTCTCCTATGTCCAGTATGTGTTTTGTTTTCTTTGTAAAGGGAGTAAAATGTGGACTCATATTCAGCACAGCATCCAGAGTTTTGTCCTTGAGAAACTTTGTAAGTTTTCTTCTTGATTAATGAAGTTTATCAGGGTCCCTCAGAACTAAAGATCATTCTTTCCTTGTGTAAATTACTCCATTTGCTTTAGTGTCTCTGCAAATTTGCTGTGGGTGCTCTCTGTGTCATTGTCTACATCATCAGTGAAAATATTGGACAATATGGGTCCCAATATCTCCCTCATACTATTATTAGCCACCAACAGGACACAAGCTCATCCGTTCCCACCCCTTGAGCTCAACAATCCATCCAGTTTTCAACACCTGAAACAGTACTTTCTTCTAGACCTCAGCTTCCAACTGAGAATGCAGTGAAATACAGTGTCACAAGATCTACCAGCATCCAGCAGTGTCACAGTCGCCACTCTCTCCTCATCCATACATACAGTATTTTCATTGCAGAAGGCAAGCAGGCTGGATAAGCATTGTCCTTGATAAATTCATATTGACTTTTCCTGATAACTATCCTGTTCTTTACATCTATGGAAACAGATTGATTCCATTACTCCAAGATCTGTCTAGGGACCGAGGTGTGGCTTGCATGGTCACAATTTCCCATGCCCTTGTTGTTGCCCTTTTGAAAGAAATATGCATCACATTAACCTTGTTTCAGTTGTCTTGGACCTCTCCCAGTCACTTTATTCTTTCATAGGTAATAGACAATAGCCTTGCAGCCCGCCAACATTTTTGTCTCATCCAAGTGAATCCCATCTCGCAGATGGATTTGAAGACATACTGATATTCCAAATAGTCCCTAGTCTAGTACTCCCCTGCTGTTGCTGGCATCACTCCTGAAATGATACTCGCAGAGATGCTTGTCTCTCTGGAGCCACTGGAGCCACATTTTCTCTGAAACCATTTACCACTGGCATATCTGTAGAATCCATTCCTGTTACCCCTTAAGCCCCTAGCTAGTTTTAATTCTGAGTTTTGTCCTTCCTGATTTTGTTCCTAGCCTTGTCTCTACTTTTATGTTTTCTTTTTGCATTTCAGTTCATTCAGAACCTCCTTCCTCAGCCACATGGGCCTTTTGTTGAAAATCCAAGGTTTTCCACACAACGGAATGTTTTGCTCCAGATTTCTCTGTTTTCATTAAAACTCAAACAGCTTTTTCTCTGAATAGCATCTTCCCAGAGATTCTGATGAGAAGAAATTAGCTGATGTCTGCTCTTCTAAAACCTTTTTCCAGCCTTTCAAAACTCATACATAAGAATCTACAGACTTCTTTTTTTACTAGAAGACAGCTGGAAGTTGGAAGGTTGCCAATCAGAAGAGCAGTGGATACTGTACTTTCTGTAATACAGTCAACAGTTCTTAATCAGGCCCAGGATCCTGAGGACACTAAAATAATTCATTCCACTTTGCTAAATGGAAAATTATTAAAATAACATCGCATCCCTTTATAATGCCTTCTCTCCAGGGTTCTCAAAGTGCTTTGTAATAACTAATTAATTAACTAAGCCTTGTAGCATGACTTTGGCATAAAATACTACTGTACTCCAATCTGCAAATGAATCTGCTCATAATGAATATATACATATCAGTTGAAGGAAGGTGGTGTGCCTGTAAACTTGCCTATTCTTTCAGTTAAAGTAAATGTCAAAGAAAAATGAGATCAATTGCCTTTTTGTAAGGCCTGACTCTTTTCATTGGCCAGAGACTAGAGGATTGATTACCTTGAGCAACCTACCTATATCCACAAAGAAACTCTGTGCTAAAGATCCATTATTCCAAAATCTGAACACTCATTGTAGCAGAGGGATGCTTCAAATAAATTGAATAGTAAAGGATAGAAAACACAATTTACATTTGGGTTTGGGTTTTTTTTAAGTATTATTTCCAGTTACGATGTACTTTTCCAATAGGAAATAAATTTCAAAATGATTGTTGAGATTGGAAAGCAGCAAGTGGTAGACAGCCTTGTAATAAGTAGGTGATTCTAGCACTCAGCTCGGAAGTGAAAATACCGATTTTAGGAGCTATTCTTCCAGGCTGGAGCAGGATCCTAAGACACAGTCCTCTAGATCTAACTATTAAAAAATACATTTCAGGTTTTTTCAATAACTATTTCAGTTCTGATTGCTGTTACAAAAATTGCATTTGTTGAAAAGTTCAGGTAACATCTACAGAACTCCTAGATGTGAAAAACCAGGAGTTGGCTATGAAATGAGGCCCTGGCCCATGATACAATTTAAAGGCCTATATATAAAATGGGAAATTTGCTCTTCTGTAAATAAATAAATAAATAAATAAATAAATAAATACACACACACACACACACACACACACACACACACATACATTTAGAATTAGGTTCCAAGATTTCAAAAGCTGACTGATTTCTCCGGCAGACCTCTTGCTATAGTGACATGTGATGCAGCAATGTCTAGACATACGGAAGGATGGGATAAAGAATAAAAATATATGAACTTTTTTTTATACACATGAATTAACTGCAGAATGTTTAGTTCTAGTCATTGAATGTCAAACACATGAAAAAAAATCAGAGAAGAAATCTTCTTTTCAAATTAATTTAGTATTAAGGCTTGGGTTACCAAACAGATTAATTTCATTTCAATTGGTATGGTTTCATCATGCCAGCCATGACCATATTTGAGATAGACATATCCAGTAACTGAATTTCTATTCTGTTTAAAATATTGTGTTTTAGAAAAGAAAATTAACTGTTCTAACTGTTCTAAAAACTAATTTGCCAGCCTTCCTTTTATGTCATTTTCAAGAAGAAAACCTGAATAGGCAAGATGTTTCTAAAGTAATATTAAGGAAAAGTTCAACACAAAACTTTTGTGGTTGTGGTTCAAATAGACCGAAAACCCAAACTATTGCATGATTCTATGATTTTATGAAAAGAGCAGCTTATTTAAAACTTAAATAATCAAATAAGACATCTTTACAAGTATTCAATATGATTGCATTTAAAATTTCTGTGCAAATTGCTTGCTTACTTGCACTGAGCTCAGAGAACTGGTAAGGAACAGCATACAGAACCCAAAGGCATGAGATCTACATAGTTTAGTATACAATGTTTTGAATAATGGATTGTGCTTCCACATTTTCGTTGTGTGTATGGCAAATCTATATGTACTTCTCAGGACGCTGGAATAACTTTGACCAACTTTCAAAACTCTTTATAAGATAAACCTTCTTAAAATATATTGAGTTATATGCTGTAATCCAAAACGGACACAGTGGACAAAGCTTTCTGTTTAAAGGTAACTCTTTAGCAGGTCTTAAAAGTATATATGCTTTATCTGATATAGAATGACTTATGAAATTAGTTCATGGTTATTCTAGCTGTTATCTTTTTATTATGCTCAGTTTCTTATCTGTGCACTCAGCTCATTCTACTTAGCTTGTACAAATATATATATATGAAAAAAATAGTGCAGAATGCTTTACATAACAATAAATTTTAAAATAGTTTTATGAATAATAGCTGTGCACAGTATTGCCTTGAATCCAAACTATCAGGAATGGTTCACAAAATAGTATTTAATTTGGCAATTAGCCAACTAACCCATACTCAGAATAGTTCTATCAATAGACAGAGCAAATACATTTGTAAACGTTGAAAGGCAAATAAAAGAAAATGGGGGTCTCTACAGAAGTGAAAGTAAGTAAAATAAGCTACAAAATGGAAAAAACAGTGAATCAAACTGAGCATCCTTGTATAAAAATATGGTGTGAGTTTTACTATATATTTTACTTTGCATTTTGCTCTTTAGCTTTTAATGCTGCTTCTGAAAGGTCTTACACATTTTGTTCCTGTTAAATTTTAGTGGGTTTTTATAGGACTACATTGTCAAACTCATTTTCTGTATTTCCCCAGTACATATTTGAGTTTCATTTCCAAGTTGTGCTCGTTTTACATTTCAAATGAGTGAACTCTTCCAGGTTGTTTTCCAAAGATCGCTGGGTTTAACAAGTAAAGACTTTGACTGGCCTTTATGTGAATTATTGTTGACAATGTAATATCTGTATTTTTCTAACCTAAATGAGATCTCATTACTGGTATTTTTCTACAGAGTTGTACATACTGTTTTTTCTTAAGACAGTTATAATGTCATATATTATGTCTGCAGTTAGTGCTACCACCGATTATGGGCAAATGTCAGAAAAGTGTCATTTAACGGACCAAGTTAAAATCATATAGCATTTTTTAAATGTATACAAAATGTAACTTTATGCATGTTATCTAAGTATCTAATTTTTAAGTAAAATTAGCTGTATACATAAGTTTAAAGGAATTTACTGATTTGTTAACATGACATAGGGAACAGTCAAATTTTCATAGTCACTTTTCAAGGGAGCTATGTGCCACATGACTACCACTTTTTTACACAGCTTCCCTTACTGAGAAAAGTTTTAGTCTTTGCTTTTTTTAGTGGAGTAAAAGAATTGCAAATAGAAGCAAAGCTGGGGGGAGCACAGGAATTGCGTAAGTGAAAATTTTCAGAGTATGAGGTAGAAAACATGTTCCCCAGTGCCAATTCCAACACCTTGAACATGGCTGAAAACTGCACCTCCAAACCACAGTTAGGAGCAATGTCGGAGGGTAATAGAGAATACATGAATAAGAGTTGTGTTGAATGTAACGACATACGCAATTAAAATCAGGCAGTTAGTTTTAAGTGAACAGCAGAAGGTAAATAAGAAGAGAGAAGAGCTGACCATGCAAGAGAGAGAAGGACATGATTAAATCATTACTAGAGGTACTGTGGACTGACTTTCAGATCTCTGATTTTAGCTAGAATAAATTACTTCATGCACCTCACCACCTGCCATAAGTGAGAGCAATTCAGAGAATTCACCCCTACTGTGCTAACAAAGGAATATATGTGGGAACTTGTGAAGAGGAAAACTCTAACCAACATGATATGGGAACAGAGTTTATAAAAAAGGTTGTCAGCACGTTACAAGAAAATGCAGGGGGCTGCATTCAAAATCCACAAGCTTTTTATGTTTCTCTGCTCATAATGATATGAGAAGTTAAGACTGACTAAAGTGAGACTGAAGATCTCTCTAGAACAGTATTATATCTATAAAAGTGCCCAGAAATGCATACCTAAGGAAAAACATAATCAAGGGGCAATTATGGAGTGATACTTTTCTGAATATTCTCCCACCTCAGATTTGTGCCTCAGGGACTTCATGAATCACACATCGTTTCTGTAGTAAGTCACAGGGAATTTCTTTTTCTATTCCCATGAGTTTACTGTACTGCCTAGACACTACGTAACTTTAGCATCCATCACAGCCTGCATAAGGAACTTCAACTTTTTTGTGAAGTGAGTAAATACATTGGAAAATGTGTGCTCCACAACCATCAATGGCTTTAAAGGTCCCAGTGTGCAGCTTGATGGACCTCATACAGTGAGCATCAAAATGCTGGAAACCAAACCTGTCATAACATCTCTGAGGCCAGAATTTATGGATGCAGAACTATATTTAGAGGACCTTCAGTATTCAAAATGACAGGATCCATTAAAAGACATAGCTTCTGACAAAGTGTGCAACAGAACATACAACTTGCGTCCCAGGATCATACAAACAACATTTAATAAAACTGCACTTGTAGATGCATTACAGATGGATAACCTGATGCCAAGGAACAAAATTCTGTTCCTATATTAATATATCCCAACATGAGATACAAAAAGCAGGTATATCTTCAGATCCACAAGAAAACTAAGATTCAAAGTTAAGCTGAGTTCCTCATTCAAAACCCAATCAGTTTTCAAAGTGAACCCAAACCCATTTTATTTTTAACAAGGTGAATAATCATCAACGGATTTCAGACTGATGACATTTCTGCATGAATACTGCTAATATCTCCAGCAACAAAAATGGGGAGTAGGATTAAAAGATATCTAAATATTTTGCAGGAAACTTCTAGCAAGGGATAGAGGAGAAGTTAGAAGAAATATGTAGTGTGTTGCCATGAATGGCAAGAGCACTAGAAACACAGAGGGACTATAAATTGTATTGCTGAGTCTGTGACAATGAGGGTAGGCTGGAACACTTCTTACTAACTTGTTATGTTTGGTTTATCTGAGCAAAATTGTTCCACAAATATATTGCAATTCCAACAGTGTTTTCAGTGCAAAAGATTTCTTTAGTCCAAGATAGAGACTCCTGTAAATTTCAAAAAGCAGTGAGAAGAAAAAGAAGGAGAAGCCTCAAAATTTACAATTTTCAGTGTATGCTTCTGACATAGTACATGGAAGATTATTTAAGTTTTTGCTTCATTTCAATGGGATAAAGAAATACATTTTGAAACCTCACAAGGTAGTATAACATTCAGTTGCTTTCTGCATAGGTCTAGTGACAAAGCAACTTAAAAACTGAAGTATCTGTGAACTACAAGTGTACAACAGAAAATACATCCACACCTAATAATTCCATATGAACCAGAATAGTTTCTTGTGAGAGCAGTGAAAGACTAAATGCATGTGGTTTACAGAAGCTAATCAAGTAAAAGCAAGATCTTTCAAAAGGACAGCTGATACCTTCCCTTAGTTAATGTGGTATTTCCTCAATGAAAGTGTTAGACAGAAGAAGCTGCATTAGTGACAACTAATCAAAGGCAGATACTATGTTCCAAAAGAGAATCCTAGGACACCAGCATTCCTGTGATTATTTTTTTTTACCACAGTCTGTTGACATCCCTGACTCTTTTTAATCAGATTCTGATTTTGGGGATTAGCTGTTGTTCTGTTATGTGTTGTTTTGTTTTTAATCTTCTTTACTTCTTCAGCCTGCTTTTTAAAGCCTGTTAGACTTCATCTCATTTTTCATCTTCTGCTCTCTTTCCTCACACTGTGTGTCACCAACTTTTCTTTCTCCAGAAAGAGAAAGTTGCAATATTATATGTCTGTGCTATTCACTACCTATGTGCTATCTGTTGGTTATTTTTTCCCTGTGCTCTGTCTTCTGCCAAAGTTTACTTATTCAGCAGTGTTCACCTGTCACACAGTAAAAAAATAGTTAAGTCGATGGTGCTTCATAGGAATAATGTGCCAGCATAAGTCTTAAAATGTAGCTTTTGAAAATGTTCCTTAAAGGGAAAAGAGTCACAGAAAATATAATATCTTGGAAGTAAAATAGTCCACTCGTTTCACATGCTTTTTAAAAGAATAGTTTAATATATTTGGAACAATTTAAGTTTTAAAATTATATATTGTGCTTTTGACATTTTACTATTCAATATCAATAATGTTCAAAACGTATATGTCCTAAATTGATATATATACAGAATAGGTCTCCTGAATGACTTTTGACTGCCAGTAAATACGTTTTTATTAGGTGATGGTGTCAGATCTTTTTTTGTTTTATTTTGATACAAAGAAAGTGTAAACAGCAATATGAAATGCTTCTGCCTACCGAAAGTGAAAATGAAAGACACCAAAAATATGTTCACATTTTCTCTTATGCTAATACTCTGTTTCAACTTCAGATAAACAGACAGCTTGCATATAATACACCTGACATGTTTATTAGAACCTTCTGCAAGAACAATTTTCTTTCTGATGTGTTCTTCCATAGATTGTATTATTAAAAAGGGAAGAAGAAGAGAGAATCAGCATCAGATCTTAACTGATAGAAGAGGGTAACCTGTTAATTTTTTTTAATTTTTTTTTTTAGGAATACACACCATATTTTCACAGGTGTTCTAAGCAGTAATAGCTGTTTGAAGTTGCTATAAATTCTGTTTGCAGTAGTATACTTTCAATAGCAGACTTCAGACCATAAAGATCCAGACAACTGCCTCTGGACAAGACAAGGCCAGGGAAATAATATTTGTCCTAACACAAGCCAGCATTTTATGTACGATACCAGATCCAGATCTACAGTAGGCTAAACATTAATCATTTAAGTTTTTATGGCTGTTTCACAAAACACAGAGCCTTGTTCTGAGACAGACTGCCACAAAATGTCAAAGCACAGATCTGGAGAAATGACCTCAATTACCTGTTTCCAAAAGTCAAATTACACTTTAAGACCAACAGTCAAACCCTTCAAAGAAAAACGTAAATACAATAAAACTGTCTATCACTCATTCATATATCAATTATTATCAACACTCCCTAAGAGTGTTTTTAATAGACAGCAAACCAACAGTTACCCTCATGGTCTCGATAGTATTCGCACATCAGTGCCAATATAACGACCACATCAGGTAAAAGTACCAGAGTTCCCATAACAAGCACACTGTGTTTTCACATCATTGTCAAGTACAGACAGTTGATACAGATATGGTATTTCACTTTTTAAACATCCACAGTGAGCTAGCGAAATGCCATATGATGCAGACTCAAATATTCTCTTTTGGTGCATTTATGTGCAGGATATCCAACATTACATGTATGTTTCATAAAATACATACATAAATAATTGCTGAAATTTGTCAGATATTGCAGTTCCTGAAGAACAACAGCTCTAATGTTCTGTGGGATATCTATCTCTAGTCTTCTTTGGACAGGTAGATTTATGATCCTAAGATGAAATATGTGCCTATGTTTACATTTGCTATTCTGTCTTTTATGTGTACCAGAGAAGTAAGTTTGCCTTAAGGATAAAAAAAAAAAATATACAAAAACAAAACCCAGAGCTATAGTTTCCACATATATTTTGCTACAGTGTCTGTAGATGTGTTATAGATTTCCAATCTTGATTTTGCAACAGAACAAGGAATTATGGCCTGATCTCTTCTACATGCATCAGTTTTCCACTGCTAGCAATTATTCTACAGTCATCAGTACTTAAACCTAATTCATTGTAGGAAATAGTATAACCAGACTGAGTCATAGATATTAGTCTCTGTGTTTATATACAGAAATGTGATTGCCAGAGCTTATGTTTTTTTTCTCTCTCTTTTGGATAAGCGATCACTTCTGCCTCCCCTCTAATGGGTGCACAGCATTCAGCTCTCTCTCTGCAGTCAGTAATATGGGATTGAGCATTTCTGCCACACAGCTCCCAGACAACCGGGTAGGAAGTGATTAGCACGAATCGGATAAGGCTGTGAGCAAAAAATTGGCTTGCATGCTTTACTGGTGCATCCTGATTCTTGCCTCTGCATGACACTTGGTTTTATTTTTCTCCAGCCTTAGTTCTAATAGAAAACAGCTTGGTGTTATGTCCTCGAGCCCTCTTGTCTCAGGAAAAAGGGCTTATTTTTACCAGAGGCTTATGGCACTGAAATCCATTATCTCACTTTCTCTTTTGAATGCTTCCAAGATAAAGAGGTCCTGTTACAGGAATGCTCAGTCCAAGTCAAAGCAAGTAGGGTATTATCTTATTCTCTTAACTGCTCTCTTAAGAGTAGTTTCCTGACTTCCAGGCTGTGATAATGTCAGCTAGCTGATAACAGATGAAACCTGTAGCATTAACACACTGCACAGAGCTAGAAGCATTTCTGATTTGAATCTGGGGAGGGGAAAACCACTAGAGGAAAGATGCACTTTTCAAACAGGAAAAAAAAAAATCAGAATGATATAACAGACTGTGAGGGAACTGCCTTGGATGAGTGGGAATCTAAAAAGATAATTTTCCTCCCGTGTATTTTCACTAATGACTAGTATTTTGCTATTCTTCCTAGAAGTTTGCCATTTTCTCCTTTTGATCAACAAGTGTTGAGTTTTTTGTTTGTTTGTTTTGGCAAAATAAAATATTTTTCCTTTTTCAGCAGGGAGTTTTGCTACTTTAAGAGATACGCTCTCTAAACAGAAAATTAATGAAATCATGAACTTACAGGTGAAAGCGATTTTATTTGCAAAACAACTACTTTAAGGCATTAATTTCATACATTTTGTATTAAAAATCAATGAACTAAGGAACTACAAAAAGATTGAAAACATTGTAAAAATCAGTGGGCATCTAGATGGAAGTAGAAAGGTTTGCATTGGTCATTGATCCACATTCAGAAACATTTATAGATTTGTCCCATGACCTGAAAAAGTAGAAATGTGATTTTGAGGAACAGTAAGCAACCAAAAGTGGCAGCATAAAAAATATACTTATGTTTGCTGAGGTCAACATTTATGCAAGTAAAAAAGAAGTTATCCACTGCTTTATTCCAAATAAATCTGTGGATTCCTCTGAAAAGAAATTTATATGTTCTTTTTTTAAAAAAAAATATGCAAGAATTACAGTTGATTGAATTAAGAAATTATAAAAGTGTTATAAAAGACAATGGTCCATATGTGGGAGGGTGGTATTGCCATGTCTATGCAGGCTATAAAAACTTTTTAATTTAAGGTAATTATGTCTAACAAAGAATTGGATTTCAGCAGTTAATTTACTTTATATGCAGAGACGATAGCAGTATGTTGCATTTACTCTTTTTTGTTGTTTTTAAAGTTTTGCTTTGTAGATAGTGATTTATTTCAGATTTAGATTAGTTTAGCTATGACAAGAGATGAAAACACAAATATGATTTAGAGCAGAACTCTTTTTATACTTTTTCTATTTTGTAAATAACCAGTTTACTGAAAATCTGGAGTCCATTAATGGTGATACCTTTCTCCAGATATCCTTAAAACCAACAGCAAAGTAGCAAAATACATTTAAATATATCTAATTTTAAACATAGAAATTCCTCAAATCTACTTTGATCTTTTCTTTCTTGTTTTATTATCTAATTTAATTAAATAATGCAGAGCCTTACCAGTAAAGACCATGTTTTAAAACTGCAGATTATTAATCTGCTCTGGGATGAAATCTGTTCAAGGCAAAATGCATTTTACCTCACCAAAAGTTTCCTTCCCCACTTTCTACAAACAAAGATTTGCAGCACGGAATTAAGTTCCTAAAAGTGAAAGGTTTCTTAAAATCCATTTGAGAATATAAATGTAGCATGTAATTTTACTTACTTACTTACTTACTCAAAGATGGGCAGTTTAACGTTTGGGGGTGGGGAGAAGGGAGAAAGCCATTTCTGTGAGGTTTGCATCCCAGAACCAAAATTTGGCATGATAAATGCATTCAATCAATATTATCTGCTGGAGTACACTATGGGGACCTGAATTAAAATTATTAACTGGTAGTACTAAGAAAAGACATCTTTATGCTGTACATATGCTATGCTGCTGTTAGGGTTTAGTGTTTGTATCTTATTAATATATACTTTTCTTCATACACTTTGGACTTTTTTCTTTCAGGAATATTTAATGATTTTAAGCCCTGATACCTGACAAAGTTCTATTGGTCTTCCTTTGAGTGTCTGTGTTCTGATAACTTCTTCGCATTTGATATACAATTTTATTACTATACTGTCTGCCCGAATTAACCATTTAATGAAGAAATCCCTCCTACTGATATTTTCAGACTTCTAAAACAAATTAATAGCTGAAAAGAAAATAATCTTCCTCTTCTTCTATCCTCATAAAACTACAAGTATTTTCATGTGTTTGTATTTTGAAATTAAAGCAAAATATTCAGAGAAGCTTCAAAGGGAAGCTATGAATGTTCAGTTTAAGATACTTTATATCCTAAAAGCTGATGCATGGATTATATAATATGTTTATTTTCTTGAAGCTGACAGCAAAAATCACACTGGTTTCATAGGAATATGATGAGGTCCCCATGTAAAGTCCGAAATGCAAACTTCATAAGAGGGACAACTTTGCTAGCTGCCAAATGTGCCAAAGAGAAAGACCCCAGAATTATCACCTCCTTATAGGTCCAGGTTTAGAAAGAGGTTGCAGTAGTTGGTTTGTTTTAAACTCATCTTCACATTCTTTATTCAAATATTGTTCAACATATATTTATCTGATGATTCTGACAGTAGTGCCTTTCCTATGTAAGTTTTCAATCAATCTTATATACATGAGAATCTATACCAGCATATAAAATGTCATTAATCATTTGCAACCTGTAACAATAATGATTAATTTATATTTTTTTGAGACAGAACAGAATACATTTTTTTTTAATACATTCTTAGCAAGTAACTCAGTAGTTTCTGGAGAGAAGGGGGGAAAAACTTTATTCTAAATAAATGTAATATTCCATACAGAATTAATTGTACTCCATGAAGTGAGGGCATAAGCACGAAAAGCCGTGTGTCAGGAATATTTTGCATTTTGTTCTTATCTATTAAAAAAATATTTAAAAGCAATTTTATAGCTTAGATTGTCAGGAATTTGGCTTAAGAAGTTTCTCGTCTACACAAATGTACATAGGAATGGACATGTCCAGAGACCACTGTCACCTCAGCTGTGAGCCAGCTGACACCTCCACGGTGAGCTTGAGGCACAGTGCAGGCATGCAATCTAGGCCCAGACTGCCACATTGCCTGCAGTGGAAGTGGTTCCTCCTCCTTATGGAGCAAGATTGTTCGGAGGTATTCTTGAACCTTCCATTAAACATCACTCATGGATGAATAAAGGACAACTATATTGCACATTCTGTGCTGAGCAGGAGTCACTAAGTCTGAATAGTGTTTGAATGCATCCACATAAGTATTAATGATACATTCTTGATCCATCACAGCTCTGGGAATACAGCTATGCTTTTGCAATAGCACTGTTCTGTTCTGCAAGATCTTCAATACTTGTTTTTGTTATCAAAACATAAACTAAACACAACTGGCAATTAAAGGAGAGTATCTGTGTATCCTGTATTACATGGATATATTATCTATTATAGGTTATAAAAGGTAAGACAATAAAAATACTGTATTATGAAAATGAAACAAAATCACTTGGATATAAATCAGAGTAACTAAAATTCTGTTCCGGGGGGGGGGGGGGGGGGGACGACAAAAAAATTTTAAAGATATTATACTGCTCTTAAAATCCTATATTTACCTGCTTCTAAGTAGACCAAGCATATGTAGAACAGTTTTGTAAGCTATCGACCTAGACTAGAATAAATTACTTTTACACAAGACATGCAAATAAATTCACAAGTGAATACAGTTGAAAACTTTTGTACTGAAGACATAAACTTTCCTTATAATACTGGGACAATCTTTTTCTTAAAAAGAAAGATCTGTGGGCAACTTTTACAACTGATTTTGAGGCATTTCCCCTTTGGTCTTGGCAAGAAGTTCTTTTTAAAGGAAAAATCGTCTGTACGGGTTAATCTTTGATGACATTTTCTTGTATAAAAAGAGCTAATTTTTCACAAACAATAAATCATTTGTTTTTGTACAGCTTTATCATTATCTTTTTTGTCATTTATCAGAGGTGGATGCATTAAGGAATTTTACATTAAGTATTTCTTATGTATTTAATACTTAAAACACATGGCTGGAACTTCATTCAGGTGCTTTTCTTTGACATTATTTTGCCACTTTGTAGAACAGCTTGTTAAGTGTCTTTTTTTGGAGGATGTGTCATAGGCTGTCTAAAATGTAGTTCTACATCCTGCACCATTTTCTATGAAGCTTGTGTATTTATAGCTACTATACTGTACCCTGATAAAGACAGATGGCAATGAAGCCAACTGGAAATTTCTGTCTTTCTTTGTTCACTGGCCTGTTATTCAATGACTCATAACATCAGATGTGCAAGAACACTAAAAAATATTGAAAACATCACCACAGCTCCAAATGGTTCTAAGAGCAAAAAAGATAATTCATGTCTGCTCAGTAAATAAATGAAACTATATGTATCAATTATCTACAACAGTTGAAAGCATGTTGTAAACAATATTATCATCTTATTTAAAGTAAAAAAGATAATCTTGAAATAGGAATTCTGGAATTCTCATTCCATTTTTTAAATTCTGATATGTATTAAAAACTTCTGACATACAAATTTTTATTATCCAGGCTTCATATATCCAGGCCCTGAAGAAGCTTGAGGGCCAAAGTTTTCTCTGAAAGCAGTCTTTCAGTATCAGAGCATTTTGCAATGGCTGATTGAATCTGGAACAGTTATTGAAATATGTACCAGCTTCTTAATGATGAACTGAAGAAATATTGTCACAGAGAGAATGGCATATGGTGATTTTTCCATCTTCCTGAATTCCACTCGCCAGATTCCACAATGCCTAATAAACGATAAGATTCTATGCTACCAAAAGATTTGTGTCAACATAACATTTCAATTAAGTTCTATGTCAATGAATTCTAAAGGCTAATGAAACAAATGACAAAAACTATGGTATCTATAAGGCGATGAAGAAGCTACTTTTTTTTTCATTTGAGTTATTTTGTCAGTGTCTAGAAGACACAGCTAACATCAATATTACTTTACTGCAATGGAAAAGACAAACTATGAAGGTCACTTACATGCCTCATTTCAGGGACTATTTTTCATCCCACTGCATGGAAAATGTTGCTGGCACAGTAGCTGTGCAATCATTTTAATCTTCTGGCCTCTGACAAAACATTAGCACTAGGAGGTGCTGAAATTGTTTAGGTTTGAGTACTTTAGCTGTGGCAGAAAGTTATTATTTTGTTTGTTTTGTTTTGTTTTGTTTTTTTAAAGGAAGAACAGTCAAAGACTATTGAGAACAGCAGGGTTTGAGGGTGGGCTGTATATATTTTATTCACAGCTTTGTTTTGGAACTTCTGCACTGCACAGTTTTGTCTTAGGCAGATGATCATGTGGAACACTACTAGGAACTTTTCTATTCAGCCACACAAGCAGTGGGCAGACTTCACACTTCTGTGAGTTAAGAATAAGATCTGTTGTCCTGGTTTCAGCCGAGATAAAGTTAATTTTCTTCTCAGTAACTGATGTGGTGCTGTGTTTGGGATTTAGTATGAGAATAATGTTGCTACACACTGATGTGTTAGTTGTCGCTAAGTAGTGCTTAATCTGAGCCAAGGACTTTTCTGTTCCCCATGCTTTGCCAGTGAGGAGGTGCACCAGAAGCCAGGAGGGCGCAGAGCCAGGACAGCTGACCTGAATGACCCACAGGGATATTCCATACCATAGAACGTCATGATCAGTATATAAACTGGGGGGGAGTTGGCCAAGGCTGGCTGATTTTTGCTTGGGAACTGGCCTGGCAGGTATAAACTGGGGGTGATGGCTGGGGCTGGGAAGAATGGTTGGGCATCGGTCAGTGGGTGATCAACAACTGTATTGTGAATCACTTGGGTTTTTTTCCCTTGGATTTTATACCTCTCTCTCCCTCTCTTCTTCATTACAGTTATTATTGATGTTGTTATTATTATTTTATTTCAATTACTAAACTGTTCTCATGTCAAGCCACAGGTTTTACCTTTTTCTTATTCTCTGGCTCATCCCACAGGGGAGTGGGGTGGGGGTGGGAGTGGAGGGTGATGGGATGAGGAAGGATTAAGTGTCCCTGTGGTACTTAGTTGCTGGCTGGGGTTAAACCATGACAGTCCTTTTTGCTGCCCAACATGGGGCTCGAAGGGTTGAAATAATGACAGATCTGATCAAATCATGTTAAAAAATTGTTATAAGCCTTTATTATATTATTTTAATAGTCACAGGTCACCATGTTTTTTTTATTTCTCTCAAAGTTGCTCCATGTGATCTCAAGACTGTGTTATGTCACACCTTACTTGCAGTATGTGTTCCCTGATGTGGTTTTTATCATCCTTGGGATCTGGGCTAAAGTTATCACTGTGTCGTGCTTTATAATGTTGGGTCATGGTATGACAAAATCGCTGGCCATGAAACTAACCTGGTATGTATACTCAGCATTGTCATCACCTCTACTTCAGGAGCTATTTAGTGGGAACTATTGATAATTACACATTTTGCCTTTTCTCATCAGAGAGCCAACCTATAGGGGAGACATCTTCCTACATGTTCCTTCTTTCCTTCCTACATATTCCTTCTCCAGGTTAATCAGAAATGTTTGAGAATTGTGGAAATTTTTAATAACCTTGGGATGTTGAGACCAGCCTATTGCTGGTCCTGGTCCTGGTCCTGTTGCTAGGAATGCTGAATGTGGTTCAGATCCTGTTTAAGGTTAAGCAACTATCTGCAGCTACTCCCACCCCAGTGACAGACACTGTGGCTACTCCAACCTCAGCAATAGGTGCTGCAGCTACTTCAGTTCTCACAACAAGCAGCGTGGCTATTAACACTGTGGTGTTAAGTACTGCAGCTACTCAAATCCCAGCAACAGGCACTACAACCACTCAGCCCCTGGTGATGGGTAATGCAGCTGAACCAGAGGACCGACCCATGTCAGTATCAGTTGCCCCTATATCTAAGAAGAAATGGACACGAAAGACAGCTTGTTTAGTAAAGGAGGATGAAGCAGGAACATCACAAGGACAGGAGGAAGAGGCAGAACAAGAGGAAATCACTCAATCCTTGCCCCTGAACGAGCTGTGAGATACATGAAAAGGCTTCAGCTGACATCCAGGTGAGTACATTATCACCTGGCTGTTCTGACACTGGGGTAATGGGGCCAGTAGCCTGGAATTAGACAGTAGGGAAAACTACTGTCTAATTCAGTAGGGATCACTTTCTAATCAACAAGGCAATTGAAAGAGGAACACAAGTTCTCAGCCTCTGGAGGTGATGCCTGTCAGGTGTGAATGAAAGGTATCCTTTCAAGGAAGATGTTATATGTTGCTCAGGCAAGTGGACCATCATGGAGAGAGGTATCCAGTACCTGAGGGATTTTACTTTATTTAAATTATTAAGTTGTTCTTATCTCAACCTCATGGGATTTACCTTTTTCTGATTCCCCATTCCCCTGGCAGAGGTGGGGAGTGAGTAAATCACTGTGTAGTACTTAGCTGCTGGCCAGGGTTAACCCACAACATCTGTTTTGATCATGCTTTACAACTACTAAGAGGAAACGGGCTGAGATGCTGCATTGGATTGAAGTAGATAGTACTGAGAGATTTGTGAAAAGGACTATTGCAAAGGTGTACTAGAAAGTAAAGGTGGCAGTTGAGGACAGCATAACCTCATATGAAAAGACATCATGTTATGTCAGAACTGGTATTTTTCAGAGCTGTTCAATTGGAAGACATAAATCCACTAAAACTTCACTAGGAGTTATGCTGGATGTGTCTCATGCAAAGACAAAAGAAGAATCAGAAAGTGAGAATGCCTGTGAGGACAAGGTGTCAAAAAAGAAGGTATGATTCATCAAGCCAGGAATCACGGTGCGGACATGAAATTTAATCAAAAGATCTACCTAGGAAGGCATTACACCTACACTCTGTTAAGACACCTGATTAGAATACAGAAAACAAAAAAACCCAGAAACTTCAAACAAATATAAAGATAATTATTTTTAATGGCTATTTCTGAGATTTTTGAGATTGAGAAAGGTTTTTAGGGGTTGTGGTGGTTTATGTTTGGGGGGGGGGGTTGTTGTTGTTTTGTTTTGTTTTATTGTTTGTGTGTTTTTTGTTGTGGGGTTTTGGGGGGGGGTGTTGTTTTTTTTTTTCTTTTAAATCAGTAATGAAACTTAGGCTTTTACCTTTTAAAATAGGGGAATAGGGTAACTTCCACCTCTTCAGATGAAGTCACTGTCACCAAGAATCTGATTTATACTGCACCAAATGAGCAAAAAGGAGAGACCAAATTAATACAGTGTGGAGTTTTTTAAGAATCCTTAAATAGAATATTTTCCTTGACTGTAGTTATTTTATGTAGTCTCTTTTCCATTTTATTTCTGAGCAGTTTAAAAAAAACCAAAGGAATGTATTAATAATGTGAGTATATATTAGAACAAATTTTACACAGAGACACAATAACTCTGCAGCTTGGTGACCAGTGCACTGAAATTATACCTGCTATAATATTGTTTTATACTAAATGAAGAAACTCAAACAGCAGAAACAGAATACTCTGGAGCCCAGAAGTTCAGAGACTGCAGTCAGGATTTTAACTTTTATCATTGTTCATAGGGAAAAAAAATTGTCTGTGACTCTTCCATATATATGAAATAATAGCTCCCACAGGGTATAGAACGAGTTATGAAGGAGAATCTCCCTCAACAGCTTTGTAAGCACTTATGAAACCCTCTTGTGAAACCACACACACACAAAAATCCACAATAGTTTACATATTTATCATTTTTCTAAATACTTGGTTGTCATTTTTTTAGCTGAAATGTTAATTTCTGGTTTTGGTGATCAAAATAGTATTTTCCTGTAAATCAGCAGTTCACCATAAACCCAGAGTTGGTTAGTCTCAATGCTACATATTTTTCAAGACTCCTTTGTTCTGTCAGAACACTCTGTATGGTGCCTGTACCTGAAAAAGCTGCCTAGATTCACATCTTTTTCAGCATAGGAAAGAAAAGAATTCCATTTCATTTTGTGTTGGTATCTCGCCTCTGATTCAGTCCTGTAGCACAAATTCGAATAAATCTTTTATTAGATGCCTATAAAATAGTGCTTAAAACAATGATCAATTAGAAAACTGATATTTTCCAGATACTGTCTTCTTAATATTTTTAGCTGTAAGTGAAATGTTAAGACATAATGAATTATTCTTTCCCATCAATGCATATTAAAACAACAGGGATAAAAAATTAGTGTTGCCATTAACTGTTAATTAAATGAAATACTATTTTATTCTGAGAATGACTAATGTAGCTGTCAGCACCAAATTTAGATTAAAGGTAAAATGACATGTTGGTAATACAGGACTACTGTAAAACACACTCTTTCTCCACTGCAATATATTTGCTTTTTTAAAGTCCCTAAAAGTAAATCTGCATGCAGACATGCAGAGAGAATTTTTTTTTTTTTTTGATTTCACGTACACAGCTGTTCTGGGCAAAAAAGCAACACTGCCCATTTGTACATCTTCTGTTGGCAGCAGTACAAGGATCAAATATTGTAAGCCGTAATTTGAAATAGCTTTTAAAAATAATTTTATTACCACTGTTTGGGAAAATCTGAAGTGTCCTTACATGAAAACAAAATCTCCAATGTATTATTTTTTTATAAACAACAGAAAGCTACAGACTGTTAGGCAGTATTTAAAAGTTACTGTGATACAGCCCGATTTCAGGTTTAAAACTATTCACTGTAGAATACTCTGAAATACAAATTACCCCATTGTCTGCTTGATCATTCATTCATAAGATCGTTTAACCTGAAAGAGAATTCAGATCTCTATTCCAAAACCCTGCTCAAAGCAAAGTCAGGTCTGAGGTCAGACCAGGTTGCCCAAAGCTTCATTCACTTAGGACTTGAAAATCTCCTTGGCTTGTTAGTGTGCAGCATATCTTAAATTCAGTGACTACCCTGAATGCAAGTACTCCTTGTGTTTAATAATAGACATCTTTAAGGTAATTATATAGCCAAATCTAGCCAGGCCAGCTCTCAACAAGAAATGAAGACACACAGACAACTTCAGGGAATATTTCATCCAAATGTACCTTAAATATTTATCTAAAAATAAGACAAATTATCCTTTAGAGATATTTTATTATCTTATACAGAACTAAAGAAACTCATACTAATTAAAAAGAAAAACTGGAAAATAAGCTTAAACTGAGAATGTAATTTTTAGCTGGTGTTAGGTAGGTGAGCTGTATCTTGCACTATATTAATCACAAATTATTGCTTTTGAAGGTACCGACTGTGGCCTATAAAGGCCATCTGAAAACATCAGTATTTTAACCTCTTTCTTTTTAATATGATGCAAGCTGTGCGCATGAATCCTCAAATCAGCTCGGAAGCAGCCTAAGTAGGTCTCTAGCCTGACCACCTGCTGAAAATAGGTACAACATCAAATTCAGACCAGGATGTGCAAGGCTTTAGCCAGCTGGGTTCTGAAAACCTCCAAGCACAGAGCTGCACAACTCCTGTTGATATGCCGTGCTACAGTATTAGTGTAGAGACATTTCAGGGATGCACCCCAGATTCTCCACTATGATGTTGAGAACATCTCGCATAAAGCTGTTCTGCAGGCACTTCTTTTTTTATATGCTTAAACTTGAAATAATCCCACTTCAGTCCTGTTTTGCTGATCACTTTGTCCCTTCTGTTCCCATCAACCTAAGCTTTTGGCTTGCCTACCCCATCTAAAACTTCCACGCCTGTTTTTTGAGGAAGCTCTCTTTACCAGTTTGTCCAGCTTGTTGGGAAAGATAATGTTGCCCCGCTTGGTCAGATGGCTCCCATCTCTTCCAAGCAGCTGTTAACCCTTTAAAAGAGTCCCATTGCTGTACAACCTGAAACCCTACTGCAAACACCAGCTATGCAAAAAATTGTTGACCTGTAAGATCTGCTGAATCCTCCTAATGCCTGCCCTGGTTTCAGCTGGGCTAGAGTTAATTTGCTTCTTAGTAGCTCGAGCAGTGCTCTGTTTTGGATTTGGTGTGAGAACAATTGTGAGAACAATGTTGATAGCACACTGATGGTTTTAGTTGTTGCTGGGTAATATTTATACTAAATAAGGGATTTTTCAGTTTCTTGGGCCCTGCCAGCGAGAGGGCTGGAGGGGCAAGGGAAATTGGGAGGTGACACAGCCAGGATAGCTGACCCCAACTAGCCACAGGGATATTCCATACCATATGGCATCATGCTGAGTATATAAACGGGGGGAAGAAGGCGGCAGGGGGGACATCTGGCATTATGGTGTTTGTCTTCCTGAGGAACCGTTCCATGTGACAGAACCGTGCTTTCCTGGGGATGGCCGAACACCTACCTGGCCATGGGGAGTGCTGAATGAATTTCTTGCTTTGATTTGCTCGTGTGCACAACTTTTGCTTTACCTATTAAATTGTTCTTTTCTCAAACCTTGAGTTTTACATTCCTTTCTGATTCTTCTCCTGATCCCTCTGGGTGCGGGGGAGTGAATGAGCAGCTGCATGGGGCTTGTTTGCCGGCTGGGGTTAAACCACAACAATGCCCTTCCTCCATACTGGCAGGATCAAGTCAAACACTGTCTGGGTCCCTGTACCATCGGACACTGCCCCCGGAGTATTGTAGACAGACTCTGTAATTCCCAGGTCACACCTTTCCCTATCATTGGTTTCTGTGTGGAAGAACAGTAGGGATTTAATAGGCTGGATTAGGCCTTGGTTGCCTCTCCACAGAGTCTTCAATGCAAGCCCCCAGCAAGTAACAAACCTCTCTAGATGACCACTCTGGGCAGCAGATGAAGGCCTCTGTCCCCTGCATAGTGGTTCTGCTACCACTGTCATTCACTGCTTCCTCTCTGTGGTCCTGAGCGGCTCAGACTCAGCCACCAGAGATGCTCTGTTCGACAGCACTCCCAGCTCCTCTTCAGCTACAAGGGTGGTGAACCTACTCTGTAACTGCAAGACATCAAGTGGGGCAAGGTGGAACAATGATGGAACAAACCTGCCAAACTTCAGCTGTTAATCAAGCACACATTTGGTTGTTTTGCAGAGAATAGAGGACCTTTTGTAACTGAGCAGAGAGAAAGAGAATGAAAGAGACATAAACAGTTACTCTGGCTTAGAATTTGAGCACATTTTCTAGGACAGATGTTACAATTAAAACTAAAGTATACAGACAGATCTGTCAGTGCATCAAATAATGGAGGAAAATGCTACCAGCAAATACCTGCCAGCTAGCTGAAAGCAATATTCTGCCAGATACACAGATCTGTGTTTCATGTTAATGATTCATTTACAGATCATGCCACAGTTTGATTTATGGTAAATTGAGACAAAATTGCTATAATGCATGATACCTTGTTGGTCACAGCTGGAATGAAGCAGAGATGTGCTGTGCTCTGTGATAACCATAGATGCTATATACCCTTGGTGGTTATACAACAAAATCATGGCTTTCACAAAGCCCTTACAGGCAGAGGTCATGGAAAATACTAAATTTCATATGAAAAAGCAGAAGCTTCAGCTGTCTAAATACTAGATGACGATTGCATAGCTTCACTGAGTGTTGTACCATCCTCCCTCTTTAATTGCAATGACATGCTGAACTATATTATGTTAGGTTACTGAAACTGTGCTGGTACAGCTGCATTATGTTTACTGCAGTAGCTTTCCTTATTTTAGCATGATATTGATAGATAAGAAATTCCTACACTCAAGCAACAAGAACAGCTTTTCTAAACTCTCTGAGAAGGCTGAATAAATCAAGCACTGCCTTGGTTTTGCATACCTTCTAAGTTTTAGATAATGGTAAGAGGACATGAGCCTGATAACAACTGATCTTACTACTAAAGGCAGCGAAGTACTCCAATTACCAGGGGTAGGCGTTGTCCCAAATGCAGATCGAGTTTGTCTGAATAACTCTCTCCTCCCCTGCTGTGTAGGTAAGGTTATCTATTTGGGTGAAGGAAAAAAGCACTTTGTTTTAGCGTCATCATCCCAACTCACAAACTTGTAATTTAGCCCCAGCAAGGCTTGCCTCGCAAGCAGACACAGTTTTTGGGAGGCTTGTACTAGTTGTCCTTGGACTTGCACTGCAGGGTCTGGCATCCAGGATGTGTTCATTGAGACAGAAAGGCTTCTAAGGCAACTGGGGAAAGGAAAAATCCTTTCTTGCCTGCTTTGGCTTGCATGTAGCTTATGTTCCAATTTTACAGCATGTGCACCAAATGCATTCTTAAAGCAGTGTAACACAGCTGAAGAGTCAAAACAAGAACATTAAACCAGCAGTACTTTATTGCCTTTAGAGTCATAAGAAGTTTGTGCATGGATTATCGGACCCTTTTGGAAACCACATCTGAACAATAAATATGGGGTTTTTTTCATCAGCTAGCACAGAATTATTGGTTGATCCACTATGACACCTTTCTGCTGCCAGACCCCATGATGCAGTCCCTTTGGACAGGCAGCATTCTCATTGCTCAGTCGACAAATGTGGATGGTAATTTACGGTATTTATTAAATGCAGTTTATACAGAAAGATTTATAGGAAAGTGAGGGATGTATGTTTAAGTTATTATCAATAAATACAAACACTGCTCTACACTGCACTGGTGCAGCCTCACTTCAGGCACTGTGTGCACTTCTGGGCACCTCGATATAAGAAGGGCATTAAACTATTCCAGTGTGCCCAGGGGAGAGCAACCAAGATGGTGAAAAGTCTGGAGGGCAAGAATTGAGAGGAACAGCTGAGGTCACTTGTTTCAGCTTGGAGGAGAGAAGACTGAGGGGCAACCTCATCGCAGTCTACAGCTTCCTCAAGTGGGGCAGCAGACGTGGGGATGTTGATCTCTCTCTGGTGACCAGCAATAGGACATGAGGAAATGGGATGAAGCTGCATCAGGGGAAGCTTGGACTGGGCATTAGGAAAAGGTTCTACATTGAGAGAGTGCTTGGTCACTGGAACAGGCTCCCCAGGGAAGTGGTCATGGCACCAAACCTGTCAGAGTTCAAGCAGCATCTGGGTGACGCTTTTGGTTATATGGCTTAATTCTAGGTAGCTTTGTGAGGAGTTGGGATTTGGACTCTCTGGTCCTTATGAGTCCCTTAGAACTAGAGATATTCTGTGATTCTATGATCCTTTGAATCTCTGATTCTACGAATATCAGCTAGGAATAGTAGAGATTTCTAGGATTCAGGATACAGAACATCTTTTTTATTATTATTTTCCTGTGACCTGATACTGTTCTAATATGAGCATCCTATTAGCAACGTGACATCATTTCTCATGCCCAGAGAAAGAGGTAAAGGTGCTTATACCCTAACAGGGAATGAATGTTTATCCCAGCTGAAACAATATATCATGATTATTTTTCTACTTTTTAAGACACTAAACCAACCATTCTAAACAGATTTCTCATAGAATTCAGAAGAGAAGGGAACTGTAGGTGAAAGAAAAAGGGATGCAATGCTTACCCTTGGAATTAATTTTCCATTCATGGTGTACATGTGCAATATTGTCCGCATTCAAAAAGTTAGACACTTCCTAAAAACATTAAAATGTTACACAGTTTCTAGGTGGCACAACACCTAGAACGCCTAAGTGTGCACAGTGACTCTGTCCATGGGCTCCTTGGAATAGACAGTCTGGCCATGAGCCTGAGATGCGATCTCTGTGCACAAGCTACCTCAAACACACTCTGCCAGATGGATAGCATATCTGAAACATCTTTTGGCTCCCCAATAAGAACAGGTTTATCAGTCAGCTTGGGAAGCCAGAAAAATTGAAAAACTCAAAAATCTGCCTGAAGTTCCCAGGCTGAAAATAAGTCATGTTTAAAGAAAAGGTAGATACATGATTGACCTCAGTCTGAAGGAAGAGAGGAGACTTCAGAAAATTAAAAAAGGGAAGAAAATCTGTGAAAAGAGGAAGATGTCATTGCCTTGATCAGAATGAAAAGAATCAATTGATTTGCATAATATTTTGGTAGGTTTGGTTCATCTTAGCAGTGGCAGCCTCAAAAGCAACTTAAAGCACTGCCAAACAAGTCAATAGAAGTCATCCAATATTACATAGCTGATGAATTCAGTTTTATCACTTGATTAGATGGCAATTTTAACATTAGTGAATAAATGTAGAGGTTATTTTTTTTATTAAATAGAGTCCTGCATATATGTTTCTTTTGGCCTCTACCTTTTCCATCTGGTGTCAAAAATACAGTATGAAGAATCTCATATTTCTTTCTGCAACATGGGTGTGACTACTGAGTTTGGTGAGATGCTTCCAATTCTTAAAAGAATTCTAAAAAAGAGCAAAATCTTATATTAATATGTGTTTACCAGTATATTTTTCTTAGATAGCATGGTTTGATATAAATATTGTAGCCTTTCATAAGTGAACATTTCAAAATCATTATACATTTGAACTGTATTTTTATATTTTTTATTATCATTATAATTGTGACAATGCGTGTTTGTGTGTCAGTTACCAGTAATTTAATGTAGAACTGTAACTTAACAGTACTAGTAGACTCTACTGATTTTCATGTTTCAATATGATGTTAATTTGCAATAACCATAATTTTGTTTTTTATTTCACATACTTGAGAGCTTTGCACATTTTTATTCAGAAGTAAAATAACATTCCTACTTTTCTATGTCATTTCTGTGTTTTAAGCTGAACTTCTCTTATTTGATCTATTTATATACCTGTTTTTTCTTTGAGTGACATAGCCTCAAGTACATTGCTAATATCATTACGTGCCATTGAAACATGATTTTTAGGAATATAGTACTTCATAACTGTTTAGCCTAGTGGTTAGGATCTCAAAATAACAGTGGGAAAAGGTCAGGATAAATTATGCTCTTTCCTGAATTTTGGACCTCAATAAGTATTTAAAAGATTTAATGTGTCATCTTTTCCTCACAGGGAGAAAAACAGAATGATCTCGTTAGACCTTTACATTCTGGTTTTCTGTATTTATTTTCTAACATGGAGCAAGACTTTCTCATTTACTAATGCCTTAAGATGTATTTATTTGATTATACTTCTAATTGCATATAAAGTTATGTCTAAAACTAGAGGGGAGCAAAAATATTTCCCCTTTTCAAGATATATTAAGAATGTATATAAAATTTCCTATATAAGGTTAATGTTAACTGCAAGTATATTTCCTGAGTAAATCTCTTCCTTTCACCTAATCCGTTTCTAAGGGTTTTGATGTAGAGTTTATTGCTACATCATTTCCCCTGGGAGATGCTGGCCAGTAGAACTGTACCATATGAAGCACCAAAAGACTATTAAAATGCTCTCCTGATTATTTAAAATAACTGGCTAATCCTTTTCCACTGGCAACTATAATATTTTGCTACCAAGACTAACTCCACAGCTAGCTGTCACTTGAACATTATCATGGTTCTTCTTTGTATTGCATCTCCAGTAGGACTGCTTAGTTACTTACCTGTTACAGTGGGCACTGCTAATGTTTCTGCATTGTATGAAATAGGCACCTGGCTGCAGAAGTGTTTTATTCATAAATAGTCTAGACCATGGATAGCAAAACAAGTAAAAAGACAGGCTATCTGGGAAAAAGCCACAACTCAGATTGTGTAACTGAACAGCAGTGCACAAGGTGCTGCAGCTGTAGAGTTCAGTATTATTTCTATTTTCTTTGAGATACATCCTAAAATCCACTGGTAATATCTGATTTAATGCAGACACATATGAAACCACGTAAGTATTTAGAGAAACAGCTTTTGTGGAATACAAAACAGAATGTCATTTCTAAACTTCCTAAGTGCTACAAAGCAAAACAGAAGAAAAAACAAAGTAAAGAAAATAAAATTTTTTTGTACTGTTAAAATAATCATTTTTTTACAGTTTTTAATAACAGAATGGAAATGGTGATACAGCATGTGTAGAAAATGCTGCTGAATGAAACACTGAATCTAAAAAAAACATATAAAACATAGCATTATCTGATGGTTATCCTATGAGTGGCACGTGCTCGGCAATTACAGACTTTCTGAGCCAAAGATTATATTTAGACCATTGTGTTTAACACATAATCAATTGTTTTTCAAACCTATTTATATTTTTAGTTTCTAGACCATATTCTGGCAATGAGCTCCTCCATTTGATTTCTACTGTGTATTGCCCTGGTGCCTATATTAAACCCATCAAAATGAAACATGAATTCTCATTTTATGTAATGCTATTTAAAGATAATAAAAACTTTGCCATGCAGTTCAGGAAAAGCAGAATTAGGAAAAATTATGTAAGATGGATACTTTTTAATCCACTGGAAAACAAACATTGTAAGTAATAAAGCAAAACAATTTAGTTATATTCCTCCCCCTCCGCCCCCCCCCCCTAAAAAAAAAAAAATAAATTATTATATTATAGATAAACATATTGGTAAAGAGATAACACGTTGGGGTTTATTCTTGATAAGCTTTCAACAGACATAAACTACAGAGAGCAGGAAAAAATTGTGAGTTCGGGCCTTTTAAGCTCAAAAAAAATAATTAGAATGAAATGAAATTAAAATGTTAAAACACCCTGGTACCTGGTAAGTAAAACAGAACTAATTAATGCCATATAGACTTTCAATACCCATTCTACTCCTTTAAAGAAATATGACTAAGAATTTAAAGTCATAGGATTATTCACATCTATATTACTTATGTTTAAAGGTGTTTTATATATCATGTTACAATAAATTCTTCCTATAGAAGTATGCATTAACCTCATGTTATACAAAGGATGGTGATTTTTCTCATCATTTAAGCAGGATAAATTAAACCTTTCTTTAAAATTAACAGCATAAGTATTTTTATAAATAAAATTCAGGGAATGCTTTCTTTAAGTAGTTGGGGGCGTTATCAAAAACCTTTTTGATAATAAATACATATACAAAATTGAAACATATTTGGTATAAGATATCATAGTTCACCTGAATTGCCGTTTCAGTTTTGGTGGGAATTGCTGCTGGTTAGCATAGGTACTGTGTGAGTACACTTGGTAGAGGAGAACAGGAAGTAAAGCAAAGTTTGCTTCTTGGAAATGTCATATTGTTCATGGTTTTTCCACAATGACAGGATGCTGAGCATTTTTATCATGAAGAGAGAAGGAGAAATATTTTCTTATATGTTGGTAAGGTTCTAATTAGTTCTTTGAATATCAACAATCGAAAAATGCTAATCTACATTTCCGTATATTGCTGTACTGCCTTTAAGTGGAAAAATCCCTAGAGAGAGCAAAGTTGCATGTTGTTAATAATTTGAAGAAAAGGTATGAGTTATAGGTGCACAAATATAGGTGCACTGGACTTGCTATGTGCTTTTTGCTTTAGGACTGAAATCCTGAACTATAAAACAAAAAAGGAAGCATAATAATCGTATGAGCTGTGTCACCCTTTCATAGAGATTACTGAATTCCTCTATTATCTGATGTTGGTGTTTTTGTTAGAGGCCTGATATTAGATTGGATAAATTACTGTGTCTGGTTTAATTGCTTGATAACTGAGAGATTGGAATAGGCTCAAAATGATGGAAATGGAATACATTTTCAGATGTTCTTTAATGTAACACCTTTCCTTTGCTAAGGAACACCAGGAAATCAAAGCAATGTACATTAGTAGGGGGCAGGAGAAATAGAACATAAGCAATCCTATTATTCAGAGCTACCTGTTTATAACAAACATACTTGAAAAAAAACATATTTTTCTTTTGGATAAAGGTTTAATTCAAAGCACATTACAACCATTAGAAGTCTTTGACTGCATATGTTATGTTTCAGATCCAGCTATACAGATAAAAATAAATCAAACATAGGAAGCTTTGTTACTTGAGAAGTCCAAATACCATCTTTATTTTAGTTTTCCTGCAGATATTCAGTGGAGATAGGAGCATGGGCAAGTCTACAGAGTACTTTACAATGTTTATCTTCTAGACTTTTCTTATACTGCACTACCTTATTTTTCTCATCTGAGTTTATGTTTATAATTATGAGTATTCACTGTGTGGCCAGCATTACAATAAGGTAAGTATTTATGAAATAATACACAACCCTACCAGAGTAGATGTCTGGTAGAGTGTAGGATCGCTATTTAACTTGGTGTATTTCAACTGACCTTTTACTTGGCAGGCAATGCCTTCCAACCAAATTAAGAACAAAAGAAACTAGAAACAGCAGGGTTTAGAGTACAATAATCTGACTGGGGAACAATAATAATAAAACAAGAGATGACAAGCTGCCTAATGCAGTAAATTTGAACTTGGTCCATTGCACAGGATATTTGTGCTGGTATCTGTGCTATAGTTACTTGGAGTGAGAGAGAATTTTCTGCCTTATTGCTTAATCCCTTCCAACCTACCAAAAGAAGTAGCAATATAGTCCTAAGGCTACATCTCACATATGCCTTGTCATCACTGTAGCAACATGCAGGATAAGTCCTCAGCTATTTTAAGTCATCACAGCTCCACTTAAGATAATTTGTGAAACTGATGCGACAGGGCTGTTAGACTGATTTTAAAAGCATTCAACTTGCCACAGCAGTAGGCATATAGTTTGCTTGTCATTTCAGCTTTGGAAACCTTGAATTAATGCACTTTGATGTAATCACTACTGCATCATAAAGGTGTGATACAATACTGGTTTTGAATTTTTAAATTATTTTAATGTTTACCTTTCCCTTCTTCAGAAATTTGATTTCTTGACCAGATCTCAGCATTTAAAACAATTTTCCAGTATGTTATGTTAATGAACAAGCAATTAATTAAATCAGTAGTTATAAAAAGTATTATTACCTGTATGAAAATTTTAGTTACTTCATGCAATGGATTTGATCCTTTTCCTCAAAAATAGTAATTCATGCCAGTATTACTCCCAATCCTATATCCTCTTTACATATTACAGGAACAGATGTGATTTGTAAATCAAGTACAAAGTGCCGTTATATAATAGGACATATATATTGCATCAGCAACACAGTGGAAATTATTAATTTATTGACATATAGGACTAGACTGTAAACTATTATTTCATGGACTTTTTTCACTGTCTTTGACAAATAACCTGAGTCTTAGCTACTTGGGATAAAATGTATGCGCTGTCTGTTTTTTTCCCATCAATACTGCCAGCAGTCACCTTGTAGGGCTGTTGAATACATTGCATCGCTGAGACTTTGCTATGCAGAATATTTCCAGATAATCCCTTTTCATGTCAGTGTTAACAGAACTGATATAAAACAGCATAGTGAAAAAGACACCTGCTGCTAGTCCTTCATCAGGGGTAATAAATGGGTTATCCATTAGATTCTGTAACAATTCAGAAAGTCATTGTATCTTATCTTACTTTTTTTTTTATTCTTCCTGTGAGGAACAAAACTTATTTAGTCCATGGAACAGTGTCACTAGGTTAGCTCTTGCTTGATTAATGAAACTTCATCAGTTACATTAACAGATAGGAAATTCTTTCCTGTGCCAAATGCATCAAAGAGTTTTAAGTTTACGGGTTTATGACTGCTACAATGCCAAGAACGTTATTTCAGTACAAAAATCTACACAATAGCATGATTGCGCATTGTCTTTCCTTGGCATATTCATTAATATCTCATCCTGCACAATGCTGTAGTAATAATACACTTTTATCAGCTATGACCAAATTAGCTTTTGCATAGAAATAAAAGAAAAAAAAAGAAAAAAAAAAAAGGCTATTCACAGGAAAGGGCTTTGTCTTAATACTCTGAGAGATAGGCAACCAGTGACTTGGGGCTTGGCTGATATCCTTGATATGTTTTGAAGACATCCAGCTATGGTTCACTCTGACTTTGAAGACAGTCTGAGGAAGAAAACACAGGATTAAGTTTTGACTTAATAGCATCTCTTTACTAATGTGCAGTTTGATGCATTTCTGAAAAGAACATTAATATCAAAGGCAACAAATACTGATAACTATTGATATAATTACCTGTGATACCAGCTTCAGCTAAGTAATAACTTGATTTAGAGTCAACTCCATTTTTAAAGATGATTTATGACATTTATCTAATCTTATTTTCCTACTTTTAAAGTTATCAATTGGTCAATACAGGAATGTCATTATTAAAGAATATTTTACATTTTAAAAATAAATTAAATATTACTTTAAAATTGTATTTTCCATAATTATTATTATTATTGTTATTATTATTTTGGATGGAGACGGTAAATTTGAGCAAAATGCTTTTAGAAAATAATCAGATTCACAGATTTTTGGTCACAAAGATCTTATTATTTCTAACTAATATCCTTGATTAATTCCAGGAATATTTTTGCAGAAATATTTGATACTGAGAATGACGTAAAGCTCTACTAGAGCTTCCAAAAATAGGTTTCTCTATTTTTACAGAGCATTTTATTGTAGATATTTGAGGCAAGTTTCCTAACATATTTCCTAATATGATCTCAAATATTTCAATCTAAAAGAGGTCAATAAATAGATTTACCTTCAGCATAAACCCCACAAACTTTCCTCCATAATAGTATTGTCAAAATTAGATGACTCTTTTTTTTTTTTCCTGGAATTTGGAAGTCTTTCACAGACACGTGAAAGATTTGAAAGCCATTCTAATGCAGCTTTATTGTATTGTAAGTGACAAACTTATGCCATCTCCACTGTTAATTGACAGTCCACCTTGTGTGCATCTGCTTTGCTCACCTGAGATAAAGAAAACCACTCACCTACCTCACTGAATGCCTGAAGGCTTGTTGAGAGCACTACATGCCCTGCTCTGACACAAGCACCGTGATATGCCTGATCTCTTGGACACTGGGGCCATTCAGCTGCCAGCTGCTGGCAAATCACACAGACTTCACTTGACAACAACGATGATGTTGAGTTATCCGTCATCTCTAAATAAAGCAATTACAATGGCTCTGAACTGATTATTTGTTTCCGCCCAGCTTCAAATATTGAATATTTCCATCCTAATGTCACTGTCTCCTGGAAGATTTTTCCTCAGCAAAAGGCACGCATTAGCCGTGTTGTGCTGAATGGTCGTGTTGTTCAGTATATATTATATGTACACTGCATTGTGCGCAGTGCTATTTGTCAGCGTCACAAAGGGCACAGATAGCTTATGAGACAAAACAAAGTAGATCTATTAGCACTGAGTCCTTGACAGAAAAGTATAAAGATTTCAGCAACTAATGTAGTCAAGAAATTAGTATTCAATATTTAAAGAGTGTTTTGTGGTAATCGTGGCCTATACTTGAGTAAAATACAACCTAGAACACAGAATAAGAAGGTTTGGCGGAAAGAAAAAAAATATTAAAAAAATTAGTCATGTTGAATGTCTTTTTTACGTCTAAGTTTGCACTTGTAAAATCCACAGGTTAGATTTGACTGCAAGACAGCACAGAAAAAGTTCAAGTAGTTTAAATTACTTGTTGGGGTACTGGAAGCAACATTTCTATACAATACAGCCTTATCTGGACCAATAGAAGGCAGATGGCAAATGAGCACAGTGAATCAGGCAAGGTAACATGTGCTCCAAGCTTCTCTAGGGCCTCTTGTTCCTGGTGCAGACAGACTCAGCTCAGGGGTGGCCAGCCTCCAGGCAAACTGCAGGACACACCACCAGCATGAATTCCTTAGTTACTGTTCACAGATCTGCCTCAGTGCAGTCACTAACTCCCTGGGACTCTGGGATGTAGAGTAACCAGTAACTGTGGACGGTCTGTGACCAAAAAAACCAAGTTTTGTAATACTGTGAGGGCTCCCCTCGTGCCTTGGCTATGCAGTTTCCTTCTGACACTACCAGAGTTTATGCAAATTTAAGGATACTGGAGAATGAGGACCAGAAAACATCCTTTTGTTGCATTTGTTTGTTTGGCATGTGTTGATTTGGCTCCCTCATTATCTGTGTTAATTAAAAATCAGAGACTGCAGAGAGTTTGAGGAGTAAAGGTTTTGTGTAACTTATTGTTGATATGCAGTAACTAAACTATCCTTTTGGCCTGATTTGAATACAATGCAACTGTAGATTTAGTCATGCTGAATATGAACAGCTACTTCACTCACAGTATGAACATCTGAATCACTGCCTTATGCTCACAGTCATTGTTGCAAGTGAGCTGGCATTAGTAAACACAATACCGGTACAGATGCAATAATTCAAAGTCTTATTATATTTATGAAAGCTTTATTGCATCAATTAACAAAGCTATATTAAGTAAAAAAAAAATCCACCATCTAACAGGTGTGGTGGGTTGACTGCGGCTGGACGCCATGGGCCAACCACACCACTCTATCAATACCTTCCTGAGCAGGACAGGGGTAAGGAGAAAATAAGATGCAAAACACCTCATGGGTCAAGATAAAGGCTGTTTAATAAAATAAAAGCAAAGGCTATGTGTGGAAGCAAAACAAAACAAAAGCATTATTCTCTACTTGCCATCAGCAGGTGATGTCCAACCACTTTCCAGGAAGTAGGGCTTCAGTACACATAGTGGTTGCTCCAGAAGGCAAATGTAAAGATGAACACTTGCGTGCGCATGCATGCACACACCCCCACACACCCCTTCTCTTAGCTTTTATTGCTGAGCAGATATCATATGGTATGGAATACTCCTTTGGTCAGTTTGGGTCAGCTATATCCCCTCCCAAGATCTTGCCCACCTCCAGCCTGCTGATGGGGGCAGGAGGATGTTGGAGAGGCAGCCTTGGTGCTGTGCAAGGCTGCTCAGCAGTAGCCCAAACAGTGACATGTTATCTACACCCTTCTAGCTACCGACACAAAGCACAGTGCTGTGAGGGCTGCTATGGGGAAAAATAACTCCCACTCAGCCAGACCCAATACACAGCTTATCATGGAAAGATTATGATAGTACATTTATCTCCTCACATGTTAAATTTTTCATTTTTTTCCTCTCCTTTTTAAATAAACAAGAATATATTCAGTTAGGATGGAAATGCTTTCACTTCCCCTTGCTGCCCTCACAATCTATGAATGTAGAACAACAGTAATCTATAGATTCCCTTTAAAGTATACACTTCATACAACTTTTATTTCATTTCACTTGGGGATGTTATTACAATACAATGCTGATGCAGTGCAGATTTATATCAAGATAAGATAACTATTGCCAAGTGTATATCCACACATATGAAATGAAAAAGAATTTATTGAAAGATACAAATGATATCTTGTAGGCTGGTTAAAGCCTAGCAACTCAGAAATAAGGTGAAAATTCTATCCTTATCGGGTCTCATTATGTCTAGTTATTGCATTTCTTATGGTATCTGAGAAGACCTGCAGTTCCAAGAGCCCCAATGGAACTCTGTGAAAAACCAAGATACAGTGTTGTGAATTGAAATTATGCTTGAATACTATATGCCTTCATAAGTGTGTATTTGAATGATAAATTCAAGTTTACTTTATTTATTTATTTATTTTTATTTATTTATTTTTAAACAAGAGTGATAGTCTTAACAAATATAAGCTTGTGGGACCAGGTAGGATGGATAGCAAAGCATTGAGAGACAGCTGATGTTGATGTGACACTGCTTTTTATCACCCTGAAGACGTTGTGGAGACAAGGAGAGGTCCCCAATAAAAGAAGAAACAAAACCTTGTGCCTGTCCTTAAAATGGGGCAAGAAGGATGAGTAAGGATACAACAGAGTGATAGCTCAGTTTCAGTCCCAAGAAATTTCCAGGCCAGGCCATTCTAGTCACATGAAAGCAGGTTAGATTACTGGGAGCAGATGGCATGGATGTATCAAGAGTAAGATCATAGAACTATCAAGAGTAAGATCACAGAACTTTGATAAAGTTACTAGATCCATGAATGAACAGAGAGCAGTTTAAATTCTTTACTTTGACTTTAGTAAGGCATTTGACACTGTCTCCCACAATATTCTTGTATCCAAGCAAAGATGTCTGGATGGCTGGACTACGAGGAGGGTAAAAATCTGTCTGGATTGTCAGGCTCTAGGTAGTTGTTACTGTTTTGTACTATAGCTGGAAAACAGCTAATAAAGGGATTTCCCCAGGGATCTGTTCTTGTACCTGTCCTGTTTAATATCTCTAAAGGGTGGTCTGGAAGAGGAGATAAAACACATCCTTATCAGATCTGAAGATTACACCGAATATGGTGGGATGACACCAGCTGACATGCTCAGGGGCTGGGCTGCCATTCAGAAGAATCTAGGCAAGCTGGAGGATCAGATAGGAATTTCAACAGGGGTATACACACAGTCCTGCATCTATGAAAGAATAACAATACAGGCTGGGCACTCACTGGCTGGGCAGCAGCTCTGCTGAAAAGGCCGTGGTGGTCTTGGGAGACAAAGGGTTAACCATAAGTCAGTAGTGACTCCCGTCAGTGGTAAGGCAGCCGGCATCCTCCCTGTATCAGTGAGAGTATGGCTGGGAAGGAGACCACGAGAAGTGACTACCCCCTTTTGCTCAGCACTGGCTAGACCACACCCAAAGTAAGTCTTCCAGGCTTGGCAGTGCTAGAAAGTTGTAAATAAATGGGATTAAGCTCACTGAGGGGCCACCAGAATGGTCAGGGCTGGAGCACCTGCACTTGTGGGGAGAGGCAGAGAGAGCTGGGCTGGTGCACCCTAGAAACAGGATGGCTTCAGGGAAATGTGTAGCTTCGAAAGTGCCTATGAGGAACTAAGAAAGCAGAGCCAGGATCTTTACTGAGATACATGGTGGATATGAGGTAGCGGTTATAAAGTGGAAAAGGCAGTTTCCACAGCTGACTTGGGGAAAAATCTTTTTTACCATGAGAACAGCCAATGTCTTGGTCAGACTGCACAATGTTGCACAGCCTCCATGCTTGGAGGTTTTCAGGACCCAACTGCACATCCTATTCTGAATTCGATGTCATACCTACTTTCAGCAGGTGGTTGGGCCAGAGACCTCCTTAGGTCACTTTCAAGCTGAATAATTTGAGGATTCATGCCCACAGCTTGCAGCATATTAAAAAGAAAGAGGTTAAAATACCAATATTTTCAGATGGTCTTTATAGGCCACCGTCAGTATCTTCAAAAAGAATAATTCATAATTAATAAAGTGTAAGATTCACCTCACCTACCTAGTGCTATCTAAAAATTAGGTTATCATTTTATTTTCGAGTCTCTCTTTCTACTCAGTAGAACGAATGAAGCATCTCTAAAGGATAATCCATCCCACTCTTAGATAAATATTTAAATTAAGCAGGGATGGATTATTCCCTGAATGTTCTTGTATGTCTTCATTTCCTGTAAAGAGAACAGGCTTAACTGGCTTCAATGTCTATTATTAAATGCAGAAATTATTACCCTAAATTTAATTTTTTGTACACTAAATATTCTGTATCAAAATACATGTAAGCGCTTGCCTTAATATATTTGAGTATCACAATTTATAAGTGAAGCATAATGAAACCAGCAAGAGTTATTTTACTGATTTGTTTTCAGACTAAAACATTTAGGAAAAAAAAAGAATAAAGTAAAAAGAAAAAAATCAGCATGAATTTACTGGAATTGTAATTAAATACTTCAGTGTTCATAATAAATGATGATGTTGAGACACGTATGAAGTTAGAAGTTATGAACACGTACCCTTTCTGTGGCTTGGGAGGAATCTGCTGCAAGTCCTCCTGTTTCTGTGTCACACATCCTGGTGTCACAGATTAAAATCTGTAGCAGCTGGTAAGTACCTTGATGTTAGGAACAAAGTTGATCCCCTGTCTCGGTTATCACTGTTCATCTCCACTTTTCCTCAGCACTTGCAGCCCAACATCTAGAGTTATCTGACCTGTGAACTCTGATGCAGTGAACACAAGTGAGCTTGTTTGATGGAGCTTGAACTGCAGAACTACACTAGTATGTCTGATTCTCAGAACACCACAACAGTTTCCTCATCCTGGAGTATAAAGAGCAAAAGGCATTGATTGTACATTTACAGCACAGCAATCAAGAGCAGTGCCAAGACCAAAGTTTCAACCCCAATATTCAAAGAGTATCAGCATAGTTGTGCAAACAAATAATTTAATTTTACTTGCAACTGGAAAAGTAGCACTAAAAAATAGCATCCTGGTTTGTCTAGGAGTGAGTTCAGTCTCACAGCTGTAATAGCACAGTGAGTGCTAGACCTCATCCTTCTGGATTTACAGCAAGCACCTGCAGAGATAATCCAGTATCTGCTAGCTGTAAACCAAGATATCTTTGAGGGAGATATGCTATGAGGTATAATAAATGTTGGCTGGTGTGGGGTCTCATGGGGTCTCCGAGTACTTGAAAGATACTTTTTTTTTTTTTTTTTTTTTTTTTGAAAGATACTTTTATACCTAGATTTCCTGTAGTCATGAGCAGGAATATCCAAATAGTTACAGACACCATGGATGTTAAAAACAGATTCTTCTTTGCCTGTAATAGCAAACCTTATTAAACCATGCTCATTTTGTAAGTTTTCTGCAGCCTTCCAATGTCCTCATGAAATACAGAGATAAAATATTGTCATAGATATATATGTGCCTCAACAGTCTACAGACATTTACTGTAAAAGGAAACAATTCTATTGAGTGAATGGAACTATTCCTGAGTTAAGCCTGTAGCATGAGGATTACACTAAGTATTACTTATCAGTGTATAAAGATATCAGTATGAAAGAAGAAAAAAATATTTAATTTGGAATTATTTGGCTTAAAAGAGTGAAATATAAATTAGATTAAATTAAATACACTCAGAACATCTTGATATAGTAATATTCAAGATTTCTCAAAGCTGCTTATTATAACGCAGTCTTAACAATTAGAAGTAGTACATTTAATGACTAACTTAATTAGGAACCTTTACAGATCATGTTTCAATTCAAGTTCTTAACTTTGAAAAAGTGGGAGGGAGTATATTTTAATGTTTATTCAATACTGGCTTCCTCCTCTATCTCAGTGCAAGCAACATCAAAAAGGAAGGTATGCAGATGGATTTCTTAAGGGTTTTTTTTAATTCACAGATTCTTTCATACATCTAATAATTTGAAGCTGTGGTTTGGAAACTTTTCCCATTTCAGCATTTGCAGGGTTTCTTTAGGTTTCTCCCATTTTGGTCTTCCTGAAATTTATCTTCTCTTTTCAATTTCCTTTTCTTCATCACTTTTCAGTCTGAATTTCCAGAATAGCATTATCAGTCCTTCCCTCCTCTAATTGCATCTAGTGAGCAAACATAAAAAGTAATTCACTTCATCTTTCTGTTGCATATTATCTGTTCTTTCTTTTCAAAGGCTCATCCCTTCTCCCCCTACCCAGAAGCTAAAATTTAGAAAAGAAAAGAAAAAAAAAAAACCACAACCAAAAAACCCCCACCCCTAATGGTAATATTTTTATCATGTATTCAACAATTGAGGTGAAAACTTTATAACATCATGTCCAATAAAGTGCCCTTTTTAATTCACCAGATAGTGAAGTGGAAGAACAAGCATAAAAAATGTGACAGTGCTCTGTTTCTCAGACATGGAGCTTTTGAGTCACCTGTACTATTTAAAGGCGTTATGTGCCATTTACTACTTGCTAACTTTATGTTAAGTAGTTTTCACACACACTAGAGCAGTTTATTCTAAGGCAGGCTGAACAGTTATGCATAGGAGAATTGTTTCCACTGGGGTGAGAGTGGAGGCACAAGTTAGCCACAAAGAAAGGAAGCGGAGAAAACGCTGCATAAACATACTAATAAAGCTACATTTGTCATTACTGCAACTGTGGAAACTGATAGATGACTGGTGCTGAAGAAATACATATCAATCACCATGAATATTACCAATGTGTAACCCTTTGTATTGAATTCTGGCTGTTTGTGAAGATACATATTTAAGGTAAAAATAATTGCTAAGCAATGAACTAACAGATCATCTTGAGCCTTCAAAAGCTGTCAATTATATTTTTTGTCCTATAAATTACTTAACTAACGAAGTTCTTCCCAGAAAATGTGCTAAATGCAGAGTCCTTCCTTTCTACAGCTCAACCACCTGAGCTATCTTCTGTAAGGCAGAGCCATGTCAGCATGGTGTTGCATTTCAGTTAATGATTTTAGATTCTAAAGCTATCAGGAAATACAGGGCATCTCTAAAGATATAATGTCTAGCACTGAACTTCTAAGGCTATAAAATGTGCACAAACCAATACCCAGACAAACAAGGGACCAAGAGTGTCCATTAATAAGATTTTCTCCTTCACACACACGATAAAAATAATTTTGGAAAGCAGTTGTGATAGCTTGTACAATCAAAGTTCTTATGAGCTAACAATGTAGAACAATATATACAAACAGACTTGCATGTAATCTATGTAATCCAGTGTCTCCCTTGTTTACCAGAAATTTTGCTCAGAACATAGGAAAATCTTGTACTAGGTGTACTAGGAAGGAAGGGTATGTCTACAGCATCTTTTGCTGGCAGATGTATATTGACACTGCACTCACAGCTAACCAGATACTATCTCCAAAACAGAAGTTCTGCAGGTGTGGTTAGGACAGTGCTGGGCTTGAGCCATTCAGTCTTCTTGAGGGGCAGCATACATGAGGCAAACCTAGCTCTCTGCTTGTGCTTTTGGGCTGGGAACTCATTCACGTCTGACTGCAGTGGGGGCTGACTGAATGCATGGTGGTCTATGAAACACAGAGTAAGCAAAACCATCAGTGTGTCATGGCTTGACACTGGAAACCCTGGCTGCCACAGGAGGCACAAGGACCCAGGTGTAAACCCCTGCAGCATCTGAGAAAGGGCTTCTAGGGATAAATAAGGATTGAAGACAGGATTATCTCAAATCATACTCTTTCCTGGCCTTCACACTGAGACAAGCTACATTCTAGAAGCAGCTAATGCTTCAGATTTTTTTCTGTTAGTCATATTACTTAACACATACACTAATATTGTTAATACAACGATTCTTCAGAAAGACTCAGATCTAAGACATGAATAACAAAATCCAATTATTTAAAAATAATAATAATTGTATTTGGAGAAATAAGACTTGTCAAAACCCTGTTACATTAACTTTATGTAGGATTCTTGAGTTACACGAAGTTCCTTCAACAACTAATTCCTTATTGCATTAAGAACTGTTAATACATTAATTGGTAAGGCAATGAGAAAAGAAGGTATTCATTAACAAAGGATTTTTTTCTAGGTGGAGAATGAAGTTTCATAATGAATACAATTTTACCAAATGGTTTACTATGCTAATATGTCAAATTAATGTTTTATTAATATAGTGCATAATTATACACTCAAACTGTCTTTACTTCACAATTGAACGACAATTTAATTTCTTAAGGCTAGTTTTGTGAAGCACTGGACATAAAAGAATTCTATAAGCTAAGACCCATGTTGATTTACATTAACCTATGGATTATAATTTATTATAGACTATAATTAAAGTAAAAATAAACAAAAATCAGTTTGTCACAGAAAAAGACACAACCAAAAAAGAAAGAATATAGTGTCCTTTTTTAAAAATAACTTACCTATACGTGATTTGGCAGTTGCAACTAGCATTCAGTTTTGCAAAAAAATGCAAATGGATTTCCTGTCAGATTTTTGCATATATACTAATTTTACTTACAATTCCAAACTGGAGGTCCTCAAAATAAACATATCTGGACAGAGAGAGAGAGAGAAAAAGAGAGAAGAAAAAAGATAAAAAAGTCTTATTTGAATAACTATGAACCCCTGATTTTTATTTATTGCACCTTGTTAGCAATATGCACCATGTTACCCAAAAAATTATTGGGGCTTATGATGTGCAGTATGAAGTGTTTATTTGGGTTCTAACCAGTCTTTAAAGAATTAAAATGTAAAATAACCAAAGACATAGAAAATACAAATGCATCATCTAGTATTCTCCCACAGAAGATTCATTTTCAGTGCAGCACACTCCACATCACCCATCCAAATGTCACTTCACCTCCCCCTCAAAAGGTGTGTCTACATTGGTTCCAGTTGGAGGTGCACTTTGAAAGCAACTCTCCCCAGGGAACACGCCTTACACATGAAGCCAGGAATTTATTGTTAGTTGAATTAAAATCTTAATCTGATAAAAACCTAGTAAACAGTTATCTTTAGCACTGTTAGAATGATATGAGTAGTCCAAATATAGAAAAGCCTCATTGGTAATAATATGCTTATAAAGTGTTACTATGAGGGCACACTAAGAGCTACGCTTTTTCTCTGGCATTGTGCTTACACTTCTGTTATCCCTGTGCTCAGTGGTGCCAGACTTCTTCATGCAGAGAGAAAATGCAGTGTCAAAGTGAATTAATATCCCAGGCTCTGTACTTGGTGGCATGTAGTGTTCAAGGTGGGAGTGGGGCCATTCCTTTCTTATTAAGTTCAGGGCTATTTTTCAAACGTTCTCTTACCTGCTTGCCACTCACTGGCTTCCAGCCCCAGCTGGATGCTGCACTACAGCCTCCCTCAAGCCCTGGGAGACACCATGGGCAACTGTATGTCCCACAGTGACTGTCTGTTTTTTCCAGCTTCATCCATCTGCAGCCGTCTCAGAGGTTTGGCTCAGGTCAAGCAATGGTCCTGTGTCAATCAGATCATTGTTAGAGCAAGCTGGCAGCAGCTTTGGTCCAGGTAAGCCCTCCCAAGCACCGAGCACTGCCCAATTAGACATCTGATGCCTTTTAATTATAATGTGGCAGAAACCCTACTCACTGAGCTACACTTGACTTCAAAAATGTGCATAGAAACACTAAGCACTTTCCCTCCAGACAGTGTAGAAGCAGTAAAGAAATACCAAGGTATCACAGTACAATACAAGTTTAAGGAGAAAATCAATAAATTAATGCAATCTCATTGATGTCTAATCTGGTTTTGGAGAATAAATCTACCAATCATCAGAATAATATCACTTCCAAAGGTCTTAGAAAATCTTCAGCTGTGATTTTATTTTTAACTTCAATGCTGTTTTTTAGTATTTGTATTGTATCCCTTCAGCACTATTCTGAGATAAACTGATGTGCACTATTCAAGATGTGCACATTTTTTTTTGTTTTTGATGCATGACAGCAGGAGACACTGTACACAGCCGAAGAGGCCTGCTGTAGGAGGTACACACTGAATCTTTGCAGGACAGTAAGCATTTGGTGACACAAAAAATATAATAAATTTTACACAAAAAAAAAAAAAAAGGAGGTCAAGTCCAGATAAAATACAAGCTTTTACACAGCTCAGAAGAGCTGGTATTATCCCTGCAGAGTTTATCTTACTGTATTTTACTGGCACAAAATGGGCATAACTTTTCAGAAGTTATTCAGAAATGAAGCATGAGATCATCAGGTGTAAAATCACTAAGTATGAAACGGTTTCTTGAATTATATTGCAGATTTATATAGTTTATAGAACTAGTTCTATTTGGCAAACCTTGAATTATACCCTACATTAGCCTAGAATATTTTGAGTGCTTTGCCCACTTTATTTTTTAATAACATAAACATACATTGGTGAAGTACATAGAAAGAATAGTTCCATTTTTATCCGAGATAACCAATGCAATGATAGAAAGGATGTACATTATTGCCATGTCAGTATTATTTTCCCTTTCTCCTCCTCTCCACCCACTTCTCACAATTTTTCCTACATAATCATGGTTTAGAACATCAATTCAGTCACAAATACTTGGCTATTATGATCCATAGTGTTTTGGAAGACAGGAACTTTTTCAAAAGTAATCAGGGAGATATATGCATCTTAATCTATGTTTTTATTACTACAGAAAATACCAGGAGACCATTGCACACCATGTTCCTTCCATGATTATTGTATGGTGGGAACGAAGTTCTTAGTTAATTGTTATTCAGTTCTCAATTACTGTTCTCACCTATTTCCAAGTACTTTTTCCTGGACTGTGCACTAATTGTGCCAGAAACAATGATGCACCAAGACTGGCTCCATGCGAAGACAGTTTGAATCCAGCATGGCTTTTTAATTGAGACAAGTAACCAGTATACAAGGCTTGGTTTGACCTGAAAACAAGACAGCCTCCTTTCACACAGTCTAGAAGCTAAAGTTCTATGCCAAGTGAAACCAAGCTGACTTCACTAAACCTGATCTGATGTCCATATCACTTTCTTTAATTGCAAAATTTTTCCTGGTTTTCTGCACTATGCATCCTTATTCCATACAGGTTCAGCAGTGTTTCTTATCTTCAGCTCAAAATGACATTCATGTGGCAAGGCTGCATCTTGCAGAGCCAGCTGGCTTTTTACACTCTGCTCCCAGACCTCTGTGTTGTAGTAGGCATTAATTTTAAAACATTCTTATGAAAATATGCTCAGACTCAGTAGTGCTTCTAAACTATCAATGACTTCCCACAGCCCTTTCGGAAGTTGGCTCAAAAACACTTGAGTGGTCTCCTGTGGAGCCATCCAGATTTCAACAAAAGAACTGAGTTAAACCAAATTTGAAATTGTGCTGTTACAAAGTGGGGGGGGAGGCTCATTCGGCATATACCAGTAATGTCTGTTACTGATTTCTGCTCCACAAAGAAAGTAAGGCACAGCACTGTGTAATTCTCGTGACTCAACAAACAATGCTGGGCAAATTTCTGTTGTAATATTTTACTGAAAATGGGAAAATACTTTTTATATTCATGCCTGTCATGAGCTTCTTAAATATACCAACCACATGAAATTTAATAGCAAAAAAGGTAAAATCGAAAAGCACTGAACAGAAATTAAATCAATACAGTATCATAAATAGATATATGTTGTTTGTCCCAGTGTGTATAAATCCTGTCCAAACTAACAGTAATTTAGGGGATTTTTTCTAAAAGTAAGTAAGGGAAATAGATCATTAAAACTTATACTCCCCACAGTGCATACCTCACAACTACCTCCCACAACAAGAAGAATTCTACTGTTCAATGGGTTTCCCTTTTGTAGGAGGCTTATACTACTGCAATCTTTTCAATTTACCTATGAAAGCAAACTTCTTCAAATTTCACAATCCTGGAATTGATATGGAATAATCATTGCAAACCATTCCAAAATATCACCTGTAATATAAAGTACCATTGACAGTACAGAAAAGCCCATACTTAGCCAAAATGTCCATGAAAAATTATAAGGGACAGGTAACAAATTAAAATTTCACTTTAAAGGCAGACAATATTAGACAATAGTCTAATGTCTAAAGCATATGAATCCTGAGTGGTCATACACACGCCAACTCCCAAAATAATGATACTAAATAGCTAAGATCATAGTTTTATACATGGAAAACATGTAGAGCCTGTCTAGAATACCCATCAGAAAAAATTATTAACTATAGTACTGTCAGCATCATCTGCCCTTGACAGTACAAAGGCAATCATATTTTACAGGTACTTGGGATAGTAAATGGATAGTAAAACCATTGCCAGATTTCCAAAGTATCTTAGGGTTATTCTTTATAGAATAGATTTTTGAAAAGCTGAACTTTCATTTAGAGACCCCACAGAAAAATGTAGAAAGCAAAATAAATGAAAACAAATATAAAATACATAAAGTTCTTTTGTTATTGTATAGTCATACTTTTAAAGCAGCTGTTCTTCATACAGCTGCTAGTAACGTTATAAGCAGATGTTTTAAAAAAATTGTGAGGCTTTGTCAGTGAAACAATTTATATGTCTAGAAGATAAGTTCCAAATTTTATGGTACGTTGACTTTGGATAAACATCATCTACACAGACTTCAAGACTGATACACACATACAGAAACTAACAGATGAAAATTAGCGTACAGAGTAGCCAAGGCCTTAATTTAGAGAGTTTAAAGGCAGATCAAGATATCTTCTAGCTTCAGCTAGACATGCTTAAATACCAACTTGAACGAGGTACCTCTAGTACCTGCCTAAGTTTCCACAAGACATTGTCATGGTTTAATCCCATCCAGCAAGCAACTACTACTCAGCCGCTCACTCACTCTGCACTTGCCTAGAGGGATTGGGAGAAGAACTGGAAAAGAATGTGAAACTCAAGGGTTGAGATAAGAACAATTTAATAGGTAAAGTGAAAGCCACACATGCAAGCAAAGCAAAGCAAGGAATTCATTCACCACTTCCCATGGGCAGGCGTTCGGCCATCCCCAGGAATCCAGGCTCTGTCGCACATAATGATTACTCAGAAAGACCAACACCATAATGCCAGATGTCACCCCCTGCCTTCTTCTTCCCCCAGTTTATATAGTCAGCATGACATTCAATGGAATATCCCTTTGGCAATTGTGGTCAGCTGTCCTGGCTGTATCCCCTCCCAATTCCCTATGCCCCTCCAGCCCTCTTGCATTCAGGACCTGAGAAACTGAAAAGTCCTTGACTAGTATAAACATCACCCAGCAACAACTAAAACCACCAGTGTGTTATCAATATTGTTCTCACACCAAGTCCAAAACACAGCACTGCACCAGCTACTAAGAAGAAAATTAACTCTGTCCCAGCCAAAAGCAGGACAGACATAAAGCAAGTTTAAGCCTTTATACCCAAGATGCTTCCAATTCAGTCATCAGCAGACTATCCAGCAAACCATCTACAGTTATGAGTCCAAAACATTCAAATTTAGACCCATTCATTATGGGAATTCTTTCTGAAGCAGGAATTCAATTTATTTCACTGCCTCTTACATGTAAGAGAATAACTATGAATTATCTTTTGATGCAATGGATTCTAGTCAAAGGCAGCCTGGCCTGGTGAGACAAAATATTCTAAAGTGAGAGAAGTTAAATAGCTTAATCCCAGGTCTCTCACCATAATAGTTTTTAATGTTCACCTTTTCAAACAGAACTTCTATGGCAATAGCCTATTTTAAAATAGAGCCTTTTAGATAAGAGGCATGACTTCATGAGTTAGTTTAGCTCCTGAAGAAAGAAATTAAAAGGAAAAGTATATTAATCTAAAACACATCAGCAGAACTGTAATAGACTGTAATAGTTTCTTTGTATTTTCTGGACTGCAAGATGAGACTCAACGCAAATACATTTTTATATAGGTGGTGGTGTCTTTTCATCTAGTTGTGGACTGCTTTTGTCTTATGTTACTAGCAGTATTATCGCTACTATACTACAGCACAACTCCTGGCCCTTTTCATATTCTTTTTGATTACCAGTGTTTTTAGCTGGTGATTAGTGAGAGCTCTGAGTTGGAGGCCAAGGAGTCTTTCACGAATCAGACAAATTAGGAAACATTAAATGACAGAACCTGGGAAGGATAAATCTGAAGCTGAGTTTTCTAGTCCAGAACTTTACAAATTAAAAACTGACTTTGGTGATATTTTTCATCTACAAACATGTACTGTTTCTATGGTAGAAATTCTGGACATGTCTTCCTAGACCTAAAGGTGGTATTCCAGGTGGGAGATAAGGTCTGAATCCTCAGGCTAAAGTAAAAAGAATCACTTGTTTCAAAGGAACTTTCCATGATTACTCATTTCTTTTGGGTTGATTTAATGGCTAAGCCCATAGAATAAAAACACACTGACAGCCAGAAGAATTTGATGCAATAATGGGATAGTATGGGAGAGTTTTCTGCCCAATTCTAGGGATTAGTGCTATCAGTTTAAACATGTCTTTAACAGAAGAAAATTGAGTGTCATAACCATACGGACAAAAGGATTTTCACCTGCATAGCCAATATTCTTTCTTCAATTATTTTTGGTCAAATATTAATGAAGGTCCTATAATATACAAGCAAAGAAACATCATTGGCACAATTATCAGCTTGGCAGGCATGCAGCTAAAACTAATTGCACAAGTGGGGCTGCACTTATAGATGAGTATTGACAGCTGAAATTAAGAAAAAGAAGGCATATGTTTTGAACTTTCCCCTCTTCTTAATCATTTATGTGACAAAATTGGCAAGAAAAGTGTTAAGACACTAGATATTAGGTATGTAATACATTCTTTGTAGGTGCCACCTATAGTGACCCAAACAGGTGGTAGGAAAAGGAAAAATAGAAAGAAATATCCCAGATGAAAGCAAATCTATACTTTGTGAATGATCAGAAAGTATTTTGTATTAATTCTGTCACCTTTAGGCTCTTGTCTTTTTCAAAGTTTAACCCCTGACTCTTCATATTTCTCTTTGCTGTCGTGTGTTGGCATAATTTATAAAAAGCAGCATATATTTTTTCCTTTTTTTTAACACACAAAAAATTATTGCAATGTTATGAACAGGTAGTCATAAAATCTGCCTTGTCTTCCGTTTTTCTGAATGATTCACCAGTTTCATTCTCTCTCTCTCTTTTTTTTAAAAGCATTGATAATTATTAAATGGTAACAACCACTGAAGAAGTATAAAGGCCTCGAGACTTTTCTAAAAGACAAAAGCAGTATGAAGATCTGCATGATTTTATGTGCTTTTGATACTTATGAGTATATATTGTAACTTCTGTTAGAGCAGATTAAGTTTAATAATGACCACATACAGAGTTAATCTCTATTCCTGTAATGTTCATCTTCATTATAACCATCACACATTTAGACAAGATAAGTGGTGCTAACAGATTCTAGGCAGGATATAAAATATTTCTAGTATGAACAAACAAAAATAAGACATGAGGTGAATGTGGCCCTGTATATATTATTTATATGTGATATTCTGAAAGTTTATTTATGAGGTTCTTCCTGAGATATTATTAAAGGAAATATATAACTGTGAGTAAGAAGCAAATAACTTTTCTGGTTCAAAAAGAGTTCTAATAAAAAGTATTGTATGACAGTAAGGTAATGGGAATAATGGAAAACTGAATTCAGTGGGACAGGCTGTTTCTGTAACATATGAGATGGTTAAGATATTCTCTGACGACATCCTAAAGAAAGAGTTTTAATGGCAATGTCTTTGGCCTCATTTCTCTGATGTTATAAATGCCTAGGGAATTGTGAGAAAAGTGAAAGACAAAAAGGAACCTTGAAAAGAGAAAATGAAAACATTCTGGAATTCTGGAAACTGGCAAGGGGGAGAAGGTTATTATTTATTTATTTTTTAAGTAAAGAAATCAAATGATCATATATTAAATACCTGTGGAATATTTTTTTTTTCACATAAAATTCCAAGGAATAAACCTTGATCACTATTACAAAATTTAGTTGTGGATCCCAAACCCTAATAATGGACAAAACCTAAGTTTATTGTATTTTTCAAATTAACCTATATTTTATTATATTTAGCTACTCTTCTTCACCTAATGTCTTGAATTATGAATTAGAGCTATTTATATTGTCTTGAGCTAGAGCATCTATCACTCTATGCAGCACTCTGGTAATTACTAAATAACACTTGGAGTTAAAATTCACCAGGTGGTATTACACACTATTGAAAGTCATTAATACTAAGTTATCTATTATGTGCCTCTGAAATATTGAGAGACTTGGAAAATTCAGTGTTCGCAATGTCTCTTTTATTATGTGCACTTTAGTTTACTGGATCACTCATTAAAATGTACAAAGGCCGAAACAAGGGAGGGAACAGGGAATTCTAGACTTAATGTGACTTTCTGAAAAATAAGTATATATTTTGTAAGAGTGAAGTCACATAATGGAATGACTCACAGTGCTCCCTACAGCTGCGCCAAAGCTTTTCAAAGGGAGATTACTCCCCTAAGTAATGGACAGCTAAAAGGAACTAGAAACACTACCTGGCTGCCACTGTGTTCAGATCTTGGAAGAAATCATCGAGCCTCAAACTACCTTTCAGATGCCTACAATGTCTGCTTTGCAGTCAATACCATCTTCCCCAAGAGCAGAAATCTTTCTTTACAAGTGAATGCTTACACTACCACGAGCAGACTGAGCAAGCAGTAAATTATTTCAAAAATAAAGATGAATAACATAAGTATTTATGTATTACACCTCTTAAGAACCTTGTTTCTCATCACAGGAGTGCTGCAGACACCTGTGTGGTGTTGTAGAAATGCTGTTTGACATGGAAAGACACAAAACATCAGAGACAGGTCCTTGGCACTTCAGTGCCACAGCTGTACAAATGTACTGTGCAACAGCACACACAGCTGTGTTTATTGACAGCTTAATGCCTTATACACATTTGAAAGAGATTTGTTTTACCCCATGTGTGGCTCCATCAGCCTCTATTAGCACACAACAAAAGGTCCACGATGTTGTGTCTAGAATATTTGATAATCCAGTCCCTAGAATGACAACATTATATAAAGTGCAATATAGCTGGCTTCAGCATCAAGGCTGAAGGAGACATCGTGAACAACGTTCATGGTAGCAGATCAGTGTGATCCCTAACTCCTGTTCATGGCTTCCTGCACACCAGAGCGGCAGTGGAGAGGTATAGTCCAAATAAAAATCTTCTGTAAACCTCTAATGATTTCAGTGAGCCCTAGATCACCCTCATAGAACTTCGGGTATAAAATGGTTTTCTTTTGATGTTCCTATCATTTCTTTAAAGACAAATGTCAATGAAGGGGAAAACATGCACATTTACTTAGGACCATAAGGGCTCTTACAGTCACAATCATTGACTTAACATAAATTTATGGTATACTTAGATGTAAAAGCTCTTATGAGTCACCATGTTACTTCATAAGTAACGTTTTTAAGATATGACATTTATGCAGTCAATGGCTAGTGATCAATGACAATTTAAGAATTTCTAAATCCACTGATGTCTTAGCTCTTGCATGACTGACCATAAGTTTTAATGAGAATTTTTTTTTATGAAATCTTACTGGGGAAAATTTATCAGCTACTATATCGTAATTTATTTTTAATATGCTGCCTTTAAGGCATTGTAAGGGAAATAAAATGTGCCTTTTAGATTTATACAATATTCATCGTTGAAAAATAGTTTTGTTTTGTTTTGGGTTTTAACGTTACTTTAATACATAATAAAAATGCCACAAAGCAAGGATTCTGTAGACTGGAGAGTTTTTATATAAACAATTGGGAAGAAAATGCAGATCCTTCCATAAAATCTTTATTTTTTTAGTTCAGTTCAAAGGAAAGCTCTCTGGTAGAGTAGGTCAACTTTTTCCAATTAAATCTTTTGAGACTTTGCTAAGCAGAAAGAAAAGAAAATTAAAGTCATAGAATTCTTTTATTTTTTTTGAGAACATCACTTTCATCTTAGCTTTCTTTTTGTTGTAAGAGGATAAAGCAAAACCAGAATAGTACAGTTTTAAAAGTCTTTGACCAAATGATTAATTTAATCATTCCTATTGCTTACACTGTTGATTACATGCTCCTTCTCTTTGATACTTTCAGGAACATAGCTACTAAAATCAACAGATTGTTGTAAAAGGATCATCCCATCAGGCTTAGTCGGTGTGACATGCTTAGTGCCAGAACAGTCAGATGACATGGATATATTGCTACATGAGTACATGGATCGCCTTCACTGAGATTGCTTGGATCTTCCCATTAGTTCGTTTTGAACATCACACAAACACCCAGGTGCCAAGGCTTTCAGGCAATGTTGATGTAGAATGAACTGAAACAAGTAGCATAAAGACAAAAATAACTCATCGGTATATCATAAGCCACCTACTTTTTTTTTTATCTTTATTTTGAAGATAATAGTCTTCAAGTTTTACAGAATAAATATCTGAACTTCACCAAGTGCCAGTTACTGGTCACCTATTCTGGTTTTTTTACTTTTTAGCACCTTCTGCATGCCACAGGCTGTGCTCATTATAACATTAATTACCCTCAGGTACAGTTTGATTACAAACTTAAACCAGGCTTGAAGCTTGTACACCAAGTATGGTAAAAAGACATAGCAGAAAGCATTTTTGCCTGACACGCTTAACCATAGGCTTTTAAAAAATGCATCCTACTCCCAATGTAGTCAGTGGGCTTTTACTTCTACTTCCAATAGGAATTGTGTTTCACAGACACATAGCTTCTTTTTACTTTTTAAGTCCCATTCTACAAAGAGATAATTAAAAAAACACAGGAAGTTCTGTCAGGTATGTAAAAAGTCAAAGGGGAAGAGCAATTATGTTTGCTGTCATACTTGATGGATATAATTAAACTTTTGCTCCTTTATTAGTTTTCTCTGCTGATTATTCATGCTGTGATTAAAAAGGTTATGGGTTATGCAATGGAACCAATAATCTTTATTTCTGTTATTACTAAATATGAATGCAGATCTGGCTCATAAAAAAAAGGACAATATCAGCTAGGCAAAAATATATACTGTATTCAATTTACAGCCTCATTTACAAAAGTAAACAAGGGTAAATTGTGGCAGTGAGATGGACACAAGAATCAGGCTGGGGAAACAGCTCCAAGAGATCCATCCTTGTAAATATACTTTTCATGTCTTACTTTGTATGTTTAATGTCTTACTTTGTATGTTTAATATATTTTTCTAAATATTCCTTAATATGTTTCTTTTTTACGATAATCCCTAAAGAGTATCCAAACATATACAATTTTATTATCACATACTGCACTGTTATATTTATATCAGCATTATAGATTCATTTAGTACTTACTTTATAACCAAAGCTTCTGTCTCAACTGACCCAAGTAATTCTAAAAAAAAAAAAAAAAAAGTGTCTTTTGGGAATTAACATCAGGTAATATAAAATTTTCTGACTTATTGTTGTGTTTGTCCTAACCTAATATTTCCAGATCCTTGTTTTTCCTGCTTCTGTTCTCACAGAGCTAAAAATCTGGTTATGGAAAACAATACTAAGTGCATGATCTAGCTCTGTGAACCATCAAATTGTGTGGATTCTTCTATTTGTCTGCCTAAATATGATAACCAAGAAGTATTAAAAACAAAAGCAAAACCAAAAACAAAAGCAAAAGCAAAAACAAAAATAAAAACAAAAAACAAACCAGCAGTCTGTAATCGCTACTGCATAGCTCTAGCTAAGTATGACACACCACTTTCTTAGTGTCTATGAAGAAAATAATTTTAGCCTACTACTTTATATACATATATAGCCGAATTGTAATGGCCAGTTTGCAAACCACAAGGACTATAGTTCTAAAACACTTCCATTTAAATACTCTGCAGCGGTGCTTGTCTGCTAGTCAAAAGAACTGCTTCCTTTTTGACACTATTTCTTATAACTAGGAATGAAAATATTTTGTGATCTCAGAAATTGATGCTTCATTGAAAATGTTTGCAAATTTTCTTTCTCTGAATCAAAACTGTTGTGTTTTTAAAAATAATTTTTATGAAATCACATCTATCATGCTGGGATACACTTGAAAACTGATTGCGGTAAGCCAGAAAATTAATATGACAATCTAAGTCTTAAGTTACTTTACCCTTAAATCTTTCATAAATATATTTTTACAATCTGCCATATAAGTAAATAATTGGGAAAACAAGTAAGGAAAATTCAGATACAGTCCATGGGACCTGAAAGGGTCTCAATATCAGCCATTTCATTTGATTATTTAATGATTCGTGGATTATTTGAAACAGCCCATTTATTCTCAATTATCCAATCATATAAGAAAAAATAATAATGGGGGGAAATATGGAATGTTTGAAGTGTTCAGTACAGAACATGTACTGTAAATATAGCAAGGAAGTCTTTGCTTAAGTGAATCATATTGATAAATCAATGACCATTGCCAGGAAGTGGTCACCTTTTATATAAAAAACAGACAAACAAACAACAAAAAAAACACCTATGAGAGCTAATGAAAGTTTCCAGCCTCATCATAAAAGCTGAACATCAGAAGATCTATACAGAGACTTAAATTTTATGAACCTGGGCTTTTTCAAAGATAAGTTATTTTCTACAAAGAACTGACATCTGTAATAAGAAATAAACTACGTAGGTTCTTTTGTCATGATTTAAAGCCGCAGATATTTCTGCAGACAGAAGAATAAAAGCTAAAATAACATTATCTCAGTGTTATTCTTGGAACTTAAAACAAAAGGAAAAATGCCAAACTGAAATGACGCTATCTGTAAATACAAAAAGTGTCATAATTCTGCAAGAAAATGCACAGAAAATCTGCCCTTTAACACAAGAAAAATGTCATGATATTTGCAGGTTGGAGAAAATAACCTCTTTGACAAGAGCTATTTGACACATTGCTAAAACATGCAGTTTTAATGTTACTTCCAGTGCCATTTCAGTCTCAAGCCATTATTAAACTATGGACTGTGCAAGCTATAGCACTGACTTTTGGGGAACAATGATTCAGTGATGATAATGATGGCAGAAACAGCACAATCACACTTACCTTCAGACCAGCAGTTGCCTGGTGCTAGCCTTTAAAGGGTTCATGTGTCTTCCAAAATCTTCAGTGGGGATCTTTTATCCTTATGTGACATGAAATAAATCTTTAGGAAAAATTCCTTTGGCCTGAAAGAAGAAGTTTTCATGAGAAAATTGTAAGTGTTTGGGGAAGAGTTATACCTCTACTGTGATAAAAACAGATATACTACAACTCCTCTTGCAGTTAATGGATAGAATACACATACGGATAGCTCTTCTGTACCTATGTCCAATTGTTCACCTCTTTTTCAATCCACAGTTATTTATGTGCCAGCAGAAACCATTCTGTCACACTTACAAATGCTACTCTTATATGATGCAACATTCATTAGATTTGACTTAAGTCTGAAAAGGGGTTGTTTTCAAGAACTGCAAAATACTTGAGCTACTCATATATGTGAGAAGTACAGAAGTATTAGAATTTAAGAAAACCTAATAATAATAATAAAAAGATAATGTCCTGCCCTTAGGACAGAGTTGTACTTGTACCACTCCTGAAAGTCATTTAGCAATTTGCTTTCAAAGAACGCCACAGCTGGGGGCTCCACAACCTCTCTCTGCATTCATTCTACTGCTTCACTGTCCTCACCATCAGAAATATTTCTCCCATCCCTACAATGTTTGTCCATTTCACCCTATTGTAGTCACCAAGAATATGCAGATTATTCCCTGTTTGCAGAAACTTTGTACGTACTTGAAGACCATATTATCTCCTCTCTTTCATATATCTACATATATATACACATGCACAATTCATTCTATTTTTCCTCATAGGCCTCATTTTCGCTACGTTTGAACTTTCTTGTTATGTCCGTTACACTTTTTCTAACTGGTTCATGTCTTTCTTGAGCTGGTGTGCCCAGAATTGCAGACTTCTCTTGCTGGAATCTCACAGCTCCCAAGCATCACTGAAACATTATTCACGGGATTTTTTGGCATTACTGCTGTTTATACAATGTGTATGGCAATGGCGACAGAAGATTGACCCTGTTTCATTTTGTGCTACATTTCAACACTTTCCTGCAGACCTATACATATGGTATATTATCTCCCTGTATTGGTGTAACTAATCATTCTAAATATGCTACCCTGCAATTATCTTTATTGACTAGCATCTTTCTCATCTCTGGAGCATTTATTCAGGATTATTTAAAATCTTGTCTTTTTTTTTCTTTTTTTTTTTTCTTTTTTCTGTATCTGTAGGCCTTCCAAGTGTTTTTTAATTGGCAGTAAATACCAGTAAATTTTAATTGGCATGCTTATGCTGTGTCCTGTGCTATAAATCAAATATTGAACAGGGCTAGATCCAAGACAGACCCTTACAGAACTCTGTTCAACATATCCTTTCCTTCTGGAGCTGTGAAGATATACTTTTATAGACCCATAGCTGAGAAGAAGATTTAAAAAAGAGAGTACATACTAATCATCTGAGTAATCTGCCTCAGAGACATGTGACATATTGAAAGAGTGAGGGAAATTTGAATTAGGGCACACTTTGCTCCCAAAGGACAGTGCAAATTACAAGATGTAGCAAGGCTACATTATACCTACCTACAGGCTACACCAAAATGCCAGATACAGTTAATACGGTGTGTCATAAACATACCGAATGTTATTCTCCTGAAAACAAACAATTCATAAATCATTCCTCTGTCATTGCACGTTCTTACTGCCTACAAGCTCCAAAAGCAAAACTCTGTACTTGTCAATTCTGTTTTTTGGTTAGCATTCAGGAAGCAAGAACTTCAGTGCATGAGCCTGGACGAAGTTGGATTAAATCATGGTACCATACCCACAGGAACAGTAAAGACATGGGCTGACCACTTGAAAAGGAAAGACTGCGACTCAGATGTAGTGGCCTAGAACAAGGTGCCAGACAGACATCCTTTCCAGACAAAGTATTGCTTGAGTGTGCAGCAGGTGCAAAATTATTTCAGATCAAAATGACAGTGTTCTGCTGGCAGCTCTGCTGTGGTAATATGCTAATAATAATACAAAAATATAAAGAGAAGAAGGAGTAACTCTGGGGTAGAAAAGAAAAATATATTCATCTGGCAGGCAGTGATGGCAAAGATGGAGAAGGAAGAAGAGGTGGTTGGTTATAAACAGAAGCATACTAGGTGCAAAAAGTGCGGCCAAGGATCAGATATGTCTATGCAGGTTAGAAAAGCGAGAGCAACAGAGTTGAGTATCATAAATATCTTAGCCGTATCAATGTTTAATAATTTAGAAATGATGGATATTGCAAAAAATTAGTCATATTATTGCAATTTTTCTATAAAAACCACATTGACATTAGTATTACTAACCGAATTTAATAGAAGCAGAAACATTTTATTTTTCAGAATTAGGTGTGGTCTTCACTGCAACCATCTCTTTCAAACAAGAAACTCCTCTTCAGGAGTTCCAGAAATAGAGGAGACTGCACCGTAGTAACACCTCCCGGATACATCAGAAATAATCACAAAGTGTTTTGCTGTCTGAGTATTACTCTCTCCTTATTAACTCATGTGTCTCGACTGGAGCAAAGCAATATATGCAGCAATTTCCATGGGACTGAAGGAGGCATCACACACTATTAATTTCATCTTCTAAAGATTATCAGTAGATCAAATACACCTAAATATACTGCTACTGACTATAAATTCAAAGATTCAGGTTGAAAACAGCTCCTAACTGAGAATTTAGCAGTCACCAATAAAGTTAGTCTAATAAAAAATCAGCATGCTACCTTTGATGATCATAGGGGTTTAAAAACTTAGACCTCATTTGAAGACTTGGTATGAGCCTCAGACAGGTCTGATACAGCCTCACCAAAAACAGTGCTACAATTCTGCTTAAATAGTACCAACATTTTATGAAGTCTGCTTTGCTCCTCTGGAGGTGATATTGTAGCTTCATATATTCTGTTAAGAATACTCAACATTAAGAACTTAGTGGATTTAGGACACATTAAGTTCATTTAAAAAATAGCAGGTTGGAAGCAACTTCATGAGGTCTTCCGCTGTTCTCCCCATCAACTGCTCAAAAAGGGCAAACTCAGGGTTGACATATATCCTAATACTGTATGCCTGCTATACTAACTTGATTGAAAATGAGTAGCAGACTATTGTCCCTGAGAATCTATGGTATTCCTAAGACTAAGTTCTATACTAGGATTAGTTTAAATACAAAATTTCCCCAAGTGAGATAAAGAGTAATCTTAACTACATTTCCTTACCCTCCAAAAATAAAATTAAAAAATAATATATGTATTTCTGTGAATAATTAATCAAATTGGTTTTAATGTTATCCAGAGTCATTCTCTTTCTCCCCCTTTTTATTTTATAAACTTATTCCTGGACAATCTGAACACAGATAGCTTGTGACCTGCCTATGTACCACTTCTGTCATTGCTTTTCTCAAGGTTAATTTTTCATCTGCACTACTCATTTCAGTAAAGAAAAAGAGGATAGGAGGGAAGAAATAAATAATTATATGCATAAGCTATACAGAGCTCATTTAAATAGGAAAAAAAAAAAAACAAAACAACCAAAAAAGCTCCAAATGAGAAAAGATAGAATGTAGGCATTTCATCAAAAAGAGGAATTAAGCTGGCTAGAACTAGTAGAAAGGCTGAAAAAGTCAGATCCTGATATGCAGCTGTGTGCAACTTCCTTAAAGAAATATCTTATTTTATTACTTTTTCATTAACTGACCCTCATAAACGAACGAAGTTGTTATTTTCACAGAATCATAGAATCAGTCAGGTTGGAAAAGACCTTTAAGATCATTAACTCAGGACTGCCAAGTCCATCATTAAACCATGTCCCTAAACACCTCCAGGGATAGTGATTCCACCACCTCCCTGGGCAGCCTGTTCCAATACTTCAACACCCTTTCAGCGAATACTTTCTTTCCTAATATCCAATCTAAACATCCCCTGACATAACTTGAGACCACTTCATCTTGTCCTGTTGCTTGTTATCTGGGATAGTTATCATGTGGCGTTCAGAATGATCTGCTCCTTCACCTTCCCCAGACCTGAGGTCAGGCTGACAGGCCTGTAGTTCCCCAGACTCTCCTTCCTGCCCTTCCTGTAGATGGTTGTCACATTGGCTAACCTCCAGTCAACTGCGACCTATCCAGTTTGCCAGGACTGTTGATGAATGATGGAGAGCAGCTTGGCGAGCTCCTCCACCAGGTCTCTCCATACTCTAAGGAAAGAGAGAAAAAATGTCAAAATAATAACATTCTCACATTTTCATATGAAAACCCTGTACTTGGTTTCCATGAATCCAAGGGAGTTCACTTCAAAGACCTAATAATGAATTTACCATGCTTCTGCATTAACACAAGGTACTCAAAACTATAGGAAAGTAAGCAGGGATAAAATTAATACCGGAGAAGCCTCAGAAAAAAAGGTTGATACATTCCAAATCTTCCAAAACACTAAAATAAGTCTCATTGTCGCTTGCCAGCTAAATGCCAAAAGTACTCAACCATTTGTAATTGAACTATCAGCATCACTGAAATGATCATCTTTTAAAAAGGTAAGCAGTATTCCAAGAAAAGTTTCTGCAAGATTTTATACTCAGAAAGGATATTTTTAAAGAATGTCTCATCTACGCCAAGTTGTCCATATCTGACAGCTATGTAGACCCTCTTGGGCAGGCTTACTTCATCCCTCTTATCTCTTTCCTGCCTGCAGGCTCCTTCAAAAGAAGAAAGCAGAGGGGCCCATTGAACTCATACTGGCTTGTTTAACAGCAAGAAAAACACAATGAATCTATTCCAACAAGAAATGTATCTCTTGAGATTGTTGTCTTGAAGTGTGCATAATCTGTGGGAATTGTGTGGGAAATGGTCAAGCCCTACAACTCCTTTTCAACAACTTTCTAAAAGCTTTTTATACTTTTAGATCTAAATGTTTTTCTATACCACACTGTGTTTCTGCTGTGTGATGTACTCAACCTGCTTTTAAAGTAGCTTTTTGGCAGGGTAAATGTCCATAAACTGCTGACAGCAGACAGTTGCCTGAGAGCAGCACATAGTACTGACACCCTGAGAAACACTTGCTTTTAAAAATTTCTGCTTTTCTAAAATGCATGTACATATTTGGATTGCTTTGAAACCTACTGAGTGCAGGGGAAACTGGTTACTGTGTTATCCAAATTTAGGTTTAGCCACAATTACACTTTGTAGAAAGATAAAACTCTATAAAGAACAGAAAAACTCAGCATTTCAAGTCTTTTGTCTTCTTATCTAAAATCTGCAATTTATATTGCCCACCAAATAATAATCAGTAACTTTGCTTTTGGAAGCTATTGTTGGCTATGTTGGCTACTACTACTTTTGGGAAACCACTGCTTGAGATGTTGTTAAAGGAAGAATTTAAATCTAGAGTATGAAGTGCCAGTCACGTACCAAAAAGAATCAACAAAACTTTGATTTAGTGCAGCAGCCTAACAGGCACTGTAAGCCTACACTGTAGATCCAACATTTTTAAAAATACCTGGCCTGTTATAGGGCCTGGGATATAGGGCTCATTTCAATTGCCCACATGTAGCATCTAGTGCCATTTGAGTTAGCTGGGATATCTTGCCTGTCTCCAACTTTCTCTCCATAGGGGTGCTGATGTCTTAAGTTGTGTGTCATTTTATTCAGTCCTTTGAAAATGTCACAGATAATCCAAGGTGTCTCCTATAACTTAGGGAGACTATGTTTCTGGAACCTCTAGGTCAATACACTCAACACTATTCAGTTGATCAACCAGCAGGGTCCTGTTTTCAGGTGAACCCAGCTCCAGGGTCCACCATCCTTCAACAGTAACTCTAGGCTCTATTTTAACTTTCCAGTGACTACAGTAAAAGCTTAGACATCTAGCCCATGTGTATACTCAGTCTTCTCACAGTAGCTCTATGTGTAAGAAACGACCTTCAAGAGTTGTGCAGCAGCAAATACTCTCTCAGAGGACTTTCAGTCTCTGACAGTATCTGCATACTTTTGTCTACAAGAAGATGTGTTTTCGATGCATTCCAAAATTCCAAGCTCCTAAACTAACTATAAAGATAAAAACAACCATAAACTTCTTATCAGTACCTCATTTTGTCCTGACTTTAAAGTATTCTCTGTTTTCATTCAGCTGGTAAACTTCAGAGTCAAGTGAAACATCAAGAAAGTTTTCACCGCTCTCAGCAGTGATTCTTGACATTTTATTTTATTTTTCAAAGAACACCATCTCATAAAAACCCACTACATCATATATGTCTTTTTTTTCCTTTTTCTTGTTTTAAATCTGAATTCAGCACATGGCAATACAAGACATCGCTAATTAGATTAATTCTGAGTAAGGAAGATGTCTATTACTGCTTTAATTGATTTTTATTTTTTTTTAAGTAGTCCAAACAGCTGAAATTATTAAAATGTCATGAACACCTTGTATATAGCAATTTTTCAGAGAACTGTAAGATTCAGTGGAACATGACAAGTATACAAGCATGGAATTTTAACTTCAGGATGTTTTGACTCTAAGACTATTATTCAAATGTATTATATAAAAAATGGTATGGAATTCGGTTTATATATAATAAAAATTGTAGAAGTCCCCAGTCACAGCTATTCTTGCATACAAAGTCATAATTTTGAAGTTAAAATCTGTGTACTTCTTGATAATACACATTATTCTTAAAAAATCAAAATCAAAACCAAAACCCCACAAAACTTGCAAAACCAGCCCCCTTTAAATTAGTAGTTGCTACTGCTTTTTAACCCTGTGTCTGAATTAAAATAGCAAATATTCCTGACTTTGATACAGTTGTAGGGGTTTTCTCCACATTGACAATTTGTCAGATACATCAGCATGAACTTCTCCCACCAGAAGCACTGTGGCCTCTTAGTCTCTAGCAATGCATTCTTACTGATTTAATGAATGTTTGTTGTGACTTCGGTATTAATTGATAGATATTAAAAGAATAAAAAGTGCATGTGTGTTGATTTATTTCTGCGTTTATCATGATAATGTTATGAGTATCCATTTTATTTCAAATAAATAGTGACTTGAAGAAATTTAAAAGCTTTGGTGTTAACTCTCTTTAAAAAAAAATCCCAGTAATAAATAAAAAGCTAAAATTATTAAAGGTTTCAACTTTGAACTAACCTACTGTGGTGGTTCATCACACACAGACACACAAACACACAGAGAGGCAGACACACACCCCCCTTAGTCAACCTGGTTTCACATTGTAACATTTGGGCATTGTTACACCCAAAAGCTCATTATGACCAAAAAGAGAACACACCTTAATATATTGAGTCAAGAGTTTAACATTTGACTGATAAGTTCTTCACAGGCTAAACAAAATGCAAAGAACAGTTATTATTTTTCCAGTGACGATGACGCATCAATTAGCTAATTATTTTTTTAAAACATAAATTAACAGTTAGTAACAATAGTAGTTAAATTATTAATCATAAACCTACTCCTATCCACCCCTTTTATTATAGTGACTTTTCCAGTGCCCCTCTGGGCCCAAGGCTGAAGTTGGCGTTGCTGAAGAAAGGGCTGCAATGAATTACTAACATTCAGAGTTCTTTGCTGGAATGAGTATGATATCAAAGAGATGGGGAAGCTTCTTCCTTCATCAGTCTTGGGACTACTTGGAATTGTTTTCTTACAGTTTTATAAAGCCTATTCAGCCACTCTTTCATATAGACCCATGTGTTATTTACACAATGACTGCTTAGCTTTGTTTTACCTTTACCATACACAGTTGAACAACGTTGCAGAACAGGCACTGACCTGTGTCAAAGTGCCATTGAAGAATCAAAGCTAAGCTGACCTTTTTTTGAACACTAGGAATTTTTACAGTTATGGCTGTTCCACTTATAATTTCCAGTTACAACATTTATGTGCAAGATTTTTCAAATTCAGCAGTTTTGGATGAAAGAAAAGAGAAAGAAGGAATGGAGAAACTTTATTTAGTAGTCGACTTTGGTAGCCCTTTAGAGAAGCATCCTACATAACAGCAGTCTGAACCTGAGTCTGCATTTCCTTAGTCAATGCCATGAGACCCGACAAATTTAAGAGCATCACCTCTCCATTCTCCTCTATAAAATATTAGGACAATCTTTTTATTTATTTCTTTCAAATTTGGTTCAGATTTGATTAATGACAGAACTAATTGCAGCTCATGAATAGTACACCACCACAGGAACAAAATATGTTATTTTAAATTAAATATTACAAATGTTTCCTCATTTAATTTCAAAATCAATGTATCAGACCAACAGATGGGACTCCCAACACAGGTAAGGGTACTTCTAAAGTGGGTGGGTTTTTACATTGATTCTGCAAATGCACATTACCTAGGTGACTGTAACATGCTAGGAGTGATGAAGCTTAGGAAATTTATCACAGCACATATAATCGTTCCACATTATATTCCTGTACTGCTTCCTTCCTAAAACTAACTTTCTATTGCCATAATGAAACATTTCTATTAAAGTTTTACAATTAAATTACTATCACTAATCACCCTGATATAAAAGCAGAAGTAAAACCAGTTTTAAATATTAATATCACTGTCTTTTCTTTTTAAAGTATTAAAATAACATTAGCATATAACTCATTTTCAGAATGAATACTTTATTTCTTTGATAATATTTCCTTTATATTGTCCTCTTCTCTAGGAAAATTAGGTATTTCCTAAACTGCAAGGGCAGTCTTCTGAATTTAATTACCAAAAAAAAATGAGCGTAGTAGTAAATTCAGACAAGAAATTAAAGGAAATATCAGTTCCTACAGAAGGTAATAACATAACTTTAAAGTTAGTGTCTTTTAACAATGGTCCAACATTACTTTGAAAACTTATGTTTATTTTAGTGATGATTTAGCACTCAGTAACTTTGCTAAGCTATAAGTGTGTAATCTGATGATATAACTAAATAATTAATATTTTCTTCCTTACTCAGATGTAAGATGGAACAACATTTCTGCAGCACAAAATGCTCAGGTGGCTTAAAAAGTAAACCTGTTTTTATCTTGATTACAGAGAAAGGCAAAACATCCACAGTATTTTCCAAATTGAGCACATTCCTTTTTATGTGACACCATTTAATATACGCTTGGTCTGCCACAGTGAACATTAACAGTACTTGGAAGGAAGGAATTCAAATAGCTGTTATTACAACACATAAAATGCACAGAAAATAGAGAATATTAAAGTGCTGTTTCACCTGGTATGAAACCCCAATGAAAGCATTCACCTATCTGGTTTCTTAAGTATTCTACCTTATTAAAATCACAATAAAACTTTAAAGAATCTGGATTCTTCTGTATCTTTCCTTAGGTATTGCTACTCAATTTTGGACTATCTTTTGAAATATTCACAACATTTGAAAACCATAAGGAAAAAGCAGGACAGCTTTTAGACACCATTTCTGAGGGCATAATCTTTGTGTCTAGTGCATTATAAGACCATATTAAGATATTTTTGAAATCAAATATGATTACATTCAAAGTATAGTAGAAGACATATAAGTATATGTCATTTGAAAATTTATTTAATGACCTCATAATAATGAAAAAAATATTGTTAAATACCTGACATATGAAAATGCTTACTGTTCCTACATTAAGCATATCATTTTAATCTTTTTCAAAAGTTGAAAAAAAAACAGCGAGCTGAAAATTGCTCTTAATCTTATATGAAACTTCTTAGCCTGTACTCTGTAAAAGCAGAGGGAAGACTAAGAAATAAAGTGACTAAGGAAGGCACTAATACCCCCAAAAGATATTTGATCAGTACTTATTCAGACACTTAGAAAAAACACTGCTTGCAAGCTAACTTAAATAATAAATATACCATTACTGGTTCTTCTACCACTTCTTGTGGGGTGTGTGTATATATATATATATATATATACACATATAAAAGAGGATTATAAGAAATATGGAGACAGACTTTTTGCAAGGGCCTGTAGTGACAGAATAAGGGACAACTGTTTTACAATGAAAAAGGGTAGATTTACATTGGAAAAAAGGAAGCCATTTTTAACCATGCAGGTGATGAGACACTGGAATAGGTTTCCCACAGAAGCTGTGCATCCCCCAGCCCTAGAAGTGTTCAAGGTCAGTTTGGGTGGGTCTTAGAGCAACCTGATCTTTTGAAAGATGCCTGTGGCCACCACAGCAGGGGTGTTGGACTAGATGATCTTTAAAGGTCCCTTCCAACCCAAACCATTCTGTGATTCTATGGTTCTATGAGTCTATGATTCTATAGTCCTCCTCTGTAATTTTCAGTTCTCTTTCAGAAATTGTCATCATACTTGTTTAGACCAGTATTTCCAAAGTAATCCAAGGATTTTCTACATGTTGAAACAGATTTTTTTTTAAATCCATATTATTATAATTACATTTCACTGTTTTTCCAATAACAAGTAACAACTGTATGATTAAGCCCTTCAACAATCCTTGAGGGAAAAAAAGAAAAATAGAAAATCTATTTTTATTTTTATTTTTTTAACAATAGTAATAGAAAGAAACATGGGAGACTGTACAATTTATTTGATTTGGTTTAGATTTTATAGAGATTACTGGATGACGTTAATTTAGGAAGATAGCAGTATGCTTTCTACATTCAATAAATATCATTTCCTTATGTATAACAATGAAGAATTACAGCATCTTAACATTCTGTTTGATTTTTCACTGCATCTTTAGAAATGTTATATATACTAGCACTATTTTTTCCCCTTTAGTCTTTACCACTGTTACCTGTTCATTTTTCTCTGAAGTTCTTGTTTCTATTACTATTAAAAGAGAACCATGAAACAAGTATTTTCAAAGGAAATTCCAAATCATAATAAAAGGGGTTTATTAATAAATATCAATAGTTACATAAGTAGAATCATCACAGAATCATAGAATGGTTTGGGTTGGCAGGCACCATGAAGATCATATAGTTCCAAACACCCTGTCATGGTCCACTAGACCAGGTTGCTCAAAGCCCCATCCAACCTGGCCTTCAACACTTCCAGGGATGGCGAATCCACAACTTCTCTGGGAAACTTCTTCCAGTGACTCACCACCTTCATAGTAAAGATTTTTGTCTTTATCTAATCTAATCTAATCCTATCTAATCTAAACCTATCCCGTTTCAATTTAAAGACACTCCCCCTTGTCCTATCACTACATGCCCTTGTAAAAAGTCCCTCTGCATCTTTCTTGTAGGACACCTTTAGGTACTGGAAAGCTGCTATAAGGTCTTCCCAGAGCCTTCTCTTCTTCAGGCTGAACACCCCAATTCTCTCAGCCTGTCTTCATAGGAGAGGTGCTCCAGCCCTCTGATCATCTTCATAGTCCTTCTATGGACTCGCTCCAATAGGTCCATCTCCCTCTGATACTGGGGGCTCCGGAGCTGAATGCAGTAGATGTTCTTATAGCTTTTAAGCTCATTTCTATGAAGATGAAAGACTTAGCTCCCAGTCTTCAGTCTCCTATTTGGTGAGAGGAAACACAGAAACCTGGTGTTATATGTAAATTAATATATAGTAATAATCATAGCATGTGTATTTACTACTACATTTCTTTGCCACTCAAATCCATAGATAAGATATTTAAGTTCATTTTCCCTGTAACACACTTTCTTCACCTCCAGCCATAGTGCAGAAATGTAAATACACCTCTTGAACAGTTCAGCACAAGTCACCAAACGATACTTAGAGTAGGAGAGAAAACACAAACCTTAAAGTCTGTTGTTACTTCTTTAAGTGTCTTTGATGAGTTACTAAGACAAATCAGGTGCTACTCCAGAGCACTATGCAGCTGAACACAGGCAATCATAATCCTGACCTGGGGTTCTGTAGTTGTGGAGAACAGATACTGTTGAGCTTCTCTATTATATAGAAAAAAACCCATATTTACACTGGACCATATACATTCAGCTTAAGTCAAACATGAATTTTTGAGAGGATGGACTTTAGAAACTGTTGGGTTGGTACAGATTCAAAGCTGCATTTCAAATTTCAAATGTTCTGTATGTAAACGAAATACAGCAGGGAATCACATAGTTTAAAAAAAAAAAAGGGGGAAAAGAAAAATAAAAAGAAACAAAGTAAAGAAAGAGGGCATTATAGGAATTCCAATATGACCAAAAGTAGCTAAATACATTCAGAAAACTCATCTCAGCCTTTATAGCTTCAGTGCAAGAACAAAAGATCACTGTAATGACTGGCTCACGTCTTACAGTACTAGGCAGATCAGGGACTAAGTTTCCTAGTTGACGCTGTCCTGAAAGTGACTGAATGCAGTACAACCAGATATTAAAAACTACATCTAACAAACTCTTCTCCTGCCATAACTGCTTCTTCTCCAAGGATCTGTTCTGCCTCAACACCGTCTAGTGATCAATTCCCTTGCACCTTAAGCCTTAATCTAGAATTTATATTCCTGCTCCAACCACCAGAATTAATATAGTTAATTTGGGAGCACACCCCTGCTACTGGACACCCCTGTAAAATACAAAAAAAGACCTAAAATACTTTGTGGATCTGTTACTAGTCTTAAAAAAACCACCCAAAACAACGAAAAAAAATGTAAAAAAACACAGAACAAAAAAAATCCAAAACCCTCTTCAAATCAAATGTGCTTAAAATTAGCTTTTAATTAAATTTAATTAAAAACCTTAAAATTAGCTTAATTTGATGGATATGTGAATCTTGGAAAGCTATGGAGATTACCAATTCCTATATACCACAGATAAAGATGAGCAATATGACTAAATAATAACACGTGGCATGGTAATACCATGCATAAACTGGATTATCTCTATTCCTAGTTACAGGACTTTTAATGAAGAATAATTTAACTGAAATCAATGTAAACCAAATCCATTTTGACACTAATTTGCAATAAGAATTGGTAATATTTTATGATTATTATCCAATACCTATTTTTGTAAAGAAATGTAACTCTAACGTTCCTAGCTCATTTTATTGGTAAATGTTTTTTTTTCAAAACAGAAAGGTTACATAAACACTATACATAATACTCTTTGTCTTTTTTTTTTTTTTTTCTTGTGACTTGCTACCCACAAATGAAGAGGAAAGATTTAATATTTTATATACACAGTGCACTTTCCACTCCGGTAGGGCAGGAAACATAATTATGAAGACATATTTAAATATTTAATTTAGCTGAAAGTAAAAATCAGAATATAATTAAGTAACCTGGAAAAAATCATGCCCCAACACCCACTTTATTGGCTCAGAGATACACTGCCTTGCCACGCAGAAACTGCATAGCCCTCTGTGTCCATCCCTTTTCTTGTGCCTGATCAGCCCAACTAATTCAGTGGAGCTAATCCAGAACATAAAGGGATAAACCCTCAGAGAATGCAATGTGTAAAAATGTTGGATATACCCCTCAGCAACTAAACTAGTGGCTTCTCACTGACTGTGGAGCTCTTTCTGCTAAACTTAAGATACACTCTCACAAGTACTGTGCCTTGTCCTTTCCCTTCTGCTGATAGGAGGCAACACATTTTCTGAGTTTAGGATAGTTCAGAAGGTGCACTCCAACAACTGATAAGCATCCTTCATCAGTCTATGAAATTATTTGGTGTTATAAATTACTCCCATGCTTTCTTTACCCAGAAGCTTTGATCAGAAGTTTGCTGAAACAGCCTGAATTTAATGCAAGTGATCTTTGAGGAGGCAGTGCTCTTTGTTTTCATAAAATCATGACACATCAGTAGAGTGGAAGAAAAGACAAAGAATTTCACATAAAAAACCTTAACACTGTGAAATAAGTGAGTATTTCAGGAGGTAAAGAGGTATGGGTAGGAGGGATGAAAAATGAGTTAACAGTAAGTGTGACTCAGATGCACAGCGATCTGTATTTGGCCCCAAATACAAGGCGTTTTAGTTTCCCTTAGATAAGAAGATGACAAATCTGTTTTTTTTAATATGTCCTTCTGTTGCACATGGTCATATGTGATGCTGCTGGCTTACACCATACTCTGCACACAATTCAAAGTTGCAAGCATACCATTGTATTTTGAGCTTGATAACATATTTCAATACTTGCAGATAGACATCTCAGAAGACTAGACAAGATGCTAAACTCTACCCAAAAAGGGCACTGGCCACTGATATCTTTGTCATGAAATCTTTTCAATTCAGTACAGTATAGTTCCAAATATCCCCAGCAAATAACTTCTGAATAAGATGCTTCTAAAAAAAATCACAGAATCACTGTGGTGAGGGAAAATTTATAGTCCCCAAAAGACTGGTAATCTTCTTTGGTTTCATATCTTATCAAATTTGCCTGGGAGTTCTGGGATGTTAAGCAAAAAAACCAAAAACAAACAAACAAACAAACAAACAAACAAAAAACCAGTTACACTCTTAAGCAAAGGAACATATGACATTAAAAAAATAGAATGTTCTTGCTAAGAACATTGTCTTTCTGGTAAAAAAAAAAAATTAATGTATAATCTTACCTCACTCTTGATCAAGAAATATAGCTTCTGTCCAAAATAAACAAGTAGTAGATAAAATGTTCTCTCCAACTACCTTGCCACTTCAGGATGAAAAGGGGAAAAGAAGTCTTTATTAGGTCTTATATCACTTTAAGTTGTAATTTAAGCACAAATTATTTGCTTTATTTTTTGAAAAGGAGGGATAATACCAACTGATCAGAACATCAACAGAAATGTATCCTTAGCACATACTCTACCTAATCACTTTTAATATATATTTTTTTTAATCTAGAATTTAAACAGCAAGTTAAAGAATACTAAATATGATTGCTTAGGACTTGCAGAGCTTTACAGACACCCCAGCTCCCACTTTCTGGTACGATCTACCAAGGACACACATGCCTTGAGACACTAAGCATGGCAGCCTGGCTGAGATTCTTCCTAAATAATTACTGAAACATCTGGGATTATACTGAATCACTGGCTATATATAAAACTCTAGAGAGCATTAAAATATGGGCATTATTTAATAAAATTATAGTTGAATACAAAGCCCTCATCCCACCCAGAATTACAGGTTTTGTAACTACAAGCTACAAGTACTATAAAGGAAGTTCTGGAACTGGAATATTATTTTTCTAATAGACAAAGCACTACTATGCTATCCAACTGACATCACTTTCCTCATAATGAAAATCAAGAGCTTCTATACATTTTAACTTATTTTGGGGAAAGAAACGAATGACGTTTTAATTGTGTTCATGTTACGTATCACAGTTACATGACTGGGAACCTCTGTGAGATCTATAGTTGATAACATATAACATCATAGTGCAGATAATTTTCTGGTTTGATTAGCCAAGAAAAGCCTCAGGAGCAACATTTATTACTGTAAAGTGTATGCTATGCAAAGTCTCTAGGGTGAGTTAATATCTTCTTTTCAGACAATAAGTAGAACAAGAAAAATATCCTAATTTAAATGCGTACAGCATTTCAGACTGAAAAATAAACAGTGACATTCAAGACTTTCAAGGCACTGTTATAGTTGGATAGCATCTCAGTAACATCACACACAACAAATGGAGAAGGGCAGAATTACATGTAAGGAAATTCAGGAAAACAAATAATAGGAAAGAAAGCATTAAAATTATTATAGTACTTTCTGACATGTTTTCTTTTAGAAAGTAAAAAAAAAAAGGGGTGAGGGAACATGTCAGTTTCTTCTTCTCTGCTGCTTCACCTATGGTTAATGTGAATAGTGTGGATCTTAAAGACATTATTATTCAGCTGTGCTGGAGGTTTATTGATGGGTTATGTGGCATTGTGTGTGTGTCCCTGCTCCCTTGTAATAACAAGTTTCAAAATAAGGTCTTAATAATCTTTCATGTTTTTCAAATTTTAGTGCCTTAGGATAACACCACAGAGGCATTAGATTTAAACCATTTTAATGCACAGTGTATGTTTTGCAACTGACCATTTCTTTTTCTGAGGTTAAGAATTTCCAGGAAAAGCATGTTTTAAACAAGTTTTGTCTTGCAGATTGAAAGCTGCCTTAGCATTGTGCTAAAGAAAAATTACTATATGATGACACTAAGATTTTTTTTCTAAGTCATACTCTACCTTGCAGCAGGATGTATGTTCTGAAGTGATAGTCCTGAAAGCATTCACTTTCCTCCGAGGAAAAGACATGTTTATAAGAAATCTTTCTATAGGTAATATTTCTTTTTATTTTTTAAACAAAGAACAAAGGCTAGAACTTAATTCTGGAAGCTAAACCACAAGAAAATTATGAGGAATCTTCTATCATGAATGCAGTTCTAACCTCAGTATCTGAAAGTCCATAATGCACAATAGCTATAAGACAAGCACAGCTTTTTAGCAAGAAAATAACTATACATATTTATTTTGAAGTTGGGCACATCCTTAATTTTCATACTGAAATAAATGGACATTTGTATAATATAATATAATATAATATAATATAATACAATACAATATAATACAATACAATACAATACAATACAATACAATATAATATAATATAATAAAATATAATATAATAAAATATAATATAATATAATATAATATAATATAATATAATATGATATAATGTAATAAATATAATATAATATAATATAATATAATATAATATAATATAATATAATTAATAAAATATAATGTAATATAATATAATTTAATGTAATACAACGTAATATAATATAGTATAATATAACATAATATAGTATAATATAATATAATTAATAGAATATAATTAATAGAATAGAATAGAATAGAATATGATATGATATAATATAATATAATATAATATAATATAATATAATATAATATAAATGATATTTATAGTATATTAGTTATTTTCCAAAGTGGTTTTACATGAAGAAAGTGATATAAGTTTTTTTTTATTTATATATATATGTGTGTGTGTGTAGATAGATATATATATATACACACACACACACATCTCTCTAAGTGATAGTGATAAAATTACTTTTACCCTAGATCTGAAGGGTAAGTATTGTAAAGATTTTTGTATCTACAATGAGAATTAGATTAAGGAAGTACCTGTTTTGGTATGGTACAACTGTTTAATGTTAGGTTAGGAACCCTATTCAACAGACAATTATATTAGCAGTATGATAAGCAGCATCACCGAAAGTAGCTCTGTTTGGAAAACTGTATCACATCCATGCATTTCTATGAAAAGTGCCCTGGAGTGCATGCTATATCATCATAATAGTGAGAGTGCAGCCCTAGAGGTACAAATACATCACTGTGATGGTATTAGTTTTGCTTCAGAGGCAATTCTACCAAGTGTTCTTGCCCTTTATCTCATATACAGCTCATGGTTTCTCCTGTCTAGTTCAAATAATAGCAAAATTTAAATTCACTTGAGGAGTTTCTCCTTTATGGATATGGACGTGTATAACACTGATTAATCACCGGTATTGTAAACAATATTTATCAGAAGCACACATTAAAAACCTATGTGAGATATGTTCAACTTCACAGCTAAGCATTAATTATTATAATAGATTTTGAGACCTCGGTAGGTCATTTGGGGAAAAGTTATTAAATCCTTCCAAGCTTATCTAGGAGTTATCAAAAGAATGACATTAATTATTAACAAGATTTATTAAAGATTACTGTGAAGAAGTGTAGGTAATGATTAATATTGCTGCTTAGATGGCAACACTGAAGTACTCAGCTGAAATTTGATGCAAAAAAAAGCACTACAGTATGAGGTTAGCAAGTTTCCCATACGTGCTGGGCTGCAACATTCTTGTAGAGCAATGCAATAGAGTATCAAGGGTCAACAGACAGAGACTACTCTTGTTCCTGAATCAAATGTTGTATGTCTTACGAACTAAGGAAATGATGCATCCACATCTAGCTAAACTCCCAAGGACTGGAGAACTCATAAGAATCAAAAAGAGAAACTTCTGAAGGTGAATTATACCCCAGAGTACTTTCAAGACTGTAGGAAATTTATTAGGAGATGTCTACTGAAATTGCCTATCTGACGAGGAAGTATAGCAAGGCCTTGTAGTCATGAAGTCATAATAGACAGCTCAAGTGTAAGAAATATCCCAGAAGCCAAGAGAAAGGGCACTACCAGACACATTTATGCATACCACAGCTTAAAGCACGAGTTCCAAACACATCCATCAGGTGTTTCCAGAACAGTGACAGCAGAAGGCTGCAACACATTTTATAATGATAGTGCAGTGGTTGTAGGAATGACACAGATGGCCAGACAGGATGAGCTGTTTATAGTTATATAGACCTCCTCTTGTACCAGTGGCATCCACACAAAGAAAACCATCTGCATTTCCACTAATGAACATTCCTGAAATATATTCCTTCTTTATAGTTATAAGTAATGCTTCAACATATAGCCCATTTCTGTCACCTATGTCTATTCTAAACAGTAAGTGGAGCAGATGAGGCCAATTAAAGATGTGGCTCACAAGTTATCAGTGTTCTGACATTTCAACCCATGTCATTCCTTTTACTTGTCTAAGATTGTTAAAGAAACATTGGAAACCTGGGGAGTTCTGAAGGAGGTAAGCAAAGGTCCTCTCTTCTCATCCACAGAGGAGTTTCGGATTCAAGAGCAATTATCCTGTTTCACTATAGATTTCAGTTTTAATAAGAAAAATTTGAACTCTGTCCTATCTATTTCTACTGAAAGCTTCCTACTAAATAAATAAATAGGAGAGAATACCTTACCTAGTTTCAACAGAAGGGTCTCACAGAAAAACTTCAATTAAAAATAAAATATAAGAGACTAATTTTCCAAATTTGAAAATTAAAAATATGTGGCTAATTTTTGTATTTTCTTTTCCAAAATTGGAAACTGGGTATCTGAACACAACACAAGTTTGAAAATCCTTAGTAACTTAATAATCATGCTTTGCATTGTATGTCTGACCAAAGGAGATAAAAAGAGTAAGTTTCAATCAAGCAGAGTTATTTTCAGAGTCTTTATATTGTCCTGACTCTTATTCTGCTCAAATACATCAGAATTTCATTATGTTTATTGGAAAGAGAATGTGAGAGTGAGCATGCTAGAAAGCATAGCTTTTTAAGATAATGAAATGTAACTAAGTATCTAAAGGTAAAAAATGGAAAATTATTTTTCTATTAGTCTTTTCTGCAATAAACCTTTCTCTGAATAGAAAGTGTATACTATAATGCAGAATAGGGTCAGGAGTCAATGATTACTACATCTTTTACACATTTCTAGACACTCATGAAAAGTGTAAAAGCAGATACCTTCTTATCCTAACATGGTAAATAAGAGGTCATTATTCTATTGAAGTAAGTGAAGCTATTAAAAAATAAACCCAATGTAACTGTCTTATTTAGTAGTGATTCTGAACTTACTAAAAAATTAAATAACATAAAACAGCCACTTATTGAGGAAAGAATCAAGCCAAAGGATTAGGTTGTATTTGTCTGCTAGCTTTTCATTTATCTTCTTCATACATCATACCATTCACAGACATTAACAACTTCATGAGTGTTTTTGCACCTCTTCAACAGAAGTTGCTGATAATTAATCCAAACTGTTTTAAGAGGGGTGATGGGAAATGAAAGACAGACACATATATTTACAACAGAAAGAGGGTGAAATGGCAAATGGACTATCTGTCTAAGTATATGTATACCCACACTTGAGACAAGAAGTGTCATTGGTAAACTAGGTATGTCTGAACACATTACCAGAATTCTACTGCCTAAATTACTGAAATTCTCTGTAATCAATGTCTTTTTTCTTTGTTAAAAATAAAATAAAATAAATCAAACACTGTGATATGCAGTCCTAGAATGTTTTTGCAACAAGGACTGATAAAAATCACACACTTGTGAGTACACAACCCTATACCACCATGAAATAATGAACTCGTACCAAATTTCTACCTCTTCAAGAATTTTAAAGGATCCCCTTCATTGTATGCCTTTCAGAAATATTTTTGAAAGGTCAGGTAATTAGCTGAGGTCAATGATGACATTAGAGGATCTCTTGTGATAGGAAGTGGCAAGCAAAACCTTCATTTTTCCATTCCATTTCTTATAATAAAGTTGAAAGCTTATAGGACATGACAAAGTTTGTGGGACACAGTGGACAAAGTATCAGTAAAAGCAGAGAGGGAACACTTCAGTTCTTGATTCACCAAATAAAACACTCAAAAATAGGAAATGCACATCATAAAACCAGATGTCCTGGCCTGTTTCTGCCCCACTGTGAAACTCTTTTTGTTTGGGCTTCCTCTTCTATGAACTAAAGCTCACAAATATAGCTCTTTCTATATTATATATTGAGGTAAAATATATGTGAATATTCTTATATCTTGGATTTTACTTTTTAGTAAATTTAGGCCAGAATTTTCAGGACTAAATTGTAATTCTTCCTGATTAGAAAGAAGCTGGTATCTGTTTTACCAAGTCTTCAACTATGAACGTGACTGAGAGAGATTCACATTAGGTTATAATAGGTAACAAACTTGGGAAAGCAGCCATTTTAATGTTCTTATGTAGTCAATGAATAGACAGGCTCCTCCAAGGAATGAGCCAGAGTAGAAGCCTTCTAGAGCATGATTTTCTGGATATAAGTTCTCTTTTTCCACTAAACTTATGAGTTGCTTAGATTGTAACTTAGGTACCAAAGTTAAATGTTTAAAACTGTGAGTGAATTCTGAAGTTCTCTTCACAGTTTGCCAAGTAAATAAATTATTTGTTTACAAATTTTTTTAGTATAAAATCAATGCAAAGTCAAATAGCAATTTTGCAAAGTTTGGATTTGGTGAACTGTTCAGAGGTTACGAAGTATTCCCCTTCAAAAAGACAACATACTCTTAATCCCTTCTGTTCATTGAAATATTACTGAAACTTCAAAAATTACAAGAAAATGTTAAATTCAGAAAGGCTTAGAAAATTTGCTTCAGAAATAGTAAAAAATTTAAACAATCTTAAAGGTGTCCTAAGGCACATTCCATAGCCAATCCTGAAATTTGCAATCATAAGAAAACCTAGAAAATAGAAGCAAATCTTTGACCAAATTATTTGTCCTGTGATGGGAAGAAAATAAACCTAAAGTCCATGTACATAAACAGTTCATTCTGGTACTCAAGACAACCAACTGATGTATCAGGAGACTGGCTTGGCTAGGAAGGGAAGTCCTGGTGGTATAGAGGGCCTGAAAGTAGTAACAGGCTACATAGGAGCAATTTAGAAGCATTGTCCAAACATATAAAGATGGTGTCAGGAAAGCCAAAACTCAGGTAGAGTTAAGACTTCCAAAGGACATCAAGGCAACAGTGAAACCTTCTACCACTGCATTAGTTGAGTGTGGTTGAGTTCTACAATTACTTTTGAGCACACATCCAGATTGACTGCTTCCAAGGATGATCAGAGAGCAGGCTGATGTGCTTTCAAGACCATTCTGTCATTTTTGGAAAGTTATGGAGATCAAGGTAAATTCCTAATGATTAGGAAAAAGAAGTAGATATTGTACCCATCTTCAGAATAGGCCAAAAGAATATTCCAAGAAGCTACAGACTGGCCAGCCCCACTTCAGTCCCTGGGAAAGTTATTGAGCAAGTTCTCAGGGCAGCCATTTCTGCATGCATGAATAAGAATGAGATTTGGAACAGCGAGTGGGGACTTACCATGCATAAATCAGGTCTGGCCAACCTGGCTGGTTTATATGACAAAATATCTGGATTTATGTAAAATAGGGCAGCAGTAGACATAATTTTCCTTATCTTTATCAAGGCTTTGGACAATGTCTCCTGCAGTATTCTTGTACTCAATCTGGGACATTATAGTTTGGGATGGGTAAAAATCTGATCAGGTCAGCCTCTACATGGAGGCTGGTAACAAGTAAAAGAGTGCAGGGGTCTATCCTGGATCATGTCCCATTCAACTTTGCCAATTAATGTTCTCAAGTTTTCAGATTCCACGAACCTAGGAGGACCAGTCCATGTGCTTGAAGGCAGCCCTGCCTTTCAGAGGGACCTTGACAGGCTGAAGGAATGGGCCAACAGGAACCTTCTGAAACTTAACAAGAGCAAATAAAAATCCTGCATCTGGGAAGGAAGAGCTCCTGACAGCCGTACAGACTGGGGACTGACTGGATGAGGAACAGCTCTGCACAAAAGATCTTGGGGTCCCTAGCAGACAGCAAGATGAACATAAGCCAGCAGTGTGCCCTGGCAGCAAACAGGGCCAACAGCATCCTAGGCTATATTAACAGGACACAGACAGCAGACTGACAGATGAATTATGCTGTGTCTACTAAGCACTTGTTAGACCTCATCTAGAATACTTTATCCAGTTTTGGGCCCCACAAAGCCCAGAAAACATTGCTCAGCTGAAGCAAGTTCAGCAGATAGCCACCAATACTGCTGGGGACGGAAGCACTTACCCTGTGAACAGAAGCAGAAGAAAGAAGGTTTGTTTAGCTTGGAGCAGAGCAACTTGAGCCACCTAATATGACTTTCCAGTATCTATGAGGGGGTTACTGAGAAGGTGCCTAGGTTCTTCACAGTGGCGCCTGGTGGGGGAAGAAAGACAACAGGTAAAACTTGAAACAAGAAAGGTTTAGGCTAAGTTTAAGGAAAACTTTTTTCAGTATAAGGGACAGTTAAGCATTGGAACAGGCTACCCAGAGAAATTGTGCAGTCTCCTGCTTTGGAGTTTTTCAAGATGCTGGATAAAGCCTTGAGCAATCAGATCTGATCTTACAGCTGACCTGCCTTGACTAGAGGGCTGGGCACAAAACCTCCTGGGGTCCGTTCCAGCCTGAACTATCCTATGATCCTGTGATTCTAAACTGTCATGAAGTATCCAGAAACAGTAGAAAAGCAGGCAGAGAATATTTTTGTAGCACATTTCTATGTAAGCCTTGTAAAACTTTAGCATTCTAAGCAAATACAATCAGAGAAGAACAAAAGGAGACAGTATTTTTAATCACTATTCCTAAAGTCACAGTGTATCTTGTGAAGTATGGTAGAAGATTAATTACTTTGCTTCATATTTATGAAAATAAGTTTAGAATCTGCAAGAAAATATTATTCCCCTTTGGAAAGAAAATTAAAACCACATTGTTAAAACACACATGAATGCCCAGCAGTCAACACACATGCTTCTTTATAAAAAGGAGTGTTTGATGAAGAAGATTATATGTTAAGTTTACTTAGCATAATGAACAGTACATGTTCAACTGAGCATTATATTGCTTTCCCTAAACTTCAAATTCCAGCATACTCAGAAGATAATTCAGTATTCACTTTGCTTAGCCCAGACTAATCTCAAACAAACACTGCAGATTTCCAGCTGACATTCTGCACTTGACAAATGGTGAAGGAAAAAATTAAGCAAGAAGAGGAAAAGGGAAAAAAAACCAAACATTGTATGACTACCTCAGTTGGAAAGAAAAAGACCCTCTCTGACTCACCTTCTCTAACTTAACCAAGTGTTTTTAAGAAATCTAAGAATCCATGAAAGAGTTTGGCTGTGTTTTTCTTTCTATGGTTATTTTTAACTTCCAGATACTGAAAAGTAACTATTTTCTACTGTATTCTGTGGGGTGTGGGGTTTTTTCAATTAAATTATATCTCAGTAAGCTTTCTCTAACCTAGGTATAACTGCTTTAGTTGATAAATGCAGAGTTTAAAAATAGGAATGGCTATAATCCAGGAGTAGATTTACTGTTACCTGACTCAGAAATATTAATGAAAGCAATATTATCAGTGTGGGATGTTTGTCCTAGGGAAAGTAATTCATAGGAAGTGGGAGAGACTTCAGGAAGTGGGATTTCTTTGATTTGATTTTAACTATTACATCAACACTATGGTACTATTTTTTATCATTAATCTTGCCAGTAACTCCACACTATTAGAAAAAAACCACTTCTGCTACCACAAAACTGTTTTAACATGCACACAATACTGCACGTTTTTCATTACATTAATGCAATTTCAACACATAAGCCATGAAATGTGTAGGATTTCAATACAGGAGTGCTAATGTCAATATATGTCTCTTTCTCCCACAATTACTTTTTAGCAATATTTTGTCTTTTCTTAGCCAAAAATACAAGTTTCAAATTTCAGTTCAACTCAATACAAATAGTGTTATTTTATAAACCCACAAGAAAACCCTTTAATTCTCAAAGGAATTTCACTTGATCCCCTGTATAAATCTCGTTTTCTAGAAATTTGGTTCAATTATACCTATGCAACATAGGAAAATTACTATAATTCCGCTGATTCCAATTAGAACATAGTTGGTACATCCACATAGTGGATGTATCATAGGTTCTTTTTAGGTTTAAGCTATACATTTTGAAAACATAAATGCTATGAATCATTTCTACAAAATCTAGTTGTAAAATAAAACCGATGCTTTAGGCTGAATAGAAAAGATATGCAATTTGTTTGAACACATAAATAAATCAATGCAAGAGAAAAAAGAAAAGGAAAAACTGTAAAGCCTAGGCATTGAAAGCATAGCACAAGTAAGACAATTCACGGGAAAGCCTGTTTCAAGGCTCAGAAATGCAAGTGCATTTAAGTTTTGCATTTGGTGTGTAATATAATTCTTTGCAATATCATTTTTTACTGGTGCTTCACCAAAAAAAAAAATAATCTTTGAATATTGAGGTTGAAATGTTCTACCTTTTACTAACAAATTTCCCTTGATATAAGAGACTGCGACTATTTTTTTAGACTCAACAGGCAACATAAGGGCTTAAAAATATTCCCAGAGTTCTGATTTCCCATAAAAGGCCTATAAAAAAAGACGGTGTCATGTAAGAAAAATAAGACACAGCCAGGCATTTTTATATTTCCACACACGTGCGCATGACCCATTCAGCACATAGTACAAGATGTGGCATGCTATGACAGGACAGAAAAAAAAAGTTATCTCATTGTTCTTTTAGTTTTAATTGACTGTTATGTTGATTGTTCATGATGATTCATAAAATCTCTGATTTACTTTCCTACTATAGTTCTTCAAAGAAGCGTAAAACACCTGTTTTATTTTGTAGGATATTTTTTGTTCTTGTTTCTTTTTTAGTATCCCATGAAAACTGTGAGTTTAGGATTATTAAGAAAAAGAAAATTATTCTTCAAATGGATGAAAGAATTTGGTTCCTTTAAAAATGCAATATAATTGTATGAATCATAGAAGGAGGAAATATATGTTTCCATAATAGATGTCTTCAGCTAATCAAAACAAACTTTAGATGCTTGTACATCTTTTCCACAACATAGAGTCAGAAACATTCTGTTGCACAGTAAGTGTACATAGCTCCACTGCTTCTTTACTGCTATACAATAAAGTGAAAATACCTTTCATCTATCAAAAAAATCCTATTCAGCATCAAAGACTGGAATAAATTGTGTCCTTTGTTCTTCTAAAACTATCTGAATAAACACACAATTTCATTTTGTTTTCCCCAAGCAAACTTCACCAGAAAATTTCTTTAATTAATTTCAGTCCTGGGAGTTTCAGGGATGCCAAATGGTTTAGAATCCTTTGAAACCTATTGAAAAATGTTTAGCAGAAACTCTGACAGTTTCTTATCTCTGGTTCAGGAGAGCAGTTAAATGACCCTAAAATAAATGTAATTTAACAACAGATGTCTTAACAGCATGACTTTTGTGATATTGCTCATACATCTTTTATGCTAATAGAGAGCTCATATCAAAGGTCTTTCAGAGTTCCAGACTGTATGGCCTTCACATCACAATGAAAGCAAGGCCATAAGAAGCACGTATCATTAAGAAGGATTCCACTAAAGAGAGTGGTAAATCTTCTGAAATTTCTAGTTAAGTCCTTCTGACCCTCACAGCAGAATCACAACTCTATTTTCATATTGAAATTTTTTCATGAATTTTAATCAAAAGAAAGGTTTCCTATTGGTCTGATATTAAATTAATACAAGGCTAACTGATATTTTGACAATCTCATTAATTGCTTTATTTCTGCAATACAACAATCTAACTACAATACACCAGAGACGCAAACATTTTTCTCTTACCTTCAAAATCTTAAATTATAATGTTAACATCACAGAAGAATGCACTAGCATAAATAGACCCAAACTCTTTCATCTATATCTTAAAGGACTTATGAACAGATGAAAAGACAAAGGAGAAAAAAGTTGGTGACTTTTAAAGCTTCTCAATTTTAGGTTTAGCTCAACATCTTCAGATACACAACCTGAAGTAAAACAACCTCACAGATGGTGTAACTGTGTTCCTCCAGTGCAAGTTCTTAATGCACAACTGATTTCACAGTGTTATTGACTGTCCACACACCTGTGTAGACATGTGGTAATATATATATTTCAAAACATATTTTAGAACTAGTACTTGACTTTAAAGAAAAAATGAACTTTTTTCAGTGAATCATTATTCATCAAGAAAAAGCAATTTTGGATAAACCAAATATGATTTTAATTGATAACTAATTTTTACTGAAATGAAAATGGTAAAATTTCAAAAAATAGCCAAGCAATTTTTTCTGACATGTTCAGAACTCTTTGCTATTGCTGATAATGAAGAGTTAGATTTACAGAATCTAGAAAGAAATAGGAAAAAAAAAGATTACTTTGTTTTTTGCCCTAAATAGAAATATCTCTTTCTGGAGGTATGATCACTTATCTAAACCTGTGCAATGCAAAGCACAGTCAATGTAAAACATTGGGGGATAGTTTCTGACATTTCTCATAACCACTTGGTGCAAGGGTTCCCTCAAAGAACAGGTACTCCACATTCTCGCCCTTCCAGCAAACAAGAGGGCGCAAAAAAGGTTGCACTCATCTGGCAATAGTGACCCAAACTCACAGCTATTGAATTAATGAGTTTCCATCCCACCTCTTTTGCAAATTCAGAGGTTCTCTCCTAGACCTTATTTTTTTTTTTAAAGAGGTATTTCAATAAAAATTGAAGAATTTACTATGAAAAATAACAAAATAACTCGAAGTAATTAAACTGTTTGAGCTTCCCTGATCTTTTATGAGTAATAAAATACAATTATAATTGCTATTATTTACATATAATATTTTGCCTTTATTAATCTCTGCTTATAATGCAGTATCTTAAGGGTTTCTTTTCTATTACTGTGCAACTACAAGCTATTCTAGTGACAAATGAGCCTGTAACAATTTTTTGGTCAGATGTTAAACACAATTTACAGCATTTGCAATGAAAATATTTCGATATCCCTGAATTGAAACATTTCATTTTATGCAGTGGAAGCGAGGTACTCGGATTTGACCTAACATGAAAAACTGTCAGGAAACTGTCACCCTGAGCCAGTACCGCAACAGGTCAGTATACAGGATATCTATAATTTTAGGCTCTTCCTAAGCCAGGACCCCCCCCCCCCCCCTTGCTGCTGTTGATCCCCCTTAAAGCACTGGAGTCATGGATTCATTGGGGTATAGTCTGTCCATAAACCATCCTTCAGACAAAAGTGATAAAATGAAGCACTTCAGCCATAACTCTTATCCTTAATTGCTAAATTAATGATAATTTATGGATAGAAAGAGTGGAGTTTGATTGTTTTCCTATTTAATACTTCTTTAATAACTGCACCAAAAAAATGTGATTTGTTCTGCAGTTCTGAAATTTTTTCTTAGAGAAGATTAGAATTAGAAAATGTAAATTTGGAAATTGAAATAATAAATGAGGGAAAAAAAGCAATATGGAAAAAAAGAAAGAAAGAAAGAAAGAAAAATAATCTAGGGGAAAAAAATATCTCCTTCCTTACCGGTTCCATCTGGGTGGAAGCAGCAGACATCACAGAGGAATGTGTCCCTCTTGGACACACTGGCTTTTACTCTAAGGCGAGCACCTACCATCCTAGCAGAGACCTGGAGCACTTCCCTGGGCCACGGGCCCACAAGCAGAGCCCAGGACCCTCCCCATGGGTGCCCCTGCACAAAACACTACACCACTGCCAGCTGCCATGCCCTGTGTGACACACCCTGCCACTCTCCTGGGCCCAGCACTCCCAGGGGCCACCTCAGCCCCCCCGGTAATGCCCAAGCCATGCATGAGCTGCTGGCTCCTGGCAGGCATGGCATGACACAACATCTTCTAATGCCTAGCACTGTTCCAAAACATTTTGTTGGTTAATACTGGTTCTTGGCACACAGTTCCACATGTTCCTGATTAATTCAGTCTGAGGTTGCTGTCACGGTCCACTCAGTGGACTTGTGATGGTCCAAGTGGATGGACTTGATGGAAGTGCAAAAATCAAGGCAACCACGCCAAGGGGTTATGCTTCAATTAAACAGCACAAATTTATTGTTTGCCCGTAAAGCTGTGTGCGATAGGTAGAAAGACAGAAAGTGAATAAAAGGTAAAGTAAAAAGAAAAGGAAAGAGGATTATAGCTACCACTACGGGTTCAAGGCATCTCTATGTTCCCATGTCCAGGCAGCGTCCCGCCAGTCCTTCCAATCGTCATGATCCTTGGTGAGGAAGATCTCCAAAGTTCAGTTGCCAAGAAGGCATCTTTTTATGCCAAGCAACACTCCTTGCTCCTCCTCTGATCCATGGATTGTTGCCAGTCTCCACCTTCTCGAGCCAGGTTATCATGTATGTCCAAAGACGGGTGCCCGAGGCGTGGTTTGCCTCAGAGGTGGGTAGCTTCAGACCAGGAGGTATGTTTTTGTATTATAATGATATTATAATGAAGAAAGATCACCTGAAGTTTATGTTTTCTGGTTTTATGGATTTGGTTTGTGATCCATCTTCTGGACAGCTGTTATGCAGCCTTATTGTAGTTGTTCCTTTCAATCCCAGGTTGCAGGGAGCGGCATAGTACTCCTCATACCGTGCAGTTCTCTTTCCCAGGGTCTTTGTGTCTTGGTGTCCATGAGGACCACATTCCATCTCCAGGTCTCTGTTGGCAATGTTGAGACAATATTGTTCTCTTTAGATCGACTCTTACAGGTTGTTCCCCTCTTTTTTTTTTTTTTACATAATTAATTTGTGGGCAAAGCAAAACTTTGCTCTTGCACGATATACTCTCCCAGCTACAATATACAAAGGCAGCTGGCTTTATGTTTTTTGGACAATCATTCATTAAATATCAGATAAAATATTTTAACTGTTCTAATTGCAAGTTATTTTTCCTTTCCAGTGTCTCAGGTATTATTTCTCAGTCATTAACAGAAGCATTTATATATTTTCATATCTTGTGTCATAATCTTTAATTTTGTTCAGTGCTAGAGCAGTCCTGACAAAATTTCAGAAATGTTGATAGCAAATCAGATATTTTAATACAAATGCTGGGAAAACTTAAATAAATGAATTCAGTTTCCAAGCAGGGATTAGCTAGAATTGAAGTCCTTAAATGAATTACTTCAATATCAAAAGCTCCTCTTTAGCTGCTCTGTATAATACAGGATGTATCTAAGTAGATGGATGCCTTCCTGCTTGAAGTTATTGCTCCCTGGAGTTTTAACTCTGTACTGACTCAGAAGTACTCCAGCCTAAGCAGCCTGGTGATTATCTCCTTTCTAAACTTCACTGGATCCAGAGAAACACAGACATTTCTGAGAACATGCTGAAAATACATATACACTCACACACAAATGTAGAAAAGTAAGTCTCTCATAAAATATAGTTATGACTGGTGTCTATTCTGAAATGCCTGGAGGGAGAGCAGCTGCCATTCATCTTTCTGAAGTGGTGATTATAAGACTTTCCTATTAAATACCACAGTGATTTCCAAACCCTCGTACACCTATATTTCTGAAACACAGAGATATTTTCCACACAACTGGAAATGAGGAAACAGATTAAGAGGAAATCACTCTACAAGGATAATGACCTCATGAAGCCTCAGTGACATGGAGAGAGAGATGAGAAAGACAACCCCCTTCCCCTGCACTATATTTCTGTCATCCATATACTTTTCAACATAACTAGAGAATTAAACCTACAAACTGTGAACAATGAGTGTCTGAAATTCTAAATAAAAAGTCAATCAGTTCTACCAACCTACACTTGCCCTGTAAAGTCTGACTTCTTTTCTACAAAACTCAGACACAAAAGCAGACTGCAACCCCAGCATCACCTAAAGCGTTCGAGATTGGGGCTTGCATCTTGTTGGCAATGTATGTGGATTTTAACTCTTATGCCAAATGAAGCTCCTCTCCTTTCAGAGGATTCATACCAGTAGGCTGTTATATAAAAAGTAACATACCGTCTCTTTTAAAAGAAAATATTCCTGCTTTGAAATACACGTCTCAGAAGCTTCTGGGGTCTCAACGTCAAAGATATAGAGCCCTCCAGCACATGATCATGCTCTCGAGAGAGAGGTGGCATTTCAACATAGTATGGTAGACAGCAATTGTTGCTTGTGGGGTGTTTAGAACACAGCAGAAAAGTAATGTACTCTCACCCCCAAAATGTGTTACTGAAAAAAAGCAAACAGTAGTTTGCAATTAACAGAAAAGGAATTTACTAAAGGAAAGGAAACCATGACAGGTTTTTACTTCTGGCACTTAAACTGCATGAGGAATCATTATATTTGCATATAAAGTAATGGCATAGTAATCTTTAATGTACTTAGTGTAGAAGATCACAAGAGTGCACTGTGAGGCTGCAGGCACGTGATTCAGACCACTGACCATGTGCTGGCTGAGGTGACACTCACCCAACAAGATGCAGAAAGCAGTTGGATATGACAGGTAACAGTAGAGGACAGTGCTGCGAGGGACGTCTGGATCTTACAGATATGCAGGGGAGTTATGTGGGAAAGGGCTGAGACCCACAGACCCCTGAGGGAGCACCGGGGTCCCTCAGGGAGTGTAAACACCCAAGGCCAGCAGCAGCAGGGTAACTGCCAGTAATGCCATGCACCGCCAAGGTCACCCAGGTAGCACTGTTAGAAAAATGAAATTTGGGTACGGATGTAGCAAAGCTAGAATCAAAGGGCAAAGAGTAAATGGGAGCAGGGTGTTTGCTCATGAGACAGAAAAGTGTGGCAACAAAAGTTAAGGAAGCAGAAAGGGTATAATGAGGCAGGCAAATGATGTAGTCATTTGCTGCCTGTTGGGGATAACTGATGCACTTGATCACTGCAGCCCAAGCAGGGCAAGAAATAAAACCAGTTGTCCTGGTCACACCACACAAGTCAAGACCATCCTTCATTCAAGGGTGTGGCTGGGGAGATGCCCAAGACAAGTAAAAAGGTGATGGACCAAATATGCAGGTATCATCATGCCTGCAGTTGCCCCAGGCCCAATAACATCATCTTCCTGACCCCTTCCAAACATATGTTTAGAAATTGCACAAAAGCAGCTGGCATGCTGCATCCTGGTCCTATCACCAGGAGGATACTCAAACCCTTCCAGCTCATACACTATCAGCCTAACAGCAGCACTCTGCAGCTAGGTTGATCAGTGTCAATTGAATTAATCTTGTGCAGGCATGCAAGCAAAGAGGCATGAATTAAATCTGTGTTAGGACTTAATTTAACCATCATGAGAAGTTAGGGAGTTGTTGACTTAGTCTTTCACAACTATGACTAATATCAATTTCATAAACACCACTGGAACAATATCCAAACTTTTGTAAAATAAAAGGTAAAGTATTTCAGATAGAAGTGAAGCCAAACACTGTAAATATTATGATCAAATAGAAATCTAACAGTCATTGAATTGTCTACTGTAATTTGAACATCTTTCATAGATAACAAATGAAAACGTCAGTTTCCACAGCTACCGTACATGTTCAAATTGCTCTTTACCCTACTGTGGAAAGGTACCTTACAAGATTTACACTCTTTGTCCAACAGAAGCTTTAGGTCTATAATTGCAGAAAACTTTATAATCCATTGATATCAGAAAACACTTACTAAAACTTAACTGTAAACCCATTAGATGGTGTGATCATGGATGGTCCCACAAGTGCAGCTTCACACTGGGGAAAATAAGCAAAACAAAACCTCAATGCACACGGACACCCTGAAACAATTTTCTGGGACTATAATCTTACAATGTCTTCATCATAAAAGCTGCATTTTTCAGGTTCCTTTTTGTTTCTTTGCTTTAATTTTAGAAATCTTAATCACTATTCCCCTTCTGAAAAGTTTTCTTAATGGTTAAATATTAAGAGGCTTACCGTACTGTATAACTGTTTTAGCAATGGTGTTTAGCACCTTTTCATGAATCAGATTTCAATTCTATTCTATTCATATGTTTAAATACTTTTTGGAATTTATATACTTGAGTCTGTCAGCTCAATAGGTAAACCTTATGTTGAAGTTAGTGAAATCAGAGATCCAAACCCCACAGAGAGGGCTAGACTCCACTCACATTATGTAGATGATTTTTGCTAGTAAACTTTCAGAACCAAAGTTATTCTGACAAGATTTTATGAACACTGATAACACATACCAGTTTTCTATTTCAATGTCTTAGCCCAAATTTGGTTTTCATGTGTATCATCACATTAATTTTATTACCCATTAGAGAATGTAGAGAGAGTAAATTAAGGTCTTTGCTATAGTATTTGCAGAAAGTCTGCTTGCTTGAAGCAATTTAAACATAATTTAAGCAGATTTAACTGCCTCAATATTTTGTACTACATAGGGTGTCTTTCCTCAGATGATTATAAAATATGTATTTTTTGTTATGAGCTTACATTGGATATTGCATTTTCCTTGCTAAATATGGTACGAAGTAGAAAAAAAGAAGCCAGCAGTTGTAATTCAACAATGTAAAGTTTCAAAAATTTTAATAGAATATTCTATTGCAGAGAAACACTTAATTGCATGTATAAAAATATATACATTTGTAAAATACCAATGCTGCTGCTGGCATAATGAAATAGCACAAAATGTGTAAAGTCTTGAAAGAGGTATTTGCAAGCACATTTACATTTTCCCTGAACCTTCTCTCACATTCATGAAGGATTAAAAATACATATATATAACATGAAAAGGATCACATGTATCTATTCATCTATTGTTTCAAAACAGGAGCTAGTTAAGAACAGATCCTGATTGTGCATCTGGTTGTGGTATGTGTTACGTCTTTTAACCGTATAACAAGCACAGTATGCAGTGTATGTACAATAAAAAGTAAACTCTTTTCAGAAATTAATACCTAAAATCTGGTGTCAACATGTGAAATTTATTTCTGTAGTATATGTGATGTTCTGTGTAACCAATGAAATGAAACACAACAACACAGCCCAGGATCTCAGAACAGGCTTGAATTCAGCACTTGCCTTGCCCAGAAAGCCATAGTGGTAGCTGTCAGTCTTCCTTCACTGGGTTTAAATCTGTTATATGGATTATTGAGAAGTACCTAGTAAAAATTTGGTTTTACATAATGAACGTGGAAAGACACCTGGGGTATGGGGCTCATTATGGGACGCTGTCGTATGCCGACCTGAGACCAGAGTGTGGTTCTGTTTGTATTCTCGGGAACAGAATTAAGACTCAAAATGGAGTCAAGAGCCACGGAACTTTATTTGCCTAACAATAAAACTGTGAGTGCAAAGGGAGTGAAAGTGAGAGATAAAGTGAGAGAAAGGAAGGAAAGAAAAATGGAAAAAAAAAGGAAAGAGTTCAGAGCAATAGCTACCACCCCTGAGCTGCGGTACCCCAACAGTCCGATTCATTTCCAAGTCGGGTGGGGGAATGTTCCATCCGATGTTAGTTGGTTCCGTTTTTTATAGAGTTGTTACAAGCTGTTCTGTTTAACCACACCTTCCACCCAACAATGGTGTATGTACCCAACATTCCTCAGGGGTCTCCAGGCACCTTGACGCCCCTGATCCCAAGTCTGGGCGCATACACAGGGGTTTGATTAAGTTTTGCAAGATCAGCCTCCCCCGTTGCTCCATGGCGTCAGTCAGTTTCCTCCTTAAATCTCTGCAGTGGCAGTGATATTATCTTCCTGCCTTAACAATGTATAGATCATTCACTGTGGTGATGGCATGAGTTTCCTGCCATAGCCATGCTGAGACAATACATCTGCTGTGGCGATGGTGGGTGGCACCAGTGCAGTCTCTTACAGATGCTGAGAAGAGCATTCTGGGATTATGCAACACTTGTTATGGGATGCTTAAAGGAGAAACCAAATGTGGAGAAAGGGAAGGGTTAAGGTCCTTTAAGGAGGAACAAGCACGGTAAAATAGAGGGAAAGGAGGATAAAAAGGGCCAGTTGCACAGAAACAGGTCAGCAGGCTTATATGGCCATGCTACAATCTGTCTCACCTTCTTATTAAACTCTATTTCTAACAGGCTGAGGGCTCTCTGTTCTCCACACGTGTATGTTAGGGGTTCGAGTGCAGCCACTGGAGTCAGACCATGGGTCAGAGCCTGTGTATTCATGGTGCAGCAACTGGAGAGACTAGAGTGTGTGCGTAGTGTGTGTGTGCACATGAAGGTACTTCACTAGTGAGTGGCAGGCCAGACTAGACAGAGACTGGAATAAGAAGTTTGAAAGCCAGGTGTCACAGAGGCCATAAGTTTCTGCAGAGACGAGAGGATGTGAGAGTTGGCTTCTGGAGGGATCACAGTGCAAACAGATTACCAGAGAAGCCATAAATCTGATAGTCAGATCTTGGTGGGTCCATAGATCTACACCAGCTACTGGAAAGACCCACTTGTATGTTTGTGCATGAGACAACTGGGGAGACCTGGCAGATCCAGGGGCCAGACGCTGGGCAAAAGTCTAAGGCCAGCTACTGAAGGAAACCATATTATTTATACTTTTTTTTTTTTCCTGTTATTGATTTTTATCTTGATCAGCCAGATAGAACAGGATCAAGCCATTTTTGCTGTATTTTGTCTGTGTTGCTTCGTATGGCCACCTGTGTGCATGTGTATATGTGCATTGTGTGTGCGCCTGTGTGTCTACTTGGAACACATGCTCATCCTCCCTACCCGCTGGACATGGAGACACAGAGCTTCAGCAGCCTCACCTCTGATGGATTACCAGATTTGGCAATTCCTAACAATCCCTACTTACATAACTAACCATGCTTTTCCCCACCATGTAGTCAAAGTTGAAATTTTCAGGACTTAATATTTATTTGGATAGAAAACAGAAGCATTTTGAAGAGCTAGAAATAGACACTACGGATTATTTAAGGGACAAAAAACTGTTATTTGGACAGCTTGGGAGAAAGCCTCTGTTATAGATACAAAAGGGAGTGTGATGTAAAATGAAAAAAAATAATGCAGTGAGAGCTTGGCAGAAGCTGAACTGCAGTAGAAAAAGGAAGAGAGGGGTTAGTACTGATCAGTGAAATTTAAATACTGAAGTAGGATGGCCTTAATTACAAAGAGAAGCTGGCAAGCTAAGGGTAAGAAGTGAACAGAGAAGAGCTGGAAAATGGCTGTGATATGGCAGTAAGACAAGAAAGAAGCAAGGCTTGACAACAAAGTGAGATATAACCAGAAATGTCATGTTTTTATATTTCAGTGGAGCTCAACTAATTATCTAGGGAAGAATAAAATTAGGAGAGTATTAGCTTGCACATTGGAATTTCTAATTAATGAAGTAAAAGCATCATCTAAAGCAGTAGAGTTTCACAGAGGTGATTTTCTTTCCTGACTTTTAAATTAATAAATGGAAAGAAACTATTAATGATTGCTCCAGAAAAAAGCAAACAAACAACAAAAAAAATCCTTCCAAAAATATCTGTTGAAATGGTGATATTCCTTTCAACACCCAGTAAACTAATGTGTCAGAATGCCTGAAGAATATTTTTTGCTCAAGCTCTTGTTTGATGTACTGTGGATTATCTGGCTTAACATCTTATCTTTCACTTGTAACAAGACTAATTTAGTATTAAAAGATCAATTACAAATATACTTAAAGTATACTTAAAGTATTGGTTATATGACATGGTTAGTAATAAAAATATAACATTGTGAGTGTTGAAGGACTTAGCTATATGATTTCCATCTGAATTTTCCTAAACCATAGTTAAAAATTTACCAGTTAGAATGACTACACAATTGATCAAAAGGCTGGACTATGAAACAATTTAAGAGAAGAACATGACTTTTTTTTTCAATAAAATAATGAGGCCTAAGTAAAGCTTGTATTTAATGACCAAACAAACTTTCGTAGAAGATATTGTTTAGGTGTACATTTACGATTTACAGAGCATAAATGACAATTACATTCTCTGGAAATATGGAAAGATCCAGGGGCTTCTGGGACTTCCAAAGTTGTGCAATTAATTTTTGTGAAAAAAGGAGAAAGCTTTTGTTGAGGCTGTAACTGGCAGAGTTGTGCTAGCAGATACTTTGGCTCAAAATTCATTGTACTAGGTTTTGCATAGTCTGCTCTATTTATACAACATTGCTTGTGCCTCTTAATCACACACCCAAAAAGAGACAGCAATTTCCAGTGATTGATGATGACTGAAAATATCTCACAGCATCCCAAAGGAAAGAAGCAGCAGCAAGAAACAGCCTGTAATATATTATCCTTATGCTGGAAAACTTGGGGCCAGTTTTTGCCCCTCTGACAGGTACTGCATCCAACCTTATACTGGGGCCCCGGGTATGAAACAAGGTAAACAAGAGCTTTGTCTATGTAATGACAATAACTACACACTAATCGCCTTCCTTGCAACCCATGTATAAGTCAGTGCTGGATTTCTCTTCAAGAAAAACAGATTAGTATAAGTAAATATATAACTTGGACAAATTTTACAATAAAACTGGAACAGTAATGTACATATTAAGCTGTATCTTAAGTTCTTATTTTAAAAGGTTAGGAAGTCTATCAGATTGCACACAAAAAATATGTAGAGTAATTTATGCTTTCAAATTATATAGAATTGATTGCTAAAAGAAGTGAAATTTGTGGCTGACTTGTAAATTTAGAAACATTTAGTCTTTCCTAAAGTGCAAAATGAAGCTGTTTACCAAGTAAATAACAATAACAACAATATCAACAGAACCCCATAAAGCACTAGTCATAATTCTGCAGTCCCTCAGACTACTAAATGCAGAGAGAATGTCTATTTTTGGTCCTTAAAAGTGAGGAAGATCAGTTGAAATTATATACATTTTAGAAAGACCGATTAACTTTGAGGTCATACATCTTTTAAAATTTTAAAAAAGTTCCATTTTTTTCTACTTGTAGCACTCAGCAGAATTCCAAAATGGCTCCTCTCATATTATCCTTTTAGTATGGCATCTTCAGTGCAGTAGTAATAACTCACATACATAAACAAAATTTTTGTGCACATACTGAGAAACTGAAACAGTACTTGACAGAGGGCTACATTTAATAAAAATTCTGTCCTTCCTAATAGCAAAGATTACTGCAAAAGTTATCAAATTTAAAGGCAATTACTGTAGAAGTGAAAGTTCATATACAATGTGTGTTTTACTGTGATGGCAGACTAAAATGTCTATAAAGAGAATGAAAATAAGGAAATAATAGCACATTTCACTGTAAATGTCAAGTAGTGTTATTCTGAAAAATGTCATAGTGATAATTAGATGAAAATGGCTCCAACTGGTATGTACTATGTGGTCACTTTCAGCATATCAATCATGGGAAGTTAATATTATCACTAGCTGCTGCAGAAGTCTATCTTATAGAGTAACAACTCTTCTAAAGGAAATGTATGTAGTTATAAAATAGCCAAATATTAAAATCTGATTTATAGGACCTGGACTAAAATGCATTTTCTTTTATATTAACTTTAAAATGAAAAAAATATGTTTGTACTTGGGAACTCAAGGCTAGAAGGCTGCTAGGTCAGTGACTTGAGCTCCCTATTACTGAAGGCAGACATACTATTATAAGCCTTTTAGTACTTTTCTTAATTTTCACCTTAGAATGTGGTGGAATTTTTGTCCTTCACTCCTCTGAATATAAATTTGTTCCAATACTTGACTGTTCTGATGGTTAGAAATTACTAATTAGCAACCTAAAATTATTCATGCTCACATAATACTTTTTCTTCTTTTGACAGCTTTATCCTTTAGCTTTAATAGGTCACCTCTTGTCTGATGTTTCATTGTCTAAACAAACAGTACTGATATTCCCTCTCCTCTTTCTTCTACCTAAGCAAGCCAAGGTGTTTTGTTTGTTTGTTTGTTTGTTTCAATAGAAGAAGTTCTACATTTTTATTTTCATTTTAGCTGTCCTTCCCTATATCTGCCAGTAGATTTTATCTGTGCAATATCCCAAGAAGGTTTCAATTCAGTCTTGTGCAATAACATTCTCATCTCTCCTGGAAATGCCTCATGCGTTAAAATCTTAAATCTCATTTACCTTTCCCTGACTGCAGTCACACACTGGAGGGGCTCATAGGTATCCTATGGTAAGTAACGCACCCAGGTTATAATGAGCTGTCTTTAGCTCATCAGCTGAAAGCTTGTCATTAAAGAGGTTAACTTTGTTTTTCCCAATTTGCAAGGTTAACCAAGATTTTCTGTATAGCAGCCTGACTTCTTCGTATTGACTGTACTTTCCCTCGACATCTAATCCAGCAGTCTTTGGGGTTAACACACAGTTACTTTTAAACTTATGTCATTAATATTAAGGAGATAACAAAAAGCAGGCAAGCAAAAATCCTTTAAACATGACTTTTTAAAGTCAGACACAACTTCCTAAAAAGTATGAGCACACGCAGAAACTCCATATTTACTTGGTTTTTCATCCTGTGCCACAAGATAATTGTTGCTTCTGTAAAACAAAAAATGCCTAAAAATGATTCTAAAACAAAGAAGTTGTTAAACAAGGATAAGTACAAGTAAAAGCTGTTTTTCTAAAATCTGGCTGAGTTATCAAAGATTACCGTAGAAATATTTTTATTTAAGAAAATAAAAGAGAAGGAAAGAGGGAGGGGAAGACAGTGTGAAGACCAACAAAACAAGCAAGAATATACATTTTTAATGTTAGATGTGCTGATGAAACTGCATAAAACTGAAATATAAAAGTAGAAAAGCAGAGATTTACCTATCCATTGTGAAACCCAAAATTATTGAGATATTATGTTGGAAATATATACAGTTAATCTGAGACCAGAATTTGAGCCTTGGAGGAGTAATTCTGTATTTCACAGTGAGAGGAATATATAGGTAATTTTAACTCTCTAAATAGAAGTGATCCCAAGAACACCTTTATCAGTAGTTCTTGCAGCTGAAAGAAATGTTAGTGCAGGCAGGCTTTAAATCTGGGGTTGGGAGTAGGCTGAGCATTGTAAGAGTTAGTCACAGCACCAGCTTAGCCATAATGCAGTTTGGAAGACAATTTTATGCGCCAAAACCCCTCTGCAGTGCAGGAGAAAAGTAGCACCTTGCAGTAAGATCTACAAGACAACAAGATGGTTAAAGGCAGTTGATAAAAGACACCGAGGATAATGACTGGTTTTTGAGGTGAAAAGAGCTTTTCAAGACTAAATACTATACTTCTACCCACAGTCAAACTCTTGAAAGTAAGCTTTTACAACTGTTTCTTTTTTCTAAGCACCTGAGAAAACCTAATTTCTTTCCTTTGAAATACAGCATGATAGATAACAGAACTATGGATTTTGTTCTCGTTTCTGGATAAATACTGGGTAGCCTGTTAAAAAAGGTTGAGGCAGGCTTATGAAAGGATGTTTTTGCAGTAGCTGAGAATGCTCAGTGGAGGAGGTTTGCTGTCTACAGCATCTACGAAGACTAAGAAATAGTTCATGCTAAAGTCTTAGACACAGAAAGGAGGGGGGAAAGCTTTTTCAGGAATCTGGAAGGGATTGTATAGAATTTGGGGGGGGTGCGGGCTGGGGGGAGGGAGTTATTCTGGTTATTTTTTACCAGAGGGAAGAGCTGAACATGTAGGGATGCAGAAAGTAGTGTTCTCTAGTTCTGCTTCCAGATTCTTTTCTCCATTTAAATATTTTTTCCAGTTTAAAGTGAAACATTGCTTTTTGGAGATATTTTTGGAATCCTTTCACTTCAAGAAAAGGGATAAAAATTCCACCAGGTGACTGTGATCCTCATGGAGTCTTGCAACAGTAGTATGAAAATGATGTGCTGATCCTTGAGTAGCTTCACCTTGATGGTCTAGGTGACTTGATCTTTTATTTAACACTTTGCACCCTTCTTCTTGCAACCCCAGCTGTAGGGTGCCCTGCAACTCTTGAAAGTTTTATTACCCTGTGCTGTGAAGATTCAAGACCTAGCTCTGATATGGCCAAGCTGTGCAATGTTAGGTCAGGCTTCTGAGAAAATTGCTAAAATGTGAGAAAGATAAATGTACAGTCAGCATTAGGAATTTTGAAACTAGGGTCATTAGTAGATGAAGTGCAAGCCCCTGAAGGAAGAAAGCAAGCAAGCTAGTCAGGATAATTCTATTACACATATATAAGAATAATATAAAGTTCAAGTTAAGGCCACATTGCAGAAGATGCATGACACTGCATGTTGTGAGAAATTGAACTTTGAATTAAAGTGTGCTCTGAGATGCCTATCAGCTTAAGCTCCACAAGGAGGAATTATGAATCCCAGTGAAGCTGAAGTGTTAAGTAACTACTGGACTGTTCAAAGCTGGGGTTTTTCTTATGTTGTGCTAAAACACAATTTCAGGTACCTAAGAATATTTTAAGTTTAAAATAAATGAATTAGAGTTGAGACATCTGTATGCCTGAATGACTATGTAAAAAGGAGTATTTTGGATTAGAATTGTCCATGTCATAGGTCATATTCTTAGGAGTAATATTAATTCCAGAGCAAGATGGGCTGACAGAAATATTAAACAGGTACGTTTGTACCAGCTGGTACAGCTCAAATGCAGGTGAAAGTACTCAATGTAGATTAAGCTAATGAACTAAGTTGTTATACCAAACAATAAAAAGGAATTTGGCAACACTGATAGTACAGTGTTTATTCTGTTTGCAGTATTGAGCATTTAGGGTAAGGTTTCATGGAAGTTTAAACCAATATGAATCTTGGCATATACAATTTCACTTGCCCATATCCAATTTGTGCTAGCACACATGTGAATGTGCAGTTATCCAGTTCAGGGAGATGAATTGACTAAAAAATAATTACTGTGTGTATGGAGAGGGATGAGAAGAGGCAGAATGCACATTGCTGGAGCTTTAAGCCTAGGTTGAACCAGAACCTGAGCTCCCTGGTGCAACTGAAACCACTCCGAGCATAAGATTGGAATAGACGATTTTGAGAGGTCCCTTCCAACCTAAATTATTCTATGACTATGATTCGAGTTCAGAGAGCATTCCGACAGCCAGTGAACAAATAACAGAGATAATTTTCAAACAGGAATGAGGCTTCCTCTTTACAAAAGTAAACTTTTGTAAAGTAGATTTACTTTCCTTTCTGTATGTTAAGCAAAAAATCTGCAAAAAAGTTATTTCCATTTTTCAATCTGTTGCATTCAAAAACTGTATATGCAAAAGGGAAAATGTTATATATATGGAGACAAAAAGTTCTTGTTAGTCTAATTAAAACAGGTTTCATCATTAGTTGTACTGTTTCTGAAGAGAGATCTAGGGTGAACTGAACTGCGTAAGCTGTGGGCAGATAGGCATCAAAATCTGGGAGAAAAGGAGTTTGTCAGTGAAAATTATTTCATCGTTAGATACACCAAGTAAACTATTCAGTAGGCTGAGCTTCTCCATAAATGCTTTTAATTGACATGAACATCTAGATCCTGATCCAGTTATATCTATGCTGTATCATTCATTCCCTTGAGATCGCAAATTGAAAAAAGTTTCAGTATGATTTTTTTTCTATGAAACAGAGCTTTTTCCTGTTTGAGTTTTTTATCATATGGAGACAATGATGAAATAAACCAGTGTATAATTTCATCTCTAAATAGTTCCTGTAATTTCTATTTCTGCACTATTTGGGAATTTAATTCTCATATCAGTTCTTCAGGTGTATGCTTTTGTTTTGTTTTGTTTTAATACAGGATATGGGAGCATAACAAGATTCACATGACAATCTCATGCATCACAAAATTGGGAAAAATTGTCTTTAGTCAGTTTCTTTCTGTCTCTATTTCTTTTCTATAGCTGTTATACCTATCCTAGTCACTCTGGCTTTTGTATTTGTTTTTATTATAATTCTTAGTAGGTCTCTCTTGCCTTTGTTTCTGCGGGTCTTTGCCAACTAGGTGCAAAGTTATATTTTCTATGGGCTAGATTAAAAGGATATAGTTCTTCTAAACGATCTGAACAGAAAATACACAGATCCAAAAAAAAAGGGCTGATTTGCCCATTAAAAACCATTTCATATTATGGATAAAAATTTTCCAATCATTTGAACACTGGCCATACTTTGATGTAAAGTGACACAGCAACAGACCATAAATCTCCTAACAAAGGAGAGTAGCAACATTACTACCGTTTCTTGTGGTTCCAACTGGCAGATTTGATGGGAGCAGAGCATTCTTTTATGTCTAATTCATGATCATTTAAAGACACAACCTTGCAAAAGCAGCCTTTAATTCATAAATGGCCAATTACGCTGACTTGCCTTGTAGATGCAACAAGTATTGGAAAAAATAACTACAAGAAGTGTTTGCCAAAATGCTGCCAGCTTTCTTACACTTCATCAGTCTTGCAATAACATTGCACTTCTTTTTGGTTGTTTGATCTTTGTAGTCTCAGACCTGGTTGCTACTTTGCATACCACTCAGGTTATTGCTTTCTGAATGCCCTCACTATGAGGCAAGCAAACACTTGGATTTGATATTGGTGCTGCTTCTTTTCTATAGTCTCAGAATAATTTTCCTGTCATTTACCATCTACAAACCTTCTATACTATCAGAATACCATAGCATCTTCTTTAGTCCACTATGTTATGTGGCCCATCATGTTCTGCAAAGGCAATCCTCATAAAAAGCTTTATGTGAAGTTGAAATTATATTATCTCTCTTTCAATGTTTCATAAAATTATATTGGATGCAGAGTCAGGTAAAATTTCATCCCCTGGTTTTCAGATATGTTTCACTGCATTTCTATGTAGCATCTAAAAAACACATTTTGGTATTGGAGAAAAAATACATTTACAAAGATTTTTGAAACTAAATCAAAATATGATGCAGCTCACATGAGATTTCTTAGATGGTATTGCTTTGCATAGGTTTTGATGTGACTGTACTACAGTCTTCTTTGTTTGCACAAGTTTTGTGACAGAAAACTTAGTAAATCATTCTCAGTCTAGGGATAATTCAGTCAGAAATTGTCTTACATATGAGATTACTCCTGTTTTATAGTCAAGCTCTAAAATCTCTGGATGCATATACTCAAATGGTGACTGGCATGTTGGTGCCAAAGTCTAAGCACTGATGCTTTACAGAGTAATGCTTCAGCTTCACATCATGAACATTGCCAAGTAATGTTCTTATGTAGCAGTTGTCTCAATGCATCAGTCAAAAATATTTCAAAAACACATGCTGTGCACAGAATTTAATCTTATCCGGAACGTTCTGTAATGCTTCTTGTTCTGTAGAGGTTACATTGGTAACAGAGACTTTTCTATCATGTGGCTTGAATCCATGAAATCAGTATATCTCCTACATAGTTTTCTTTCATCATGAATCAGATTGTATCTGGACTAATTTTGATATTTTCTGTTTCAGTAATGTCATTACTTTCTTTAGTGACTGATCATATTCTTTCTGAACTGATGTGGTTCTTTCAGGTCTTCAAATGTTATAGTATGCATTGAATCCCACAGATGCCACAGCTGTGCTGTAATTCTTCCTTTTCTGACCTTATGCAAAAATGCAGACAGATTATGACACTTTTAATTTGCCTTACAGTGTCTTGAAAATTAATGTTCAAATGGCTTCTCATCCAGTCTGGCTTCTCAATATTTTTCTTTCTTATCTAGAATAACGTAGCAATGAATTGCTGCTCTCCTAATCTACTAAACTCTTTTTGAAACAGAGGAATATAAATTTCATTTCTATCTCTGTTAATCCACAAAGAGGACAAATTCACTTTAGGTGAAACCTTTCTCTTATATCTGGGTAAAACTCTGAATTTATCACTGAAGACTACATATGCATTCAGCATATTGTCATTATTGTGTGGAGCTTTGCCTTAAAACTTCCCTGAATTGGTTCTAGGTACGGTCTAACCAGCTGTCTGTGTAGAGTTGGAAGCTTGATGATCACTGTACTAGTTCAGTCCTCTGCTTCTCTGCTTACTGCAGACTCCGCTGCTCATCTGCTTACCACTTCTTAATTGTACTAATGACAAGAACTGGGTAGTAATTGTTGTCTCTCATGTATATTCAGTGAGTTTGTTCTTTGAAAATGACATCTGCTAGACATGCAGTCTAGCACCACACTCCTTTATTTGGATGGGAACAAGTATCAAGGTCAACATTTGATTTTTGCTCAGTACTAACTCTGGCAGTGTATATACCCATATGTAATGCTAAGGTTCTACCAGACTGTAGGTTACAGCTTATGCTACTTCCTCTTACTGCCTGTGTGTGTATTGAGTTGATAATGTTCAAGTTTTAACAAGAAATTGGTAACACTGTTCTTATGAAATTTCTCTCTGGAGATGGAAAAATGCCAAACTAATTTCTTCATGTGTGATGCTTTACTCCAAAGGATGGCAGATCGAAGACTGGCATGTTTCTACAAATATATGTGTAATTTGTCTGAATGAGTTCTTGATTTAACTATTTTATCCTGACTCTCAAGTGAGCTGATGGGTCCTCCAAATTCAATTTTGTTTACTTACTTGTATAAGAGCTTATGTTACCATATTGGTATATGATTTGGACATTACGACTTTTTCTTTGTCCTAATATGATTTATGAGCCTTTGTAGAGCACCAACTGTCAGTAAACTCGGTTTTACTCCTGAATATATTACTCCATTTCCAAACACCAAGTATATATATTTTTGTTGTTGTTGTTCTCTTCTCCTTTTCAGACTTAATGTATGAATATGCCCTTTAAAATGCCTACCTGTATTCCTGGACTGATGGGCTACCATCAACTCTCATTTACCACTGGCACAGTAGTCAATAGACCTCATTGACTACTGTCATATTTTATATGGAAATGCAAAGTTTAGTTTTTAGGTTCAAGAATTTACTCTTTGCTACTTCTCATTGTCTTGTAGTCCTACACCACTTGAGAAGTGTAGTCAACCCTGAGATCACAGAAATTTTTTTGCTTTGTAAATATTCCTAATAGCCTGTACAATCAGAAAGCACCTCAGTGGCTTGTTGTATGCTTATCAATAGGTCTGTAATGAGATAGGGATGACCTGCATACATACAGAGCTGCTCTATCCAAACACCTGTTTCCCCACTTTCAGATTCCAACATTAGACTCTCCAGTCTTTAGGTTTCACTGCAGCTTCAATATCTACTGGCCAACTACAGCTGGCTATACTTTTGGACAGTGCCCACTCAAAATCCCTGCATTTCCCATACAGAGTTAAAAGCTGCCAATGCCAAGAAGATTGCCAAGTGGAAGTATGTGTTGACTTGTAGGTTCTTATGGTGACTATAAAATCTAGTTTAGTACATCCTCTAGCTATCTGAAATCTTAGACACAACCAGTTCAGTAAAAAAAAAATTACAGTGGGCTTCAGTGACCTTTCTCCACACCTGCTGACATCAAAAAGCAAGAAATGAAATGGAGCGCCACAACACCCTCCGTAAGATGTCTCTAGACATTCTAATCTCCCATTCTCTTGAAGGGCAAGTACATTTAAATTAGTTTGCAGATGTCATTTTTTTAAAATTTATTTTATTCTATGTTTTTTAATAGTGATTTCCTATTTAACAATGTTATTTCTACTTTTCCTCCTGTAATTTTGCTTATTTTGACCTGGGTGATCAATTCTACATGTACTGTTTGCTTAGACCATGTTTACTATGTTTTTCTCGTTAATAGCAGTATCCGCTGTGTGTCAGGGACTTGGGCTAAGACTGAGATCTTATGAAAAGTGCTTTTGTGACTTATGTATGACTAATTGCATTGACAATTCAACCTAATTCACTGGGAGTCGCTCATCACACAGAACAGTGCAATTAGAGAGCTGTTGAACACTTGCCTCCCAGTACTGCTCAAAGCTCAAGGCAGGAAAACAGGGATCAGCACTAATGGCACATTCCTCTTAACGTATGTCAATTTTTTTGTCAAATATACATGTTCCTCTGAAACACAGAATACTGTTAGATCAGGAGCTTTTAACAGAAAGGTGCTTCAGTGGAAGACTTTCAGCCATTTCTACTTCACACCTTTTTGATGGTTAATGAGAAGGTGCTTAAGCCATCATCTTTTTTGCACAGATGGCAGCACTACAGGCTGCTCTGGGACTTGTGAAGGGAGTAGACAGCTGATTAGTTATTTTCCTTGCTCCTAGCAGCTGAAAAAGTTTCCAACAGTGAGGGCAAAGATCTGACAGCTTCTTTGACCTCGCCCAGTCCTCTGCTCCTCTCTCATGCTCCCTACTGCTTCACATGATCCTTCTTTAACCTTGTAAACTAATCAGGGCTGGAGAGTTCAGAATCTTTTCCCTTGTTGTAACAGCTGTTCCAAGAGGTCTTGGGTGTCTGTGCAACCTCAGTCACCTCCTGAGCAGAACTGTTATGTCTGGATGTACAACTTTAAAGACAAAAAACCCCGCCTAACTAATGTCTGATCCTTAGTTTGTATCATCTGATGTTGTCATGCTGTTATTTGAAGCACTTCTTGAGTCCAGTATTTATACAGGTCAAGGCCAAAAAATACCAAATTATTTCCAAGCCCTAGCTTTGGTAGCTAAAATACAAAGTCAGACTGTCTTGCTTCAGCCCTGTTGGATTTTTATTCTTTCTTTTTTTCTTTTTCTTTTTTTTTTTTTTTTTTTTTTTTACAGTTTGTTTTAGAGGGGCTATAGGTCAGTGGCTGGAACAGAGCATTTTTTTCCATTACTGACCTGCATTCTTTGACGATGATCTCTTATTTTCTCTATAGAGTTGAGGAGGGGCAATGGATTACATACCATTTTGTAACCTAAACCTCTGTTTCTGGAAAGAGTAGCATGTGTTAAAGATACTGGTGTTCAGTGAACAGTTATGTTTTAGGTGTCCCCAAGATGTATTTCATTTTCCTTTTGAGTGTGAGTCCAGGAAAATGTAATATCTTTCCTAAATTCCTGGTGTAAGAGATGGGGTAAGTCAAGTGGGAAATATCACTGCTACTTACAAGAAAACACTGGAAGAGACTTTTTTGAACAACAGCATTTGTATTTCAGGGAAAGCGTATGATTTTCAACTGAAAAAAAAAAAAAAAAGGCCAAGCATTTCTACATCTGTAGACATTGGAGCAGGATTATAAATCTGAACTTGTGATGGAAGGCTGTCTTTGTAATGGCAGTTCTCAGGTGAACTGAGAGATCTGTGGAGCTTTATGAAAAGGGGAAAACATCTTCTCTCAGGTGCAGATTTTGTTTTGTTTTGTTTTGTTTCAGCTCATGCCAGAACTGGACCAAAGATGTTATATCATACACAGGCGCATACAGAGCAGTACCTTGCACCCATGCAGTGAAGGCAGGAATTATAAAACTGTTTTTCAATATCACACTAGTATCCATGTCAATGACATTTAGACAGAGAATACACACGTGCCATGGGTTTATTAAAAACTTTCCTGGAAGGTGATAGTCTTCTTGAAATTACTATTTCAGGGCAGACAAGTTACCAGAAAGTGAGTGAAATGTGTTCTGTCTCTAGTACAGAGCACTAAAATATAGAGGAAAAAAAGAAAAAACAAGCATGAAAAGCTACCAAAGCCTACCAGCCCTCTCATTTCTCTCCGAACTGTGAACTTAGGTTAACGTATTATTCAAACACCTGAAAAGCTTCAGTTACTCTATTTCTTTATAAAAAGTGGTCCAAGTTTACAAATAATCTCTTCTGTTTTGGTTTGCCTTTCACACCATTTCAGTACTATGTTCTATATATTAACAACACACTGATGCTTTTTTCTCTTTGAACTTGTTAAATCGCTCTTGATGTTGATTCTCCTGGCATTTATTTTGCAGCTTTTGGTTCACCATGAGGAAGGATATGTGATAGGAAAATGCTGCTGATATTAACTGCAGTAGTAGCTGGTTATTCTTACTAAAGTTTCCATGACAGTCTATTATGATCTTTTTAATTGGCAAGGAGATTCACAATGAGTGTTATCATGAACAGGAATAAAAATGCATCAAATAACACAAATTATCATCCCTGATGGAAGTTTGGAAAAGCACAGGCATGAATGGCAAGGAACATAACATATTTTTCCCTGTTCAAACTGAGTTCCCAAACTTCACTTTACTTTGTACTGACAGAATTAAAGCCTTACATAGCCTAGAAGTTTACACCAAGGTCAGCTGCTGCACAGGCATGGCCTTAGATTTAGTAACAGATAAACAAGAAATAGCTCTAATTTTCTAAACTAAAGATGCATTGATCTATATCTCACTTGTACAAAGCCCTGCATGGTCCCTGGTTTTTACATGTTTTTCTGAGTTCTGGGATCATACCATAGAGGAGAGAAGCAGAAAATTAATTGCGCACTGAATCTGAATTATTTTCTCTGGCTAATGAATTTGTCCAGAGGAACATGCCTATAGGTTTTCTGCTGCTTTTCTCTGTACAAGACTTTATTTTATCCTATAACTCCCAATGTAAATGCTCTCCAATATTAATTTCCTCTATTTATTCTAAAAAATTAGGCCACATTTTCCCATAAAAAAAACCACTTTATGAATTAATCTGTCAGAGATAGGTTTATTGATGCTGCTTCTATTTCTTGCTTAACGATCTATTTTGTGCCAAACTCCACTTCTTCCTGGGATTACTACTCTCCTGACACTGGATGTCATAAGAAGCAGACATAGCTAAGAGTCTGTCACATGAAGAGAGGATGAACAAGTTTCTCTATTTTTTCCAGATGTGGTTTAGAGAAAAAAACCCAACAAACAAACAGAAGAACCTCACCAAACTGTATTTAGAATTTGGAGTCTGAAAGGAGGAGAAGGAAAGATACTTTAAGAGAAGAAGCTGGGAAGTGTCAGCCTGAGCCCTATATGGAGGGAGTACTTCAGTATGCAGAATTTATCTCCTTGGTTGCTTTATTGGTGAAATGGATGGATAACAAACACAGTCCGGGATACTGTGGGTGCTAGATGTAAGAGACAGTCAAGGCACATTGTGATATGCCTTGCACTTGGCTCCCCCTATAGATACCACAGAGGGTCATACAGTAATTTAAAGTGGATGAACAGTGAAGCAATAAAGCAACAGTGCAGCAGAGGTTATAATTTGTCAAACAAGATATTAACCTAAAATTTCTCTTTCTACAAAGCTAAGTTATATTTCTTTCACATTTTAATCTTTTTATGTGGAAGTAGCTGTTGTACCCATTTATTTGCCACTAAATAAAGCACCGTGTCACATTAGTCTAACCCTGTGTTTTAAAAGGTCAGCTGTATTTATTTGTATCGATATGTGATTTTTTCACATGTTCACTGAAATCTATCTAAAAAAACCCAAACACCTATTCTCTGCTCATTCAGGATTGTTGTCATTTGTATTTCATGTTAATTTGCTTATTTTCTTGTTTTTAGTGTACGCAGGCTCCACTCAAATTTTCATTTTTATTTTATAAGCATCTTTCCAGTTTCTACATAGTTTATTGTCCATACAAGAAGCTTTCCTACAGAAAATATGGAGCCAGTTCTGCAAGCAGTTTTAATTCTAGATAATAAAATCAGGAAAGCCACTAGAATATTATATAAATTAACAGGAATCCACTTCTTGTATACTGTCTACTCATATGGTCCTCTTATCAGAAATAATATAATAAAATTAGAAAAATAGGACAATCAGGATAATCAAAGATATAGATTATTCTCAGAACCACCTAAGCAGCATTGCAAAGTAACATAAGGAGAGAGAAAGTGTTGCTGATATGTATAAAACTGTGTGACATGGAGACACAAAAAAATTAGTGAGCCATCAAAGGTGACAAGTTCAAATAAAGTAAAATTAAATAGGTTTTTTGTGTACTGGGAATTATGCCACAGAAGTCTGTGAATCTTCAAAGTTTATCAACACTTTAAAAGCAATGAGAAAAATTCATGAAAGAAAAATCCATCAAGGGCGATTTATCCCGAAGCTACTGTCTCTGGATGAAGAAGGATGTTGATCTGGGGAGTTTCAAGTTTCTTTCTTTTAATGTTGTGAGAATTTATGGAAAGTGGAAAATTCCCAGCACATCTGAAAAAAAAAGGCATATGGTTAGGATCTACTAAAACCGTTACATAGTTTTATTTCTTTCTCTCTTGCATTCTGTAGAATGCTAACAAACCATATTCACCAAAACCATTTTCTTTAAGCTATCACCTGAAATGTCGGGTATCATCTGATTTCCCAAAGACTGAGAGGTGGTGTGTGCTTCTCAACTGGATGAGCAAAAAGCTGTTGGTAAGGGATGAACTTCCCAGCATCGGCCAGCCCTTCCAAAATTGTGCCAACCAGTGTGCTACAGCTGGTAGATTAACCCTGTGTCTTAGTTCCCCACAGGAGAAACAGTAACTCTTGTTTCACAAAACAGTGGAAGGAAATTGCATCTGTGCCATTTACTGGGCACATTTATCACTGGTTTCTTTTTACAGGAAGGAAAGCACAAGGCAGAGAATTTTGCAAGTGAGAAGAGAAAAAACATACTGATTTGAGGGCTTTCAGTATAAAGGTTGGTTAAAGGACTGTTATCATAGGATGAGAAATATGTTGCCACATGATACTAGTTCTAACTTCTTAATGTTTTGTTACTTTGCTGAATTGTATAGCCCTAATAGAAATAATTTCTAATTGTTGAAAAATTAAAATCTCTTTCAGAATAGCCAAGCAGATTCAACACAGAATTTAAATGCTTTCACTGGGGTGTAGAACAGCCTTTCCTTACTTTTTCTTTTTAAATGTCTCTCTAGATTTTTTTAGTTTCCTTTCAATTAAAATTATTTGAGGAGTCAAAACTTCATCACAAACATTTCAGTAAACTACATGGCCTTTTATGTCATCAGTTATTCTTTCCGTCAGTAACTTACGAGACCCATTTTGTTTTAAATTATGTTCATAGAAAATGAGTTTTAAGCTGATAGTACATTTATTTTTTTCATTAAACAAGGTTAGTTGATTAAATTATGTTTTAGTAGTGAAATTATATATAAGTAAGGTCATCCTGTCAACCAATAGATTATATGACTTAGATAACCACTGACTACATGAATAGGAGGTTTTGGCAGCAAGCAACGGAACACATTTTTCCTGCAATGAGTTTGCAGACATGTAATTATTACAACAAACATATTCATAGAAAAGCTCTAAGGAAAGTTTGACTAGGAAAAATTGGGGAATGGCATAATCTGTTATAAAGCAATTAATGAATTGTAGGTGAGAATATTATCTTTGAATAACTCCGCTTCTTGGTTGAATCTCAGTCTCTTACTTTGTTATACTGGTCTTCTTTTTGCAAATAATTGTTACATATTCATATATAAAAAATGACAATGAAAAAATATTTTAAAAGCAGAAATTATTGTTATACTTGCTATGTAGCATTTTTTGTGTCACCCTGAATAATTAGATGCTTTTGACAACATACAGTGTTGATACAAATATATAAAAAAAAGAATATAAAGGCTTTTAAAAATGAAGACTGCAAGTCAATAATTCTTCATAGTGGATCACATAACAGCAATTTTCTAGAAAATCAAAGTTCTATATTTTGTCCTTGTTTCTAAAATTACTTAGCCCCTTTGAAATCAAGAGTCAAATATTACCCATGAAGCTATATGGTCTAGTAAAATCTTATGTAAAACTTATATGCAGGAAAAAGAACTGTTCATGTGGTAACAATGAATACTAATCTGCAGTGCAGATCATACAGGGCGTGGGGTCAGTCCCTAAAATTATTGATTTGTCAAAGTGACATAAAGAAACTTATACTCCTTTTCTTAAGTTAGGTAGTGTTGGATTTTTCCTTATTCTTTGAAAATGTCATGTGAAACAATATGCTTTGAAAAAGTATAGTAATATTAATGTAAAAATTCAAGGCTCAGATAACATTAAGAAAATAAATTGAGTGAATGTTATATGGAAAATACAATATAATTATCCTAGAGAAAAACCATAATTTGTAAATATACATCTATAAATAAATAAATAAATATTATATTGAAATCAAAGATGTATTATCATTGTAAATGGTAAAGATACCATTTAAAGAACAGGAATGATAAAAGAATTGAACGTTTCATATAATGAGCAAAATGGCAATAGCTGAAAAATCTTGCGGCTGGGCCAATGTCCTGTACCTCAAATGCTAGGTGTATGAATTTGTACCATTATCATATGTAAAATCTTCTTTTGCAAATATACTTTTAACAGATCCCTTCTATAGAAATCCCATGGTAAATTCCAACACATGACAGCTGCTGCTGGGTATTTGTGCTTAAAATAGAAGTTCATGATTGGGATGGTTAAGCTATTTGTTCAGTTGTTTGGCAGAAGGGATGTTGGGTGGAAGAGCTGAGCAACTGCCTCACTGAGACTGGATTACCTGAGGAATAGTTTTCTTTGTCATGAAGGAAGCTAACAACACCACCTGCATTTCTGTTGCGTAATATTTTCATTATGGTCAAGGCTTTGCCCTTATGCTTGAATCAGACCTGTACTATTTGAAAAGAAGTGTTGTTTAGATTTTTTCCCCTTGTTATATAAATTACAGTCTATGCTCTGGCAAATTATAATCTTCTAAGACTTAACATTTCTTTATCACCACTTATATTTCCTGTGGAAAGTATAGCAGACATTGGAGGGATCCTAGCACACTGAGGCCCAGCTCACATCACTGTCAGATTATTGTTAACTGGTTGCACCAGGAGTTACCAGTGCTAAGTAGTATGGTGGGAATAAGGAGAATAAGTATGGAATTGACTTCAATTCTGAATCCTCAGGTAGCACTACTGAAGTTTTCACTAACTACACATGCTCTCCAAGTGGAGTTTTGCTCTCTTTTGGGAGGCTATTTGAGTTGGAGGTCACAGTCTTCCACCACCACAATTACCTTTGTCCTACTTTCACCTTATCAGCTTGGCCAGAAGTTTCTCATGTGGAGGCTTATTTCTGCATGATTTAGATAAGGTGCTTTTTCTGCATCTGCTCCTTGTCTCCTAAAGTTGACTAGCTTGATTAGAAGTTTTTTTTGTTCATCAATTTTAACAACTTTAGAGGGTAGGTCAGCTCCACCTAAAATTTGTGCATAGAAATATTTGATATATAGTTAACCACTAAATCAAAATTTGGTAATTCAGGAACATAGAAAACAAGTACCCCCCTTTTGGACTTATTTCAGTCTGAGACCAGTTCATTTTCTTTACATTTAGGTGGAGCTTGAGTGACACTAGTCATACATTTTTTTGTTACTGATTGGTATGTGCCCAGTGAGGTGTGGTAGTACCTTGGAGGCAGGTAACTTTGGGTTGTGTGTTAGTATTACAAAGAGATCATTTCATCCGAGGAAAGCAATTTTGCCACAATTGTTGGCTCAGCAGCAGACATCTCATCAGCTGTGTGGTACCATCAAGTTCCCAGTCCTGCAGGGAGTACAATAGAGCCTGGCCACGGTGTCTCCATTCCATGACATGCTCCATTACTCCTATCAGCATGTGCTGAGACGGCAGGGTGTGCTGCTTAAAGGACCCATAGTAAAGTAGATCTCATGCATGTCAACCATTCTGAAACCAATAACTGCATTTTACCCTAAATCTTTCTGTAATACTATACTTCCATTAGGTCCCACTTTTCTCTAATTCCCCTCCAAAGTAATTTTCCCACAGATACAAAACTGGGAGGAGTGGGTGACACACCAGAGGCTGCGCTGCCATTCAGCAAGACCTGAACAGGCTGGAGGGCTGGGCAGAAAGGAACCTAATGAAGTTCAGCAAAGGCAAGTGCAGGGTCCTGCACCTGGGGAGGAACAAACCCACACACCAGCACAGGCTGGGGCCTGCTCTGCTGGAAGGCAGCTCTGGGGAGAAGGACCTGGGAGTCCTGGTGCACAGCAGGTTGCCCATGAGCCAGCAGAGTGTCCTTGGGGCCAAGAAGGCCAAGGGGATCCTGGGGTGCATTAGGAGGAATGTGGCCAACAGGTCAAGGGAGGTGATCCTTCCTCTCTGTTCTGCCCTAGTGAGGCCACACCTGGAGTGCTGTGTCCAGTTCTGGGCTTCCCAGTTCAAGAGAGACAGAGAACTACTGGGAAGGGTCCAGCAGGGAGGGCTACAAAGATGATTTGGGGACTGGAGCATCTCCCTTATGAGGAAAGGCTGAAAGAGCTGGGCCTGCTTAGCCTGGGGGAGAGAAGACTTAGAAGGGACTGAGAGGAGATATCATCAATGTCTACAAATTTCTTTAAGGGTGAGTGTCAGAGGATGGGGCCAGACTCTTTTCAGTGGTGCCCAGTGACAGGACAAGGGGCAACGGGCACAAACTGCAACACGGGAAGTTCCATGAGAGTATGAGGAAGAACTTCTTTACTGGGAGGGTGACAGGGTGCCCAGAGAGGCTGTGGAGTCTCCTTCTCTGGAGACATTCAAAACCTGCCTGAGTGCAATCCTGTGCAACCTGCTCAAGGTGAACCTGTTTTAGTAGAGTTAAACTAGATGATCTCCAGAGGTCCCTTCCAACTCTGACCATTCTGTGATTCTGTGAAAAAACAATAGCTAGAGAGAAACTAAAGAGGCTGATTTCTGAACCAATTGACTTCTTATATGTACCACCTTTGGACGTGACATCCTAATTAGCACGCCTCCTCCAACATCTTTTTCTCAAGAACAGAAAAGAAGTCAAAACTTATGCTTGGAGCAGAACTAAAACATATCTGTTTGGCCTACTTTCTTGCTTCTGATATGAGATGTGTGTTACGATATGTTGCATTTATACATACTTTTAGTTTTTATTCAGTCACCATTATTGTGTTCATCCAGAAGAAATAAATGAGCTAATATTATTTTTGCAACTTACACCCCCTGTTACTGAAGAATGAAAGAGGGTGAAATGTTGGGTTGGTGAGGCATAGCATATACTCACACAGGACTGATATTTGACCCTAAAACATGTTTTTTCTTTAAACATTGGATTTAGGCAACAACCTTATGAAAGAGTATGAGAAAAAAAAATACATATCTGGATAATTCTTTAGGAAAACAGCTAAAATAACTATTCATAAGTTCATATTAGCCTTTCCCAGTAACATTTTAAATTTGTATCATATTATGCTTAAGTATGAAATCTGCTAGCATTAGGTCTTTAAAACTTCAAAAAGGATCTAGTTGTAAGATTTTCTTTCTTTTTTCATTTCATTCTCCTTCTCTAACTTGTTTTTCTCATTGGTACCAACAAAGGTGTACCTGAAACTGTGCCTGTGTAGGTCCTTAATCCCAAAGCATCTGCAAAGCACTGATGAGTCAGAAGACCTCAGGAAATATTTCTGTAGAAGTTTACTGAGGATAATATTTCCAGGATACCTATCTGATGAGAGGAGTTCAAGAGATCTTGAAGGTTGATGTTTTGTTAGTTCATGTAAGTTTAAGAACTATTGGACCACGAGGGCCCCTTGTGGTAACAATGACTTTTGGGAAGCCCTGGTGTGAAATAGTATGTACATAAATGAAGTAGAAGTTAGAGTGATCCTAAGGTGCTCAAAAAAACAGACACAGAAATCAGTGTAACTTCTTGATGTAGAGAAAATGGCTAAGTAAATTAATGAAATGAAGCAATCAAGGCTTAATTTCATTTTTTCAAGTTAATTAGGCTTAAGCATACTTCTTACTAGAAAAGCACAGATAAAAAGATTTTCCTCAGTTAGTGTAGACAAATTCTAACGCTTTTGCATGGGCTATGAATACACCTCTTTTTTTTTTTTTTTTTTTTTTGAAGGACACATAGCACATTGTGACAAAACTGTTTTAAGTCTTGGCATAGACATGTTTGAATGATTTCAGACAACTAGAGTTGCTGAAATGTGTTCCAAATTAGTTGGAGAAGGATTATACCTCAGATTTCTTTTCCTTAGTATCTAAGTACAAGTATATTATTTTCAGTTATTTCTTATTTGTACATAAATATAAAAGCCATTTTTACTTGTTGCTACAAGAAGCTACATAATTCCTTCAACCTTCCTAATATTGTCCATAAAAGCCAACTGAATAGCGTGATCAAAGCATTTCTAATTATAGGCTAATTTGAATGCCATTGAAGGGAAAAGGGATGTCCAAATACTGAATGACAAAACAGAGCAAGAAAGGTAGACAACTGACCTTGATTACAACCTAGAGTTGTCACTAAACATTACACAAATCCTTAGGAACTGTCGTTTCCTAAATTATTTGTGACACTTACAATAAATATTGAATTAGGTCTCCTGTGGTGTACTTAAAGCAAAATGAAAGTGTCTTTAAAGTAACAGGATAAAATGGTCCTTATTATGGCCCTAATAAACTCTCATGTAGCTTTAATATGGTACGTTACCTCTATATAGAATTCTCATAGGCTCATATATTTGTGCAGACTTCTATCCACTTTACTGGAGTTTTGTTTACTCTTTGGGACTGTTTAATATGCCAGTTTGTAAACTTTGTACCTTTATGAGTTTCTCTAGAATCTTAGCTATCCTCAGGTGTTTATAGTTTCTGTTATGCTGTTAGTTTAACCATATTTTCTTTGTTCAATACCTGCTAGAAAATCAGTCAAAATCATTAATGTGCTTTTTATGTAACTCCAGAAATAATTCCATAGTTAACATGTTGTTGTCATGTTGGCCTGAATTACTAGAATACATATGATTTATCTGATGTTGTTACATCTGGGAGAAGAAATTGACAATGGAAATTTGGTATCACAGTTCTGTTTCTTTCTAAGAATAAAAAAATATGGTAGGACATATAAGCAGATTCTAAGAATATTGGGAACAAGAGATTATTTTTTTCCTCCCTGGTCATAGCTCTAAATTTCTTCCTTCTACAGTCCTGACTTGAAAGTTTCTTCTTTATGTTTTCCCAGAATCCCTTTTATGTTGGAGACTGCCCATGCAGTTAAACACTACACTCTAATAAAGTACAACTAAAAATTAAGAAAAGTTTTGAACTTTCAGTTTACCAGTAGAAATCTTCTAACAGTACAGTAGAAGTAAAATAAAACAAAACAGCTCACCCTTAAGGTAGAGGTTGGTATGGAAGGGAATATATCACAGGATTTCAGCATAATAAAAATCTGAGCTTTTGTTTCTAAAACTAGAACATTCTAAACCATTCAACACAGAGATTACTTCATCTAAGGTTTAAAAGTAACATTATTACAAGAGCAGTCCAATACTTCTAGCACAATTATCTTCCTAAATTAATTGCTTTACTTCGCATATTAAAAAGTAGATGCCTCTGAAGATGTCATTTATCCAAAGTGGTTGCCCAAGTATCTTCTTTCCTTCCCAGGATGTCTCAAAAGTGCATGCTAAATATAATGCTTTGTTCACAGAACCTCAGCGTATTTTAGAATTGCATGTTATACTCCTTCACAGCTCATTTAAAATCTCATGACTGTTGCTTTTGTATATGTCTAGATATAGTCTTTTAGAATGCCCTATAGACTCATTCAGGGTTTAACTGGTATGTGTACATAAATGTCTTAATGCTAAGGTGTGCCTAGAACTCAAGTCTTCAATTTTCAAGACAACTGCTCTAATCACAAGGCTGGTATGCAAAGAGTAAGCACAACAGGCAGTACTGTTAGGGTGGCTGGCTGCACTGAGCTGTTCTGCGACCAGGCTGCCAACCTTGCCTTAGATACCTGTAGCTTTAGGAACTATCAAATCTCTTACAAATTACTTCATAAGTGTAGACACTATCAGTGTTAGGCTATGTTGGAAAGTAGCAGCTCCAGATAACTAGTTGTGACTTGTGTGTTTTTAGGAAATATTTAAATATAAAAGGAACATATCCCACATAAATGCATAATATTGCACAATGGCGACCTTAGCCAAGTGGCCTTTTAGTTTTGCCAAGTGATGTTTTCAATCCCTATACAATAGTTTTGGCATGGGCGACAGATTTGCATAGGGTCAATTTTTCTGCAGGATCAGCATTTACTAGAACAGTTTCCCATAATTTATACAATATTGGCAATTTCGGTCATCCCACACAATAAATGTGCCACTTATTTACAGTGTTACTCAGCATTTCACCACTTCTTAATCAGACACAGAAGGGTAATTACTATAAATCTCATTTTAGTTTCCTCTCTCCTCTACTGAGTGAAATCTTCATCTTTTAAGGAGATCTTTCAAGGAAAATCTGGTTTGGACGCCCAATAATATCTGCCTCTATAGGTCCACTATCAGTTTGACCAGGAGAAACAAGACAAGTTCTCTTCTATGTCTTCGCTATGTTCTGTTCATCTGACTAATAATAGGCTTATAAATGCATGCACAAGGACTGTGTAAGTCTTGTTAAAAAATCTCTTTTTGGAGAAAATATTTCATAGAATTTTCATGGATGGACAATTCTGATAAATTATTAAAAATCCAATTTCTAATCTGTTCTTCATTGTGATTACTCAGTTCCATTGCGGTTTGTGACCTTATATTCTTTTAAAGTTCTTTTAATCTTTGGTACAGATCATCTCTGTTGGAAGGCTGCAGATTGGGCAAAGTTTCCCCCGTCTCTTACTTGTTTTGTGGAAAAACCTTTCGTTTAAGTCAGCCTTTAAATTTCTTTGACATCTTTTACCATGAGAGAATAGGATTTTCACAAAATATCTCTGTAAAATGAACACTTTGTAGCTGCTGATCCAGCAAAGATACAACTAATCATATGCAGCTTTTGGTCCTTTCCAGAAAAATTCTAGCTGTTGTCATAGGCTTTGTTCCAGTAACATCTGTAAAGTAATCAGATTTTGTGTTGTTGGGGTTTTTGGGGTTTTTTTTTTTTGGGGGAGGGGGTGAGGCTATGAAATTTCTGGTGCCCTTCCAAACCTGCTCCCATTATCATTCAATGACAATACGTAACTCAGAGTTTCTCTGTTGGAGCCTGTGTCTAAAACATGGACTTGCTTTTACTACCAAAATTTTGAGTGCAAAATTCTTGGTATTGTTTATTCTCATTCAAAACAAAACAAAACAAAAACAACCCCTCCAAAAACCCAAAACAACCAACAAACAAACCAAACACAAAACATAAAACAACAAACAATCAAAACCAGACAGACCAAATGTTTTCAGAATCCTGTTTTCTTGGTCACAAATATCAGACAGTGGAGACTTACTTTACCGTAACTTTACAGCTCTTTAAATCATCATCCTGAACCTAGAGCATTATTTAGTCTTCTCCCATATGCTACTGTTTTCTGCTATTTTTAAGTTTCCTTAAGGTTGCCACTCATCTCCACTTTCCTTCATTAAGTGCCTTCTTTTTAAAACAAAGGATGACACAGCCTGCCTGTTCACCCTTGCCTCCAAAGATGGGGAGAGATCTCTGTCACTATGAGACTGTAATTTCTTTCTGAATTCAGCAGATGTCAATTTTCAAGACTGTGACAGTAGACCAAACTGTAAAGTTCCCTTTAAATATGATTACCCATCTCCATCTCACTCTTTCTGCACATTGCACAGGTGGTACGTGTAAATGTAAAGAACAAAATATGGTCGTTGACATGTTTGCCAGGAACATGGCATGAGTTGGGTTGTTTGTTTTACTGACTGCTGTACGTTGGAAAGCAGTTGGGCAGCAGATACAGCAGGTGTGGTATTGGCCAGTGGCAAATTTTGGACTCCAGCTGAATCACTAAAGCAATTCAGAAATACTGAACAGATATTTTCCATGTAATCAAACAGGCCGAAATATTCAGGTATTGCATTATTCAGTGCTGACTTGAACTCTTTGAGCATAAATGAAATTATTTATTTCTCTACTGTCATTCTGCACCTGCCTGGTCTCAAAGATATGTTTTAAATTGTTTGACAGGAATGATTGTTTGATAGGATGGACTGTATTATTTTGAATTTTAACTCTGAAGAGATGGAAACACACTGGGCTAGAAATAGCTAGCAGGTTCTTCAGCAAATGAGTAGCGGTACAAACCTCTCCTACATCTTCACATAGAATCAGAACATGTTCCCATTGTGTCAGTTGTAAAAATTATTAGTGATCCAAAGAAGGAAAAAGGAGTCCTCTCTTGAGTAATTGAAATAAGTAAACATTAGAATGTCAGATCAGTTGCCACTTACATAATTTTTTTATTTTTATAAGCTAGGCTAGACCTTATTCAAACAAAGAGACTTTGACCTCCATTCATCATTGAACAGACACAAATTTACTACTGGATTTCAGACACTGGTAGAAAGGCAAAGACTTTTCTGGAGGATGGACTTGCTGCTTTCAGCAGCTGAGGTCCAGAGCTGCTCCCAGCCTTATCAACCGTCTGTACCCTCTGGGGTGCGGGAAGCAGATGCTTCTCATCGTCTGAAACCCCACACCATGAACCTTTCCCCTCACCTCATCAGAAGAGGCAGAGGAGCACTTGCAGCACCATGTCCCATGGGACCTTCTTTTTCTTTTGCATTTAAGATCACTATAAATTGCTGAAGAATGAAGAATAAACTAAAAATACTAAATACTGTAAATGCTGTGGAGCTTCCACTGTGTACTGCTGAAGAATGTTGGGGAATGTGTGTATAAGAAGTCAATATATGTGTGAAGGCCTCAAAGAAGTAGAGAAAATTGGTTGTAAAATACAGATTTTGTCTTTAAATGACAAGGCTGTAAATAGGAAAATGGTTTTAATCCTTTTTTGCTTAAGAAAATCAGTTGTACAAAATCACTGTTAAAGCCATGGTTTCACCATGGAAATACGTTTCTTTTTTGGAGCTGTTATGATATACAACACACACACACACATACCTGTTGTGTTGGGTTTTTTTAGTAAATGGTTCAAATAGGATAATTGAGAACTATGGATCATTACAAATGCCTTCTTACAGGTAATGTTTAAAGGCTATAGCCTTTAAACAAAAATAATCATTCTGTAGCTATGTATAGGGGGGTTATATATGCTTTTTAAATGATTTTTATGTTCTTTTTATCTGTCTTAAAATATCCAAGTGTCAGAACAGTGCGAGACAATAGTAGTACTCTTGAATCTCATCTGTTTTGTTCCGCTCTCCCCACTTCCAATTAGGAAAGGGGAAAAATTGATTTTTTTCTATTTAATATATACTCTCAGTACAGTCACACCATTCAAAAATAGAATGGTTTTATCTGTAATATTTCAACCTAGAAAAGGATGAGAAGTAATGTTCAAGATATGATTAAAACACCAAAGCAGAAGAGAATGAAAGATATGAGTATCAACATTTCTCAAATTTGAGATTTTTGTTATATATATTCTTTGCTTCCTCAGGCTGGGATTAAAAATACATCTTCAGCTAAGATACAGGTACAGTAAAATGTTAGCACCACTGAAATGAAGGAAATTTGGGAGGGTATGACCTCCCCTTTGCCCTTGCATAGTGGCTTAATTAGAAACCTGACAACTAGATTCCTTTTAACTGAAAGAACTCAGCTTGATGTTTGAAAATCCAAGCAGTGGTCCAGTTTTTTTGCTTCTCAACCAAAAAAATAATACAAAAATTTGGACATGGCTCAGGTTTTGATAATGATTCATGAAAATAAGGAAAAATATCCTATGTGCTTCTACAGTTACAGTAATTCCTCATTGATGGCAACAAGGGAGGTAGGGGTTAAAAACAGAAACATAAAACATCTATGCCTTTCCATTTTCTTAGTAAACAGACTGAAGAAAGGTACACGAGATGAAGATACAGCAGAAAACGTTTTCTCAGATTTTTTTAAACCTTGCATTTGTTTTTCTTTCTGTGTAAATTATTGGTAATATTTGAGTAATAATCAAGAGAAAGAGCTAGATAAGTCTTTTGACTTACATCACCAGTATGAAGGACTGCTCTTGAAGTTCACTGTTCTTGGAAATGCAGAATGAAGACTCACGCCCCGTTTCTAATAATTTGCATAGAACTCTTTTCACTTTAAAAGCATATTTTCCTGTGACCATTTCCTTTTCCACTTGAGGATATTGTCTTTGAAAACAGTGAACATGTCTTTTCTAACAAAAAAAATTCAGATGGATTGTCCCTGATCTTGTTGCACACTATTTGAGATGTAATAGAGATATTAGCTTCCTATGGGAAACCTGCCTATAGTGTTTTCCAGTTTCACATTGTTCATTTTGGTTTTTCCTAGCTAATGTAGTCATTCTGCACAATGTATTTCTAAGATCTGGTATACAAGTTTTGGTTTTCTTTGTTCATTTGCATTCAGATAATGTAACAGATTGTTCACATATGTAGCAGTTACTCAACTCTTACATATCTACAGGGACTTAGCATTTTGAGCACTGGCTGAACAAAGAAACTGCTTGGTACATAGACAAAACAGTCTTTATTAATTTTCCTGTCATTTAAATCTTTCTTTAAAATACCCTTTTATTTCATATATGTTTATTTTAATATATTTATATTCAAAGAACAGCTATTGACTCTGAAAGGTCTTGCATAGAGGAAGTGTAGAGGAATTATAGAAGAATGAAGGCAGGTTAACATTGATAATATACAGCTGTGGGCTTTCTTCAGGGGCGGTGGGCTGGCTGACGTGGATAAGTTGCAGCTGTGGCTGGTTCCTGCTAAGTAGTTAAATAGGGGTATGGAAGAGAAGTACTAAAGGAAGAGAGACCTGGAGAAAGTGGGGGAGTGTGAGTGTGCCTTAGATATAGGAGAGGCCCTGGGAGAAGAAGGGGGCCCATATGAGGAGTGCCTGGTTGGAAGGGGAGCCTGGAGAAGGAAGAATCTGGATGCAGCAGAGGCAAGAAGCAGGGTGGACTGGCCTGAAGAAGATGAAAAAACAGTGCAGACAGTAGATGAACTTTTACAACCTTGTGGTTGTGCTGGGGCAAGGTGTGGGAACTACTTATTGAAGTTGACCTGGTATGTGATGGTAAAAAAGCCTTGCTGCAGCTGGCTAGTGTTAATAGTGCTGCAGCAGTCTTGTACTGTTCTTTTTTTTGTTGTTTTTTATGCTTTTTATTGGCAGTGTTTAAAAAGCATTAAACACACTGTGCACAGAGAGCCTCTCTTTGTGTTGGAACTGTTGCCTCTGCTATGAGATGAATAGCACTCAGGCTGCCCTTACTAACCTCCCCAAAGCCTCCAGCTCTTCATTTGGTTCTCATGTCCTATTTCCCTTTGTTAGAAATCTTCTATTCTGTCCTAGAAATCAGTTCTTCTACTAGGATCTCATTTAGTAACTTACCCCCTTCCCCACCCCAGCTGGTTTTTCTGTCACTGTCAGCTAGATGTAGCATGGGAAACACTGTCCCTCAGACATCTAAAGTGTTTTCCTAGAGCTTCTTCATTAAAGAATAGTAGCATAGCTAGCCACAGAAGAAAATGGCCAAAATGGCAAAGATAAAAATGTGATGGAGAGGAATTTGTGTAACAGTTAAAGCAATAAACCTATTGATACGTCTCATAAGGAGCAGGGAGTGAGAGATCTGTCACCACTGGCCTAAAAACAGCAAATTGGGCCATGCAGTTAGGATGTAGAAGAACTTAATCTGTAATTGCACAGTATGTTAGTAAATAATCAATTTCTTACAGCTTAACCTAGAAGAAAGAAAAATCACCTGTATCTAAGCTAAGAAAGCTTTCAGCTTTGATTTTAGTTTACGGTCAATATAGGCAGCTTATTTTGAGGTTTTTGGCACTAAGAGCTTTGATAGTTCTTTGCTATTTGAACTATAAAAGTTTTTCTGTGTTTCCAAAAGTATTCCTAAACTATTTTTCCAACAGAATCAATGTTTCTCATCTAGCCCCATATTCTGTCAGTGGTAAAATAAAGATACACAAAAACTTGGTGGAAGAAAATCCTAATGTCTTCTTTTGCTCAAACAGCCAATTGAAAAGGCAGAAGCAGAAAAAACCCCTTTTTGTAATCAGCAGAAGGTCAACCTTCTAGTTGATGTTAATACTTCTTTTTACAGCTGTCTTTGTCTTCCAACTTTCCCCCTACATTTGATGGCTGTGGTGTGACAGCAGTGATTCTTTTGGTTCAAATAGCTTTGTCATACCCTTTGACCATACCCAACAGAGGTCTAGGTATGCAAAATAAGAACCTATTCTTTACAGGAGGTGATCATGTGGAAAAATGTATATACAATCTTAAACTTAAGTCCCAGTATGCCACTGGGCCATTGTGGACCAAAAAACTATTTTTTTCGTTGAAAACTGTGTGAAATTGCCCATGCAACAATAATCTTGGAGAGTAGATTTCAAACGGTGTTTATGTAGCACACATAAAGATTTCTATTTCTTCTCCCTAAACTCACTGAGGTGTTATTATTTTAGTTCACAGAGGAAAATAGATGACAATATCTAATACCCTTTGAAAGTAATTCCCCACTGCTAATGGCTGTCTGTCTCCCACTCTCCTCACAGTTCCCATTTCTCTCTTCTAGATACTCTTCTTTTCCTCTCCTGCCCTGATTACATGTCCTTATATATGTATTTAATATTCCTTGTAGATTTCTGAATTTTTTTCTGAGTACATTTTATCTCTTTTTCACAGACCACTTTATCTGTTTCTTTAAGTTTGGTGTACTCATAACTCCATGAAATTACTTATTTTGCATATTAAGCATATGAAATCTGACTGAGTTACGGCACCATAGGCTATATTTTACTAATTTCAGCTGAGACAGAATTTTAATCATGTTAATACCTCTTTCTATATAGAGAAGGGATAGTATATTTATATATGCATTTGAACAAAACAAGGTATTCCGACCATTCTGTGCTTCAGCTAGAACACAATGCTTAGCTTCCTTTCCAAATTGTTTGAACTTTAGGGTTATGCTTTCAATGGAAACATGTGACAGTCTATTTGAGCATCAAATATTTTCCTTGTAGAAGTTAGCTCAGCAAAATGTACATTGGCCATGGATAAATTGCAAATTCAGTCTGCTGAAGCACATATTTTAATGGGAAGGTTGTTTATTTTTCCCCAGGTAACAGCTTTGGAATAACAATGCCTTTAGAGCAAAGGAGAAAGTTTTAAGTAATTGTGTAGTCTGCATACAGGCTACTATCTGTAGTTACAAAAAAACAAACCCCATAATTTTCAGTCGTGGTCTTACCTCAGATGTGTGATAATCAACATGATCTACCATGACTTTCTGTCAAATACTAAGAGAAAAGTAATCTAAACATTTGAGTCATAATGCATTATTCTTACATCTTCAGAAGTATCTGAAATAATGGGGTGATAAAATTCCACTGTAATTCATCAAATATTGAATGCAGTATAAGCTCCAATGCAAAGTTCCTGTCTTTCATAAAGCTGGAGAGGCACATTCTCCCCAGCAAAAACAAGACTTTGTTCCATCCAAGTTTTCTGTCTCCTGTAAATTACACCTACAGCTCTGTTAATAAAAGGGGCAAGGCAGCCTACAACAGTGTGACACACTGGATATAGCTCTGCACTCCTTCTAGATAAATCTCACTGAAGTTAAGAAGTAATTCCTTAATCCCTAGAAGTCCATATTGCCACCTAATGACAGGTAACCCCCTAGAAAATGCAGTCACTTCAAACCTTTTTTTTATCAGGGAGTGTTGTATCTCCAACAGGAGGTGCAAATGGCAAAGCATTACACAAGACAGTGGGTACTGTTCCAGTTACTCCTTAGGAAACACCAAAGGTAACAGTAGACTGATTTATTTAAGTTAATGTTTTACACAAATAGAAAATTTTATTTTATATAAATTACTGTTAGGGTGCAAGAAAATTCCCTGAGTATTTTGGCTAACTTGTCCAGCATCCTCAGCAGCTGCCAGTTATCTTGTCTGCTAAAAAGTCAAGATTTAAAAGTAGAATATTTGTAAGTTCTACTTCTCTCAGGGGGGGAATAAAATTGTGGTTGTATAGGTTTCTATGTTTATATGCATATATATAAACCAGGTATTGTGTAATCAGTTTTAATGAGAGTTGTATTTGCAATGCTGTCCTCAAAAATGTTTCCACAAACTTAAATTCAAAAAATTTGGGAAACTGTAACATTCTAAAATGTTGCTATTTAAATTGTTTTTGAAAAGCCTTACTTTAAGTTCCTTATCAATACTGTCAAATCAATTCATAATCTGTACAGCTCCATAGGCATGTTACTGTATTTGTAGAGAAATGCATGATTTGGAGATAGTGTCTGTTCAATAACTAATAATGAGAAGCGGGAATGAGAAAACTGTGAACTCTTACTAAAATTATTTTCTAAGGTAAAATAATTATTTCCAATATATATATTCAGGGTATCCAAGAAACCAGAAGAAATACCTACCAAGAAATCTCAGGAGTTTTAATCAGTGTTCAACACTGTGAAGCTATATATAGGAGTAAAAATCAACAGTTCTATACAGGTATACCCTACTAAGTTAAACTTCTTTTTTTTTTTTTTGGAGGATGAATGTGATTTTAAAAATTAAATGTGTGGTTTGGTATAAATTGAATTTATTGAAAGGTGAAGAGTAGTTCTAGGACCTCTCTGATATTAATATATCCTGCTGGGTCTGTCCAGGGGAACCCTAAATAGAGCAGAAATCATCTGTTAATTGTATAAGGGAGACTGATTCCAGCTGCATTAGCCCAAGATGACCCAAATGAAAGAAACTATAAATTTCTTACCCAAATACCTCAGAGCCAGGCCTCTCTTTTAAATCTAAAATGTCTGTTTTCACTTTAGTCTATAATTCCATTAGAGCAGGAAAATAAATCTGAAAGTGGTCTTAAGATGCCTACTGATTCCACAAATAGTTAAGAGATTTGGTGTCTTTTTTTTTAATCGGTATGTGTGAATAGGGGCTGCCGCTGCTTAAAGCACTGATAGTACTGAAGATTGGAATGAAATGCAGGGAAAGGTTGTTAATTATACAATCTGGCAAAAGCTGCTGAAGCAGAGTTATAAGCAGACCTCTAAAAGGAGAAATAATATATTTGACATGGAATACCTTGATAAAGTCTGATTTACATTTGAAAGCCAGCTGAGTACTGCCAAAAGGATTATTTTTTACAAAAGAGAATAAATAAGAATAACATTAGAAGTATTAGAATTTTAAGCCATGCAGAAAGTCATATCAGAGGAGGTATTATTTTTAACATATTATTTTACTTTCTCTCTAAACCACCTGCAGCCACTGACTTGATATTGTTGTACAGCTATGTTTACTTTTTAACTCAAATTACCTTGTACTACCAGTCTGTCTATGAGTAGGAAAACAATCTTATTTTTGCTGTGAGGTGAAGAGGTTATTTTCTGAAGCTTCTTGTATTTTTATTAAGCAGTGACTTACCCTCATAGGTTGATGATATATATTTCCCTTCCCCACAAGACAGCAAGGGGTTCTCTTGGTGTGTACTTTGTGGGTTCAGCCATCCTCACCTCGCTTGGTTCATCCCTTCCAGCCAGTAGCTCAGTCAACCAATTCCTTTTGCTAAGATCTTTGACAACTCCATGAGGTTTTGTTCATTTCTTCTAATATGTGCACACACCACTGAGTGAAGCTATTCACAGCTTTATTGTGCTGTCACACTGCTGCTTTTTTTCTTAGGAAAGCTGTTCCATAACAAATGGATTTAATTAATTGTCACAGCATGGATATATTGTTCAGAATCCTTAAAAGAGAGAAAGGAATCTGTGTGGTTGATTACATAGTCCTGGTAAATTAAGTATACTGACATTTATAATAGTTAGGATTTAATTATAAAAGCAATGAGTAGCAAATTCCAGCTATTTGTAGGACAACTAACTGGACCTTTCTCAATAGTGAGAATAGTTGTGGGAGTGATAGTCATGCATGCCTCTTATTTCTTCTATTTATTGTCAGGTTATGTGATGTGGTGTGTTGGGCTATTACACTCAAAAGGTCAATAGGTAGTTGGGGTGCAGCAGAGAGGGGGAAGATAAGGCTCAAAGGAGCACTGCAAGAGCAGAGATTGAGAGGACTGACAAAAGCAGGTAGAAGACAGGCAGCCACGATACAAAATGAACAGAAGGAAAAAAGATATCTTTTTTTAGGTACTGTATTAACGTTTGGTGCAACCCAGAAACTCACCGAGAGTTGCTGGCTTGAAAGTAAACTCAAGGAAAGAATCCACCCTGAAAGACTGCACACCTCTGACTTCTGTTCTACTTTACCAGACATTCTGAGTTTTCTCCATCTAAATTAATCCATTTTGGAGATAAAGTTCCAATGAAACACAGCTTTTAAAATTGAAAAAAACTAGCATTCTGGCATGTCCTCTTTTGAGGTAAATGTGCAGGCTGTTGTATACTAGATCTCTAACCAAGTCCAGGTCTTGTCTCAACACATCACTAGCATGATCAGTACATATCCAAGAAAAGTGTGTATGCAGACAAGAAGTGATTAATAGATTTTGACAACTTGCATGCTGAAAATCAGAACTCATAATCTTGAAGCTGGTGAATACCCCTTCTGGTGGTTGTTTAGCCAGAAACGCACCAATAGCCTCCTGCTTGACTGAGTGACAACCCCAGTCCAAGCTGAGGTCCTGACAGGAAAAAAACCAGGATTTTTCCATCTAGTGGCTGAAAAGGTTCATGCTGTTATTTTTGCTTTGGATGTCCTATTCCAAATGCTTTTTCTGCTGTTTCTCAGGAGATATCCCTAGTCTATTGAACTAGAAGATTATTCTGCAGCAAGTGTATCTAAATTATTTTAGCCTACATTTTCTCTATATTCATTCAGATAATTTAGATTTTTATTTCAGTAGGTGCAAAAATACCAGCATAATCACAAGCACACTAGGAAGATCAACAGCCTAGTTTCTAAAGCTTTTAATTCCTACAGAAGTGTAGGTCTACTTTCATTGAAATGCCTTGAAACTAAAAAGATTATTTGGAGTTGAATTAAATGTTGCAATTAAATGTTTTAACTTGCTAAATGTCAAAATAATTCCTTTTTATCAGTCATTCATCAACGAAAAAGGTAAAAAGCCACATATCAACAGGGTCCTAGGTGATATTTTGATGCTAAAGGGATTATACCTTGTATGAGTGCCTACCTCAGTTTGGTTTTTTTTTCTTTCATTATGACAGAAATGTGTCAGCAAGTGATGCATTGCCTTTTTAGGAAAACTTTTCATGATGATCCTTGTACACTCTAACTTCAACTACTCACTTTATACAACACTCTCATCTTGTTTATTTTTGCCTTTAACTATGCTCATGTTAGTATGTTACAAATATGTTGTTATTTATATTTTTTCTTTTATCTGTTTAGTTCATAAATCAGTTGCCTTCCAGAAACTCCCTTCACATGAGTATTTCTGCAAGATCCCAATTCAGAAATGATTCTATTCTGTTTCATAATAGGAAGAGTTCTAGAGATAAATTATTGCTTTCTTATCCTTCTCTCTCTCCCTCCAATAACCTGCTTTAGATTCATTGCATTAGCTTATATTCTAATATTCCTGATTTTACTGACCTTTTGCCCTACTGCATGAACCCAATATAGTATTACTGAAAGGGAGGAAGGGAAAACAGTATCTTTGTCCAATCTAATTTTTCAAACATATTTCCATATTCCCTTTTTCCCAGTATGTTGATTATTTTTTTCAAGATTAAATTTAATTCTGGTTTTGCTGTACTTCTAATTTTTCTGAACTTCTTTGCATCTACTATCCAGCAATCAGCATATTTCTTATATTAAGGAAACTTTGATGTATGCTTGTCATCATTGTGGCTATTATGTGCATACATTACACATACTAAATGTCCTAATCAGGAATGAAATGCTGAGTACAGCCCTTCTTGCTTCATTTACCCCATCTTAAAATATCACAGAAGAGCACTACACCGGATCATTAAAACTGATAAACACAAGCAATGATAGAATCCTTACATTGTAGAGAAATCTCCTTTTGATCCAGTGTTATATTTATCATGACTTGGAAATAACAGGAAATTTTGATGAAAAGCTGCAGAAAATCACAAGCCATGATAGTTTGATTAATGAATGGTAAGTCAGTTGAGAAATTATTCTGAACTGATCATTAAAATAAATTTATGTTAATGTGCACTTTAAGACAGCGAAAGTTTTGTTTCACCAAATTTGAAAGGTATTGTAAACTGCACTGTGAATGTTCACATATGGAATAGGACTTGGGAATGATGGCAATTAACATACTGAAAGGGAGTTCCTTGTTTACCTTCTCTAGTTATGAAATTTAGTTATCTAGTTCCTTGAATCGGAAAAGGAAAACTGACAGGAGCAGGTGTCTTCCTTTTAGATATAATATAATTAATAACACTGATAGTGACATGATGTCTAGATTCATCATTCATATTTCAAAAAGGACGTTGGCAAACTAGAAAAGTTTCAGAGAATGACACAAATATAAACAGAGGCTTGGAAACATGTCTAACTCTGAGAATATAAAGCAGATCAATAGAACATAGCCACTAATAGAAAGAGTAGAAGTTGTTCACATACATATATTGATGGAGAAAAGACTTTTGGTTTTAGCTGATACCTTACTCTTGTGGAGGATGGTATAGTATTATCAAGAAGATGGAAGCTGTATCTGCAATTTATATCCTGTATATATGTCAAAAGGTTGGAAGCTCTCTAATAACCCATTTATTTATGAAAGTCATAGAAATTTTAAGAAGTGATCTAACAGAAATGGGAAAGCATGAGGCATATGAGAACATATGAGAACCAATGAAAAGAAGAAAAGCTGGCTTACCCCTTAACTGACACCAATTTTGCAAGACAAGCAACTCTTTAAATGTCAAAGATTATCATAGAATGCTCTAGTGGGAAAAATCATTCCTAGGAGAACAGAGTCTAAATGCCTTTGCAGAAGGTAACAGTGAGACTGTATAGATCCAAATGCACTTGAAAGAAAAATTCAAAGTACTTAGAGCACAGAAAAAATAATTTAGTGTGATGATCAGATAGATATTGGAGTAACAAAAGAACCTAACTTTCTTAACATGCAACTGGGAGAAGACAACATTTTCTGCAGATATATCAGAGTAAATACAGCTTAATAAATTAAGGAATGTTTCACACTTTCTGAAATACTCATTGCTGTAAAATAGTAGGTAGTTTTTACGATGATGTGAAGGGCAATTTCTACACAAATTCCTTTCAGACTGAAGTTGAAGCAAGTGGACACTAATTCAATATTTGGATGAATTTTAATCCAAAATATAAACATTGTTAGTAGTTCCTAAAAATAAAAGAAAACAAAAAAAAGACACCAAAAATCTTCAAGCAATGGATGGCTTGCTCCCTTCTGTCATGCACAGAAGGGAACCACCAAATGAATATAGCCTCATTGCAAACTACAATCTCATGGCTCCTTGCTCACCTCTTACTTTATAAACTGTTTCTTAAGTCTTAATTTTACATTATTTCTATCAATGTGCTTCTGTAACTATTAAACAAGGATTAGAGTTCAAAAAAAAAGCAGAAAATTTGATTTATTTCTTCTGCAGATATTAACTTGTACTTCTCTTATCTTCAAAATAAGGAGAAAATATCCTCACTTTTTTTGATAAAAAGCTGCATATTTATGGCCACAACATTTGATGCATGTCCACCAAGAAAAAGAAACAGAGAGAAAGGAACATGAATTTCAGTGAATTAGTATCAGTTAAATAGAACCACATGGGAGGGTAATTTAAGAGTTGAAGGGAATATTGCCTTTATATTGTGTAATCCTCTTACTCTGTTGTTTCTTTGAATGTCTAAGAGATGTTTGACTGACAGATGTTAAGTCACATTTTAAAGGAAGTGTTTAATGATGATTAAGAAAGACGAGGGTTTTTTTTTTAGTATGTGATTTTGCTGAAAGTTGCTTATTAAGAATTTTTGAAGGAAATTTAGTAGAAAAAAGGGCTGACTTCTTAAATATGCAGCCTTTATATAGTATGACTGGGACAGTAAATGAAAGTCTGTCTGTGGCAGTTCTTTGAGATCAGATATCAGGGTACTGTTCAGAAAACAGGTATACAGAAGTTTGCTGTATCTGGGCTCTTGTTCATGTTAGTAATAAAAACCTGTGTCCCTGTTTTCTCACTCTATATCAAGTAATGCTGCTGTTGCTACTTTTATGTGATTTAATTATGTACAAGTTTCCTTGGCCTTCACTTCTCAGTACATACCTGTGCTCTTTTTTTGGATGCTTTTTCTAATATGAAAAGACTACAAAATATGACTTTACCGTCAGATCAGATGGATTGAAATCCACTCTTTCCCTGGCTATGTTCTCAGGGTAGGATTAAACAGGACAATAACCCATAATATGTGGTGTAATTAAATCAATTTCAGTGAAACAAGATCTAAATGCCCATTCCTGAAGTAGTCCTGGGTAATCTGAATTTACAAGAGCAGTTAAATTTACAGGACTACATTCAACTTCATAAGCTGTGTTACCTAGGTATGAACTGAGAGTTGTAAGAATTAATTTTTAACAGCTATAGATTTCTACTATTGACATAGGCAAAGAATATTCAGAGGTCAGCTGCTTCTAGAATCCTATGTTTTACAAAGTGATGAATTAATACAAACAAATGCAAAGAGGATGGAAATATTTCTGGCTTTATAGATTAGGTAAATAAGGTAATAGCTGTTAGGAGCACCGGCTTCTTTGATCTTTCTCAGTTAGTGCTGCCTGTATTCTTACTAAACAGTCAGTGGGAAACGAAGTCAGAAAAACAGCTCATCTTCTGTGAGGATGAATATTTGTGCACAACTTTTTCTTAAAATGAGAATGAATACTCAATAACTTTTTTTCAACCAGGCCCAGGTCATGTTGATCAACATAAGTACATCGTCAGTCTCAAGGAAACAGTTAGAAACACTGCTACTGTCCTTTCTGAATGTATTAATGAAAAAGGCAAACTAAAGGACTAGAGTCAATAATGTTTGACTTAACCTTCCCAAATAGTCTCAGTCATTCCATATCTAAAGCTAACAATATAATATGTTCTTAATTCTGTAAAAGTTCTGAACAGTTCTTTAAGAAATCAGACAAAATACAAACTTGTTTACTCAGAAAACCACATGCAGTACATCTATTAACTTCAAAAAGAGCTTTAATTCACTTTTAATTAAAAATATTTTGTGCAGATTTTCTTACTATGGTATAATAATCATGTCATATGAAGTAGGAGTGGCATTGTTAACAATCTATATTTCTGTGTTTTAAAGATACAATTGGAAGAAACTCTTGTGAAGGGTGGGGAAATGGTATGGAATGGTAACAATATTGTCTCTTCTGTTTCTTCTATCAATTTTCTTTCTTCTACATGGTTCTGCAATTTATTACTCAGGATGTAAGGGAAAGTACTCAGAAGCTCTAAATGCCATAGTTACAGTTGCTGTTAAAACTCTAAGCATTTTCCACATAAATGGTGAAAGGGATTTTTGATAAATGATTTTCTAGTTCTGGAAAAACACACCAAGGAGAAAGGAATTTTGGTGAAGAAAAATAAAGTCAAAATGGAACAAGAAATATATTTCAAGATTAATTTTGGCTAAATTCAACTTTGAGTGATCTGAAAATCAATAAGGAACCACACAGTTGGAAAATTGTAAGATTATTAAGGATTAAGACAAAATACTATAGCATGACAGGGCAAAATTAGGAAGGATGAGGCACAGAATAAACCACTGTGAAACAAAGCAACAAACACCACCACCCCCCCCCCAACTCATATATAAATTAGTTGAAAACAACCAAGGAATAAGTTTGCGAGGTACGCAGTGAAAATGGAAGCATGATGATAGATGATGGCAGGAAAGGCAAGTTTTGGAAGCTTTTCTTGTTCAGAGTATACTAACGTAAGTAGTATCAGAAGTTTAGTACAGCAAAAGGCATGTATAAACGTGAAAGCTAAAGTGAAGATAAGAATGCTTGTATATGTTAAAAGCTCGCAGATGAAGTGAACCTATAAATATTCATATAGGCTACATAAAGAACTGTGCTTTCTTGAGTATTTAAACAAAACAAAAATCATAATTTATGAAGGGAGCAATCCCAGAAAATTAGGAAGTGATAAATGTATATGCTGTCTGTTAAAAAAAAAAAAGGGGGGGGGGGGGGATGGGAGGTGAGGGGTGGAGAAGATGATCATGGAATTGTAGCTAATTGAGCCTAGCTACAGCAGACAAAAATTAATCATCTATTTTTAAAAAATAACATGCATCTGTCAAGAGCAAAGCAAATCAAAACAGTTTACTGTCTTTTTAGGACAGGACAAAAGTTCTTGTAGGTGAGAGAAGAGTACTGAGCGTCACATCTTCATACAGAATCGGAGATCAGGATGCCTTTAACATTTTCATAGGGAAATCAAGCAAACATTGGCTAGATGAGACCATAATAGAAGGGTATATAGGTGGTTAAACAATTTTGAACAGATAGTCCTCAAACTGAAAGCTATATTGAGCAAGACTGTCAAGGAGTCTGTTCCCGGTTTCCTACTACTCAGTTTTGTAATCACTGGACGGGAACAATGTTAACACATTCATAAAGGATATGAAAATTCGAGGAAAAGCAGTGAGCCTTAGAGTACATCAAATGAGTTGGAAACAGTCCATTGGAGGGTAACAGGGCTGTTCAAAGAAAGGAGAAAATGCTGAAATAATTGGGATTGTTTAAAACAGAAGAGAAAACTGAGAGGATGACATGATAATGATTGTTAGGTATGTTAAAGGCTGTCACTAAGAGGAGAATAGACTGCTGTGTCCACAAGGAATAGGATAAAAAATAATGGTCACAGACCCATCCAAGCATATATGCTTCAAATGATTCTATTGATCCCTGTAGTCACAGACATGCACTGCCAGAATTGAGAGCTCTCTTTCCCTCACTAATTGAGGGATATGATATGGCATGGCAGCTATAAATTGGGTCTGTAACCATTAGTCAAACCGATGTACTGGAAGTATGGAAAGAATTGCACTGAAATGAGATATTGTCTCATCAGTCAGATCTTTTTATTTCTCTTATTTTATTCTTTTGGGGTTCTCTACCTGATACAGGTACAGCAATAGCTGTACAGCAAAGAAATAATTCATAAGAAGTTTGTGGGTTAGGGTGCCATAATATTTAGATCTATTTTGAAAGCAATTTATATACGCACTTCCATGTATTTCAGAGTAGCTGACTATTTCCAGTATTCTTTAATATGTAGGTTTAGTCATCATAATGTGAAAGTGAATGTCAAGAAAACCTTGTTCTTTCTGCAAGATTTCATTAATGCAAAAACAATCAATCAGTACCACTCACTTAATTCCTCATGTAACACTTATTTATGATGTAGCATTTGTGATGTTGCCTGTCAGTTCTCATTACCTTTTGATCAGTAGCTTCTCAGGAATGGCGCTGCTAGAAGCGGTTGACTTCGACAATAGAAGTACATTTAACAGGGCATTCTTATGTGTAAGTTAGCCATTTCACAGTACCCACAACAGATTGTTACCTTTTAGAGACAATTAAAACTAGACAGCCTCTAGGGTTCTGTGGCTTAAACTAGATTTGAGCAAAGATAACAAGCTTTTTAGTATCATGTAAACCTCAAAGGCTTTCAAATGTTAAAATGAGAGAAAAAGTAGATTTGTAGCTTAAAAATTACGTATTCTAAAATTCTTTTAGGCTTTCTCTAAACCCCAACAGCCTCAACATTTAAAAACTAATTTATTTATTTTTTAATACATTTTATCTGCTATATTCTTAGATCTAACAAACTCTCAACACTGTTGATCCAGGAGAGATGTTTTATTAAGCAGAAAATTCATGTCTCTATTTTCATAAATGTATTCATTTTCTAAAACAAAATATTGCTGATCCTTGGAAAGTCCATCTCACGTCATGCTTCTCTTTACATAAATATCTTAACTTCTTGAGAGTTCTGATACATGAGTAAAAAAGATGTCTGGTTTTCCAAAATAATATTTTTCAGAAAAGACGTTGCAGACCTCTTAACGTTAAAGCTACACGATAAGAGTTGTGTCTAGGTAGAACCTTTAAGTGGTCATTGAGTTAACAAGGTAATTCCTCTATAAATGCTACCACACAGTGTGGTAAGAGCATTTTGGGGGGTAACAATTGCTGTAGAGACACACCACACTCTGCTGGTGTGTCAGGCATAGCTGAGAGCACATAACCCATATGATAGCTTAGATGTGGGAACTCCAGCCTCCTTACTTGCTCTAGTAAATCTACTGTGGGTCTACATCAATGTTTTTAGCCAGTTTTATTAATAACGATTTATATCATCATCCCCTGTATTTGCATATTTATATATGAGCGTCTAGTAACTGTTGCATTTTGGTAGTCTTTTGCAAAATGTGATCCGGTGGTAGAAGTTAACAGATAAGTGGTTCTTACAAGATTTGTGAAAAAAGTTGCAGGAGATGAGCGATTTCAGAAAAGACCCAGCTTTCACCTTACAGAGAGAAAGATTAATGATGTAGTTATTAGAATAACTTAAAATATTAGAATATATACAGGGAATGACTTGTTTAATTTTCCAGAGATATTTTCTAGATAGTTTACTTTTTGCTAAATTTAAATACATCTGAATTTTTATCTTTGCCTACAAGTAATTTTGTTGGTTTTTTTCTTGATTCCAGATATATTTCAGGTGGAAAATAAATGCTGAGAAATGTTACCCTTGTTCAAAATATTTTTAACTCAAGAAGAACTTTTCTGAAATTTTCTCTCACCTTATGGGGCTCAGACACTGCAGAATAGAGGGCACTCTGCAGTTATCTGTTAGACATTATTATAATAGCATACAGTTTAAGATGAGTGTCTGTCAAATGTAAGAAATCTACCCTAAAAACATTAAAACCCTAAAAGGCAAAATGAAATAATCAATTTATCAAAATTGAAGTAAACACAATTAAAGCACTGAATGCAGGGGGTTTTGTGATCCCTCATATGTTGATAAACATATGAGTGAGTTGCAATTACCTTTATTTTATTCACCAAGTACCTTTCATCCTGCATACATTTTTTTGGTTATATTCCAGTCAAAAGGCAGATTTATTGAGTGAATGAGCAAGGATTCTTAATGGATGGCTTCATTCTATTCAAGGATTAAATGATTTTTAGTACCTGGTGCAGAAACACAAAGAATAATAAGAAAAATAAAGATAGATCAACTTTTTCACGTCTTTTCCATAACGTATAAAATGAGCTAGAGCTCTTGCATAGTAGTACAAATTACAATGACTTCTACACACCATACTTTAAAACTCTTCTTGCCATGCCTGAGGTGTTTTAAGACTAAAAAGTGACACTTCTTTTCTCATCAAAGAGATTTTCTATCCTTCTAACAAAGTTAGGATGTAGCTTAATATCTGTAGGAAGAAGGCATATGAGAAACAAGACACATTTGAAATGGGGAAAAAAAATAGAAACCCAATGAAAAGCAAACCATTGTGGCTAGAATTGTTAAATCCTTACTTAAGAAAAGCTTTAAATGCTTTGAATATACCCAGGATAAAATGTGAAATTTTGTGCTGCTTAACCCTATTTTGCTTATCTTGCCAGACATACTCAAGTGAAATATAATATACTTCTTGGGCTGGCTTTCTAATAATCTGGGTCACCCAAAACAGAAGCACTTAGAATAACAATATGTTTTGTGAAATGTTTTTGAATGTAATAACTGAAGTGAGTACTTTTGTGACCATGCCCTTATGGTGTTAACACTTGCTCAGGGTTGTGTTTTTTTTTTCTTTTTCCCCCTTAGGAAACCATTTAGTTTAAATTCAAGTCTTACTGTAAGGAACAAAACCACTGCCCATACATAAATCACTTTATTAAGGCATCATTTGGTAATACCTGCTTGCTGTGTTAATTTTTGATAAATCACAAATCCTTTTTTTGGATTTCTTATGAACTGAACTCTATTTGATTAATACTGCAGAGATTATTCCCCCTGCCCCGAGGAAAATATGAATGCAGATTTGCCTTTTAAGATATTCCCAAAGGTTTGCTAGCATCGCTACATTAAATATTTAAATAATTTTAAAATAATTCAGCTGTAAAAAGTTCTTTTATTTCACCTTAACATTAAGATATAAATTCAATGCATTCAGGTGTTTCTGTTTCTCAGTACAATAAAGAAAAGTTTTCTTCGGTATACTTCTTGCTTTCATTTTCAAAGTAATTAATTTCAGGTTTCTTATGTGGCTATATAACCTATAAGACATAAAATCTATTAGCTTTACTTAGAAAATTGAAGCTATATTTTAAAAAGAATGTTTAACCATGCTATAAATTTTGGTAGGACCAGATTTTAAATATATATAGACATTAGTTATATATTATCAGTAATGATCAGTAAGATTCATAATTACTCAATAAAAATAAGTCCCTGGAAAATGGACAAAATGAAATGTTGTTTAATTAAGAAAGTAATTGTTGCAAATCCTTATACTATTTTTTGATTTTTTTAAGAGAAGGAAATAAGATAGCTTTGCTATCACACGGAAAAATTATTTAAGGAATTTAACACGCATAGGAACTTAGGTGGATACAAAACTTAGTGGTTGTGTTAAAATAGGAATGGTGATTTAGAGATACTCCCAGGGAACCTTCACATTTGAATCTGAATTCTTATTAACTTGGTGGTTAACCTAACTTGACAAAACCTTAGGCAATCTCAGAACAAGAGTATAGTTCCTTAAAAAATATCCAGTCATGCCTTGACACCTCTTAGTTTATAGCTTAAATGATTTTCAGGTTCTCCAGAAGTTTAGCATTGTTCATGAAGTTTCATGACAGATGAAACTGAAATGTTGTTCTGTTCCCCTCTTCATATAAACTCAATTAGTTGGTTTAAAGCTATGATTTTTCTATCCTTTTATTTTGCTGAAAAAACCCTCTTTACATTATCTTTCTTCTTTTTTTCTTAAAGATTATTCTCTTTGCTTTCTTGAGCCTTTTAATATTCTCATATGGCCGCAAGGATGCAATAAAATTCTTCTTGATTTTGTGGGATGATAATATATAAGCACATGTATTAATTTCTTTTTTTTCAATTGAAAACATGACATTTATGTCAACAGTCTGATCAAAGGTAACAGTAAGCTTTTAAATCTGTTACCTGTATCAATTCCTTAGAGTGCCTAAAACAACAAAATGTCTTTTTTCAGACCAATTTTCTATTTTATTTTTTAAGAAGCAACAACTTATAAAAAATACAGTAAATCCTGCTTACTCTAGGCTTTAAACCATACCACATTTTATGACTACTGAGTAGAATATATTTGAGAACTGGCAAGTATGTAATAACTCTGTGACAGTTCAAAAGTCTGGGATTTTTCTAGAAACACTGGTAAGGGGCATAGGTCAAGGGAGGGATTCACTCTGCTTAATTTCAGTCTCTTCATTATGATGCTTAGAAGATGAGTCTGCCAGGCAGTTCTCAGCAGAAAGACAGTTTAGTTTGGGAAGAATGCTTTATGTTTAATAATACACAAAAACTCTCCTATGGTTAAGTAGATTGGCAAGCCTCTGTTTCAGGGCTGAATTCCTGTATGAACTTGTGCAATATGCATAAGACTGAACAAAGTTTACCTGTGATTTATGTATTGAAAGTTCCAGGCAGCAATCACATCTGCCAAATTATCAGAGCTGCTCGATGCCACACAAGATGAAGTGAGGACACTTCCAGAGGCATATCAGCGATTTAAGTGACCATGCCTAGTCTTCATATGGAGAGCTTAGGAAGTCAATGTTCCTCTTGGGATTTGATACCAAACTTCAGCTGAAATTGTTGCAGCTTGCCTTCTTTTGCCAATCTATTGGTTAAAGCATTCAGGAAGCTAATCATCTGAAGAGGATTCAGCTCTACATTACTCATGTCCTAGGAAGGTTCCCTACATTTTAATGAATCCCAAGTAGCTTTTATCCTCACTGTTCTTGTTAAAACTGAACCACATTGAAGTCTTTAGCCAAAGGGAGAATAAGAAAGAGTAAATCCAACATTAATCAAGAATCAGACTTTTCAGATGCATCACAAATGTTGAGACTAAGTTTGAGATGTATAAATTTATCCTTCTACCTGTGTCTACATGTGAGCTAGGTGTCTAAACTCCATTATGGCCTAGAAAGCACCCAAGCTGACCCATTGCTAAGAGGTCTGCTTTAGAATCAGACAAATTGTCTTCAAGGCTCCATTGCTTGTACTGACTACTACTTTGCAGACTGCAATGGGATTTTATATTCCAAGTGACCTGTAGGCATTATAACACTGTAGCCCTGTAATAAAGTACATCTGTTGCTCGTAACAACTCATCGGTTTTGCACCAAGTTTGCTATGCCTCAGGACTGAGGCTTGCCCTCTGAGCTTTTCTTGACCCTCCAACAGGTTTGACTTATCTACTTTATCTGTGACAACAATATTTCTCATTCACTGTGTCTAAGTCTGCTTTGTTCTCCTTTTGTTTATGGTAGAATCACAGTAGCAAGCACTTATTCTATGTAGAATGATAGATTTTCAGCATCCACTCAGACGATGATGCAGTGTATTTCCCTACATAGGCCTGGTATGTTAGCAGAGACACCAAGAAGCGGAGACATGGGATGTGATGTAGAGCAGTACAGGCATGGGTTAATAAGAGGTGGGGCACAGCCTCAGCACTGGAAACCTCCTGGCTATAAACAACTCACCCATGGTCATTTAAAGAAATGCAAACCTGGAGTTAGAGAAACTTTATTTTAGTGGTTGCAGGACAAAGAAATAGAATCATAGCATCATAGAACCACTTAGGCTGGAAAAGACCTTAATCTGGCACTGCCAAGTCCACCACTAAACCATGTCCCTAAGCACGGCATCTATGTGTTTTTTAAATTCCTCCAGGGATGGTGATTCACCACCTGCCTGGACAGCCAGTTTCAATGCTTGAACACCCTTTCAGTGAGTAAATTTTTCCTAATATCCAGTCTAACTAAACCTCCCCTGGTGCAACCTGTCGCCATTTCCTCTTGTCCTGTCACTTGTTATCTAGGAGAAGAGACCTGCCCCTACCTGCCTACAGCCTCCTGTCAGGAGTTGTAGAGAGAAATGAGGTCCCTGCTCTCCAGACTAAACAATCCCAGTTTCCTCAGCCGCTCCTCATAAGGTAGTACCTAATGTGCTTTCTTGCATATAACGGTCAATTAATTGACTACAAACATGAAAAAGCAGAAAACTCTGTTCAAATGTAAGTCTTAGATGTACTATTGCACTATATCTAACGAACTACATTCCAGACAATCTGTCTTGGATTTTCCCAGACAATACATCTAATACTTTGTAATAAAAAAAAAAAGAGACAGAAAGGCATCTTTTTATGAAGACTTTATTAACTTTCAAACATAGACAAATACAATACCATGAGCACCAATAAAAAAGTAGTAATCTTAAACTCATTCAGTGCTGCAGTGGAATAGTACTGTATAGAAAATACTATCTATCTCTACCACTGCCTCCTATTCTGAGAATCTTGCTATCACAAAACAATATGAGCTTTGCAGCAAATAACTACTGTGATGTTTCAGCACAAAAATGTGGTGTATGATATGTGATCACCACTGAAAAAATAGTGTCTTTAAATGTTTTGGGGAATAAACTGATTAACTAAAACAGAGTGTTATAGTATATTCCTATAAAAATGTCACTGAGAAATGCTTGTACATTTTAAATAGATAAATTCCTGAGCTGTGTACAGCTTTTTGGTTGTACAATCTGATGCAGCACTATTGTTGTATTCTTACTTAGTTGACCTTGGTGAGTAGACAATTACTTTCAAACCATTTAGAACTGCTTGGAGAGAGAAAAATCATGTCCATTTGTGACAAGCAATCATTTGGACAGAAACACTAACTGAAAGAGTCAAATAGTGTCTGCCAACAGACTGGCAAATGTCAAGACTAATTAAAATACAATGACAAAGACCTGGACATAATCTGTGGGCCAAATCCTGGGGTTGAAGCCATTTCCCTTGGAGGATAGAATTGCACACTCAAAGGTGACATTCCCTCAATCCTGGCACGGTTCCTACGCACAAATGTTTCCTTTATGTAGGGTTACAGCAGCCTAAATCTACGTTTCGGCTTTCTTGGTATAGCAAAGATGTGAGAAATCCTTAACTCCTGCAAAAGGGACAACTCTGTGCATAGTCTATAGGAAAATGGAAAGGTGATATTTAGGCCACTCTTATGCATGTATGTGTGCTCAGATCTTTCTGATCTGCTTTTGATGCCGATCAGTAAGACACAGCTCTTTTAACAGTGCAATTTCCAGCCATTGCAGGTGGTAGCCAGTTATATTGTTGCATCATCTGAATTTCATCCCTGTTGGCTAGGATATCTCAAGTATTAGAATGAATGCTTAGACAGTTAAACTCTGAGATACTAACCTATTTCTGAGACCCTGGAATATTATTCTCAGCAGAAAATGCTGGATAGTAATTTCAAATGCAAGTGTATGTTTTGATCATTGCAAAAGGAGCAAATTAATCAATAATGTCAAAGGAAAGAAATAATGTAGCGCAGAATATTAGCTAAAAGCTCCAGTCACCCCAAAGAGAATAAGAGATGTTACAGTAGTGTGTGTGCTTATTTCTTTTATCTTGGTCTAGAAAAGTTACTTCATTAGAGAATGTTTTTGATGCTATAGAAGAAGAAAGTATTGCTTGAAGCCTGTAAGAGTTTGAAGAACAGCATACTTTGATAAGAAGATTAGAATGATCATGCCAGATCAGTGGTCTATCTGTCCCAAAGCCTATCTTCAACAGGACAACAGTCTTTGAGAAAGGAAAAGAATAAGGCAAGTGTGTGCTGATTGCTCACTCCCATGAAATATCTTTCCAGCCCCCAGTGATGTGTGGCCCAGAGAGTTTCAGACCAACAGGAGCTGTCTTCTGTATTTAACCTTCCAATTATTATACCATATTATACTTTCCAAATATGTCAGCTATGCCTGCATGCAACCCTTGATGAAATGCAGATCCTTCAAGTTATCGAAAGAATGTGTATATAGTTTTGGCCCTTCCTAAATATACTTAATTTTGCAGTAACAGCATAATCTTTTAATTTTCATAAAACGCCCCCCAGAGCGTTCATCATACCTGCTTTGTGTGTTTGTCCTGTGATTGTTTCCTGCCCTCGTGCACCTACAGCTATGTAGGTGTAGTTCAATCTTTTTGGTACATTCCTTATGGCTCAAATGACTTATGAGTGTCTTTAATTTTGATGACATTTGTATGAAACACATTAAATCCTTGAAGCACTCCCTGATTGTACCACAGATATTGGTACTTTTGTCAGTTTTAAACTTTTATCCCAACTGCTTTCATGAGATTTGTAACTCTCTGGAGACACTCCCTGAGTATTCATGGTTTGAAAGCTATACTGACTTTCACCACATGCTGAACTTCCAGTTCATAAACTCTGTGCACTATGATAACTAGCAAAAAAACGGGGAGACTGAGGAGGAATTTATGGCTTTCAAGTCTGAGTTGCACAGTTCTGTCAGAACATTTTATTTTCTGTCTTCTGTTGTTTCAGGGTTTTAACTCACCGGTCTCCTCTTTAAAACTTGCAAAAGCATGAAGTAGAAAAGGCTGAAATTCCAGGATGGGAAAACATAGTGCCTCCATTATAATATTAAACTGCCTAATGTGTTCAGTTTTGGATTAGGTACTCTGGAAAGAAGTGGTGATTTTGTATGGGGCACTCCATGATTTGTTATGGCAGAGACCAATTTGTCATTTATGGTTTATCTGTTCATTCGTCTTGTATTTCTTTTTTTCCCTTCCAGCTGGAAATATAAAACAGCCAGGGAGGAAAAGCATTAAAGATTTGTTTACAAAGATCAATTACACTACCATGCATTCACTTTGCTTATTAAATTGAAAACTTACAGTTTTATCAGTTTGACATATGCATAAAAATGAGGTATTCAAAAAAAGAAAAAACAAAAAATACATACTCATAGAAACATCACACCTTTTCCTGATTATTACACAATGGTAGACAAAAAAAAAAACAAAACAAAACAAAACACAAAAAAACCCCAAACATTTTCCTAGTGACAGAATATGTGGCAGATTAATGATTGTTATTTGAATCTACATTTTAGTTCACTTTGCTCCAGGACATAAGTTAATAGGATATTGATGGCATTTGAACTCAGAGCTACGTGTTCTGTAAACAAAGATTGTAGAAATTGTAATAGGTCATTTTGCCACCTGATCTCTGTATCCTCAAAATGTGGGTATGCTTCCTGAGAACTGTTATGGAAAACAGAAGTACCTAAAAAAGATACATGCATTGCTACATGGTTTTGCCTTTTCCCAAAGATTAATTTTAACTTTCTTGTTTATAGGAACTATGACTTGGGCTCTGTAAGGACTTAAGCAAAGCAATGTGTTTGGTTACAGCCATTTTTTGGCAGATTTTGAGCTTTTTTAAGTTAGTTTTTCAAGTGGACCACTTCATTTTAAAACATAGTGCTGTTCAGCCAACCAGAGGCTTAAGATGCATGCTAGTTAGTTGGCCTGGCTCTTTCTGGCAAAGGATAAGAATAAAAAAAATCCAAACAAACAAACCCAATATGTATGTTCTTATATAATACAAAGCTGTATTTTGTTCATAAAAGCCAGATTCTGGAGGTTGGATCACAGTAAGTTCATTTGCAGAATATATTATCCTCCCTCTGGCAGTTAATGCATAGGATAAAAATAGTACTACATGTTTACATCTTTTTATGTTGTTAACTCTTGGTGTTTGTTCTAAGCAGTTAGAAACAACTAAAATTAACACCTTTTTCAATGGCATGATTTACAGTATGAAGTGGTATGCTATATGAAAAAGATTTGTCCTAATTTCAGCTGGGGTAGAGTTAATTTTCTTCACAATAGCTGGCACAGTGCTGTGTTTTGGATGTGGTGTGAGAATAATGTTGATACTATACCGATGCTTTAAGTTACTGCTAAGTAATGTTTGTACTAAGTCAAGGGCTTTTCCATTTCTTAGACCCTGACAGTGAAAAGGCTGGAGGAGCACAAGAAATTAGGAGGGGACACAACCAGGACAGCTGATCCCAACTGACCAAAGGGATATTCCATACCATATGATGCCATGCTGAGTATATAAGCTGGGGGAAGTAGAAGGAAGGGGGGGGTGGGAAATCCATCATTATGGTGCTTGTTTTCCCCAGTAACCTTTAAGTGTGATGGAGCCCTGCTTTCCTGGAGATGACTGAACACCTGCCTGCCCATGGGAAGTGGTGAATGAATTCCTTCCTTTGTTTATGTTTGTGCATGGCTTTTGCTTTACCTATTAAACTGTCTTTATCCCAACCCATAAGTTTTCTTATTTTTACCCTTCCGATTCTCTCACCCATCCTGACCCGGGGGAGTAAGTGGCTGTGTGATACTTAGTTGCCAGATGGGGTTAAACCACAACAAGATCACAAAGATTTAATTTTCAAAGATCACTCGTTTCTTTTAACCATCAGCCTCATTTTTTAAACCAAATATGATATCTAGTGAAACTACAAAATTTTTTTAAGACACAGAAAATACATTATCCAATTGGCAAGAGCCAGTTTTAACTGTGGTGTGCATGAGATACCATATTAAGAAAATATCCCTACTGAATTCTTAGGATAGAGAAAAAAAACCACCCACCTTTTAGCCCTGTGTATGCTTCCTTTACTCTTCTATATGTGGCTTTATTTTTATGTTTGTCATTATCCCTTTTCAAATGTATTTAAGAAAAAAAAACCTTTTCTGTCGGTAAGTCCCTCTATCATTTCAAGTGCTTGCAATAATAAATTGTAGTTGTACACCTCAGTTTCCTGAGCTCATAAACTGCACTGAAGAATTTATCTTATTGTTACATCACTTAATAAAGAAATGTATTTTACTCACTTCGCAAGTGATCCAGTGAGTGTCATCTTTTACAGAACACTTTTTCACATGTTTAAGATCCACTGGCTTTTCCAAAACTCAAGTGTATGCTTGCAAGTTTTGTTGACTGCATGGGTCATGGAGTCATGCACTTTTTATCACCCAGAAAGTACAAAAATAAAACTTCAAATTACGTTTTGTATATATGTCTCGTCTTTTCATGAAAGCTGCTACAGGCCACCACTGCAATAATGCTGCTTATTTGTGCTGTATCTGTGCAAAAGAAAACCAGAAGAAAGGGGGAAAAAAAGAATGGGCAAAAGAATTGTTTGTGACTGGCATTTTGCAGCATAGCTTACCATCTCCCTGCTGCACCACATTAGGAAGCATCTCAACAAACAAAAAATACAAAGAAGGCTTATGAAAATATGCCTCTCTTTCAAGATAATGTGTTTTAAGGTTTTTGAAAAGTAAAATGCAACTAGAGCTTGTAATTAAAATTGTAATGGCTCAGTGTTTAGGGATGGAGAATGGAAAAGAAATTAGTTATGGTGGTGGCAGAATGCAAAGGTTCAGATTCAGTCATTTAGAAAGCAGTGTGGAAACAACGGATCAAATAATGACATAAAGGGATACAGCTGCTGACTCACTGAGTGTAGAAAAAACACAAAGTCATTTAAATTTGGGTTTGTGGGGATTTAAAAAGTACTGATGGGATGACAGAGGCTGAAACAGAAGCTTAGACCTGCTTAGAGATCAGACTAGCAATTTGCACATTCCTGGTGCCTTCAACATTTCTTGAGGATTTTTCTGTTTTGTCTCAAACCTTGGGAAAAAAAGCAGTGAATTTTAACTCCTTGCTCTAATGAGTCATATGTAATGGAAACAGCATTTGATTCTACTAGGGATTCATAAAAGATCTAAACTCAACACATTAGTTTAAAATTGCTGCAGAAAGGTGCTTAGCTGCCTGAGAAAAATACAGAAACATTTCTAGTCAAAGGCAGCAAGACCAAATGTTCTAGCAAATTATCAGTTTGTAGTTTCTCGGTATATCTGTGGTAATACCTGCAAAAACTAAGGAACAGGATAGAAGTCTTTTTCAGTTTCATGTTCCTAAGTACACTGAAATGTTTACTCATTTATCTATGCTAGGTATAGGTTGGTGTTTTCAGTCTTTTGGAAGAGCTGAATTCATTAGACACTGGTCAGGAAAATTTATCCATCTTCCCTGCCTGTACTGCCCCAAGGCATGAGAAGGCATGAAGTAGCACCAAGGCTGCTGAAATAATTTGTTTTCCTTGCCTGTAAAAATCTTGGTAGTTATCAACTGGACGCACTGCTGTCGCCCTCCCCAGCACTGTTCTCTGCCTTTTGAAATTAGTTATTTCAAACAGTCTACTGAAATACAAACCACCCTCTCCCCCACATGAAGTGTGTCCAGTATTTAAATAAATTGAAAATGTCTGATTTTTGAAAGATTGTTTCTTTCAGATTTTTGGTAATGCTTGCATTTTATTAATGACATTATTTTTATAACATGCAAAAAAACTATTTTAATGAAAGATAACTACATTATTTCTCTGGTTTACAGTACTCTATATATCAGAGTTGCTGTTCATTTCTTTTTAAAATAAACCAGCAACATGTAAGGGTGTTTTCCAGGATTTATTGCTTTGCTATCTTTTTGTTGTTGCATGTTGAAAAAATAGCATTGACAGTGCTTTAGCAGTTTTATGCAAAAATTGCTGTCTTATAACTGACATATTGTTTTCCAGTATCTGAGACACCAGCCAGCTGATTCACCATTGCAGATGGTGAACACCTTTTTGCTAACATTGCTTCCCATATTATAATAGAAGAACAAAAGAAGAGCAAGCCCCATCTCTGTAAGTTTTGATTACACTTCCAAAATGTGCAGATCCTTCAAAGATTCCAGAGTTGCAGAAGGAAAAGAAATTGTTTTCAATAATTCCTCCATTTGGAGGAAAAAAAAAAAAAAAAAAAAAAGCTGTTTGCAGTACTGTTAAAGTTCATGTTTTAATCAGGTTGCACAAAAATAGCACCAGTGTTATGCTTGTCTAGATTTATCTTTTCATTCCTTTAAAGAGGAATACAAATTGGCGGCTTTTTTTTTTTTTATTGAAAATCTGAAACAAAATTGGATGTGGTACTTTAATTTAAGGCACAGACATCCTTAACAATTCTTTCTGTAATCTTGTTAGTTTAGAGACAAATTAATCTCAGACTGTTTGTGTTTTAAAATTAACTTGACACTTGCACAGATCAGAAACCTAATCTCATTCAGTGCTTTTTCTATCTTCTTACATGTTCAGTATAAATCCCATGAAATCCTGACGCTAGTGAAATTCTTCACTTACTTAAACATGATGTGATCTAAATCAAGCTTATTTTGATTTATTTTAATAATTGGTTCTGAGCAGAGGCATCTGTTGAAATCTCCAGTGAAATTCCCTGTTTCTAATTTGTGTAAAGGTTAGATTTAACTCTTAAGTCAAGAAGTTTGCAACTTGCTAGTTTTGCTTTACATTTCTTTTATTTGGAGGTTGGTATTCTGCCCTGACACAGATCAGTGCAAAAGGTTAGTGATACCCATGGGGCAGACTTTGCATAGAACTCATGGGACGATTTCAGAGTAAATCCATTGAGTTCCTATATTTGGCAGACTTTGTTAAGTCCAGGGGGTTTCTTCTTAGGAAACTTTATTTCCAAGTGTGGTGGGTTGACCTTGGCTGCCTACCAGACCCCTATCCAGCCACTCTTTCACTTGCCTTTGTCAACAGAACAGAGGGAGTAAATAAGATGAAAAAAACCTCTACAGTTGAGATAAAGACAGCTTACTAAGTAAAGTAAAAGCTGTGTGCAGAAGCAAAGCAAAAAGAGGAATTTGTTCACTATGTCCCATTGGCAGGCAGATGTACAGACACTTCCTGGGAAGCAGGTGCTCGGCACATTTTGGTTGCTTTGGATGACAAATGGCGTAATCCCAAATGCTCCCCTTCTCCTCCTTTCCTTCAGGTTTTATTGCTGAGCCTGATGTCATATGATATGGAATACCCCTTTGGTCAGTTTAGGTCAGCTGTCCCAGCTGTGTCACCTTCCAGGCTCTTCCATGCACTCAGCCTACTGGCCTTTGGGGCAGGGGTTGAAAAGAAAGCCTCTACCCTGTATGATCCCTGTCCAGCAACAACCAGAACACTAGTGTGTTCTCAGCTCTATTTAGCCACAGATGCAAAGCAGAAGACTGTGTGGGCTGCTGCAACGAAAGCTAACTCCATTCCACCCAGACCTGGTACATCAAGGAACGCTGATACCTGTTATTTCTGTATTGCATTCAGATACCTGCCCTTTGTGAAACGTCCTCTATCCTTTCTAGTTCCAATGAATCGTAAACTGAGGCTGTGGATCTGAAAAAGCTTCATGGGATAAATATGCACAGTAAAATATTAAGCTCAATTTAATTAGATACATTAATGATCAGGCTTCTGGTAAAAAGCAATAGGGATTGTTTTGCTCATTTTTGTCACACAAACAAAATGCCAAAGACCTTGGAGACAATTCAGAGGATAACTTATTAGGGAGAAAATGGAAAACATTAAAGGGGTATTGGGAGGGGATAAGAATTAAGAAGAAAAGAAGTTATTGCAGGCTTCCTGGCAGTCTTATTAAATATTGTTTTGTGCATTATAAATTTAATTAATGTAATCCTGTTTGAAGCACGGTGTTTTACATGGAAGGAAAATATCCTGACGACTGATCTTAAAAGAGAGAGGAGGGAAAGAATTAAGCTAAACTATATTACAGAAGGTTAAGTAATGTATGTTCACTGGCTTTTCAGTGAGCTAAATAATAAGATTAATATTTAATTAATGCACATTAAGGAACAACTAGTTTCTTGGCATTTCATCACTGTGTCTATATTCAATGAAATTGATCATTCATTTATTTTCTTTTATTGAAAAGATGGGATAAAATCAAGCCTCTGTTACCATGATCTGAAAATGCTTAATTCTCCAGAAGACACTGCACTTGTTGGAGCCTTCTTTCAATTGAAATAGTATTCAAGGCCATGGGACATATCTACCAAATGATTTTTTGCTTCTCACCTTGAATGCAATGTGTGCCAACAGACTTATATTTCACTCTCTGTTCCAAACGTAGAGCAACAATTGCTCAGATTGTTAATTTTATGAAAGAAGAGGGAATGTGTGGGTTTCATGCATATATATTTACTTGCTTTAAAGTTTTGTTGTGAGGTAGTTATTTTTTTATTCTATAAATGTGTGCACTTAACACATCTTTCTCCACATATTTTGTTTCTCCTAACAAATATTTTAGTGGACACAGTGAAAGAAAAAGCCTAAAAGTCTTCAAAAAAGAAAACATTCAAAATTTGTGCTCCTAGGAACAAGAGATTTGATTTAAAGATCTGAGTTTTTAAATGAAACTACTGAAAATTTCTGCCATCTGTTAAATTCATTATTTTTGTATTAATCATCTTTTTAAAAACTGTTCTCTAAAATTACAACAGATTGTTCTGTAGTAAAAGCTTAGATTTGTATCTAATTTTTCAGAACAAGAACCCGAGAATTAAAGCAAGAAAATACTCTTAGCCTTAGAACTCATAATAAAATTATGAGAGAATTTTTATGAAATAATGCCTTTTGACATTTGCTGTAGAAAAAAATCTGCAGTTGCTTAGAATGGCTTTGAACAAAGGACATCCAATTTCACCCAGACGCTGTCAAGTTCTCTTTGAAAAATACCATAATCAATCATCCATAATGTTCCAGTTAATCTTAGAATCAGAGGAGACAGAAATGGAACCACCTTAATCAGATGCTTAATACTGAGTAGTTCATGTAATATATTTGCTAGTATCATAGTTAGAGTAAATGCAGTTTTCAAGTGCAGTACGATGAATAATAGAAGAAATCAGGAATTTGAGGGAAGTTGTATAAATATACAAAACCCCAAAATAACTGATGAAAGTTGTTCTTTGTTTTCTGTGATATTTTGGCATTGTCCTCAGAACAACATGCGAGAAGAATGGCTCCATTGAATTAGTCATATAATATGAGCATCAGTTTAGAGTTATGAAAATCACAAATCATTTCAGAATCATACTAGGAATATAAAATGTTATCTGTGACCTATGAAACCAGCTTTTCCCTTCCTGGAAAAAATAAACTAAAAAGATTCTTAATGATAAAAATTATAGTATCTCTTTCCCTTCCAAATATTTTAAAAAAAATATTCCCAGCGCTAGGCACCTGTATTATTTGTGTCTTCAGTATTTTTGACTTGTTCTCAATCTGCATATGCTTAATTTCACACTACAATTTTTCATTTAATAATTTGTGAAGCTGGGGATAATGCAACACTAATTGGGAAAAAACTATCTTTTATGAAGGGAAGGGGAGGGGAGGGAAGGGAAGGGAAGGGAGGGGAAGGGGGAATTGTGGGGACAATCTAAACCTACACTTTTAAAAGCAAAAACCTTTATTCTTTTTCAGCTTGTGAATGTGACATTCACACTGGTGGTAAAGATTTATGGCTTCCAGGTCATAGAGTATACTGATGGTTGAAAAGCTGCAATTCCTAAAACAGCATTTCTGAAGGGAAGAAGTTAGAAATTGTCTCCATTCACAAGTATTGAAAGACAATTTTCTTTTCAGATACCTTAAAAGAAATATATTTCTCTAGACCTTCCACATTTCATGCACATAGAATCCTTTCACCATTTTTCATCTTACAATATTTTTAATTCACTTCTGCACTTAGATTGTATGTGTGAACACATTCACAGAGTATCATCTGAATATTGGCATACTGTTAGCAAAGCTCCATATTCAGTCCACACGTTCAGCAGTTGCTCAGTGTTACAAAGCTAGCAGGAAAGGCACATATTTTACTGGAGATGGAATCTGGGATCATATTAATTAATTCATCACTATAAATCACTAAAAGAGAGCATATCTTGTTACCTTCAGTCACTTAGGTACTAATCAGTGGCTCATTAGCTTTAAAAATATCAACTTGGTTGAGCTATCACTGCTCTGCACAGCAGACAGATGACTTACATTAAACAGAATGCTACATGGCACATAGAAAAATTACTTTTACCCGTTATCCAAGTTACATGCACAAAATCTTACAGGAAAATCTGTGGTAAAGACACTCACACAGACAATGACCAAAAAAGCACTGTAACTGACCTCAGTTTATGTGCTTTATTTTGCTGCTGAGTGCTACTTAACCCCAGTCCTACATGCCTTGTACATGCAATACTCTGATTTGTCCTAAACAAGGAAGTTCACATCACCTTAGAAGAAAAGAATTAGGCTCTTTCTATTTTTTATGTTATCAGGAGAAATTATTCACCCATTCCAAAAGGTTATTTTTATGCTGTGAGGTATAGACCAACAGAATTAACCACAAATCCAATAGTAATACTTCCTTATAATGCAACAATTTGAAAACTCTATGATATGTCAAAGAGTATTTTTGAAGTGTGAATAATAATACCTTCAATACTAAATGAGTCTCCTGAAATTCATATGGTCACATTAGTGTAAATGTTAGCTGGTTCAAGTTGGTTTTTGTGCTCCAAAAGGACTGCAATTTTACAATGAAACAATGTTTATTCACAGTCATTTCTGCAGAAGTTTCCATGTGCCTAAATACATTAATTCAGAAAAGCACAAGCAGAATTAAGTAGGGGCTCAGCAATCAGAAAAGGTACTTTGAAGCATCAGTATACTCAGCCAAATGCAACAGATGTAGTCTTCTGAAAGACACAAGTATGCCAAGATTGTAAGTGTAGGTGTAAGAGCAAAGAGCCTTCACTAGTTTCTCAACACCGAGCATCAACTTGATTTTAACAGAGCAAACACATAAAAGAAGTATACAGTTCTAAATTCAGGAGGATTTACAGAATGGAAGAGGTAGTTAAATGTCTAACTCTGTTTACACAATTTGCAGTGTTGTCAAGTCACAGACTGAGGATCTTTGCTGGGCCTCTATTTCGTATTTCCTCACATGGTACTTGGAATGAAATGCAGCCTGGACATGGCACTTGCAACAGTGGAGAAGGCGAGCAATCAGCAGAAAGAAAATCTCTGGCAGCAACATGATACTTTGGTATGTGTGTGTGTGACCTGGTGAACCCGCAGGCTCATCCATCAGAAAGCTCCATGTACAGTCCCATCCACCAACACCTATCTGCATGTCCTTCAAGGCTAGAATTTCTCATGTTGTTTCTGTTAACTTAAAGGTCTGTATCTTATCATCAGTATAATTTATACTGCTATCATTAAGCAGCTATAGATATATGTTTAGTATTCAAATAACATTATCTAAGCCATTAAAATTTGAAAACATGCAATGATTGAAGTACATACCATTGCAGTGAGGGTCTGGGTGTCTTACCAGTGCTGGTGGTGTTAGAGAAACAGTGCAATTTTTTAAGGTAATTATGGCATATTTTCTGAGACCTTAAACTACTTTTGAAATTGAATTTAAAGCCACCATCATCACAATAGGTATATCTGCTAACCCCTCTTACAATGTATGCCAGAAGACTATCACTTCTCATTTTTAATTATTAGATTCCTTTTAATTACTAAAATAGCAAATCAGGTTATGTCATAATTGAGAAAATGTGGTGGTATCAGGAACAGCTTCTAAAAAAAAGTTAGAATAGTCATGGAAATTAATGCTTAGGTTAATCACCTTCTCTTTGGTTGTATTTAGAAATTTCTAAATGTGCTTGTTTCTTTGATTAGCTCAATTTAGTGGTGTGTTCCTTTGATCCCAAATGTTCAGGCCTGAACTGTGAAACCTGAACATAAAATATGTCTGAGTTAACCTTCTCCAAGGCCAGAGTGCAGGCTGAGTGGAGTGCCACAGACCTTCAGTTCAATGCCTCACACAAAGGTTAACCTTTCCCTTTTGTAGTTCCTTGTTTATCTGTTTCATTATCAGGCTACCAGGACTGACTGGTCGTTTTTCTCCTAGGCTGTAATGTGCATCTACCTGGAGTCATCTGGAGATACTCACACAACATTCAGGCTCTTACTTCAGGAGACTTGTCATCATGGCTTGTAATCACGGCTTTGGATGTCACACAACATTCGGTGCTGCTGCTGCTACTGTTGTTAAAGACTGCCTGTTTTGTAGTTCAGAAAGTGTCTTTCATCTCTGTTTAATACTCTACTTTTTATGCAATGTGAACCCAGCCCTTGCAGAAAATGTGAGGTGAAAGTAAGAATCATGCACAGGATCCCGCAGAGCTGGGAGTGTGTGAGTCACAGGGTGGTGGCACCTACCTCCTTAAGCACTTATGGCACCTTTCTTTGGGTGGCTAGAGTGTCTTACAGTCTCATATTTTGTTGTCCTTTATACTTTGAAATGCTGCTCTTGACTTCTGTGTCCTTGCTATATCTGCCAATCACAGAAGAGATGAACCAAGCAGAAGGAGAAATACAGACTAATCCTATCCTGACAGTTCTGGAATGTATTTCTATCTGAATTTATTTTAAAGATGCTGTATCTTAGCCTGAGTTAAGAAAAATATGAATACTATTGTTAGGGCATGTGAAGCTCACCTCTCACACACACACAGAGGAGCACAGAGGGTGGCAGGGGAGCCCCAGTGCCCCAGGCAGAGACACAAGCCCCTGCCCCAGCCCCCTGGGGCTGTCCTGGAGAGCATCAGCCCCACAGGTCCTGTGGGATGAGGCTTGTTAGCATGTGCAGGGGAAGTGCATCCTGGGATTGTGCAAAACTCATTATGGGATGCTTAAGGGAGAAACCAAAGGTGGTGAAAGGGATGGGTTAAAATAAAATGGGGTAGAGAAAGAGTGAGACAACAAAGGGGTAAGAGGATAAAAGGTGTCCATTGCCTGTAAACAGCTTGCTGGTCAGCGTGCTCGTCTGGCCATGCCCTGTGCCTGGTCAGCACGGTCTGTCCTGTCCTCTTATTAAACTCCATTTCTAACTCTTTTCCTCCGTGAAGTACTCTTTGCTCTGTGTGCATGTGTGTGTTCGGGGTCTGAGTGCAACAAACTGGAGTCTGCATGTGATGGGTGGTGAATATCAAGCAGGACTAGCCAGTAAGTAGGGTAAGGGCTTTGCATCCAGATATCAAAGCTGGATCCTGGAGAGACCAGAGGGTCTGTGAACTGGCTACTGGAGGGACCAGGAGGTCTCAACCAGCTCCCAGAGAGACTGTGGGGTCTGGGGTTGATTGAGAGATTGTTTGTGCATGTGTGTGTGTGCATGAGGCAGGGGGTGGCTAGGGCATCCCTGCTGTAGAAGTGCTTCTGTCTGAGTCCAGCCGCTCATAGGATCCACATGTGTTTCTGTGCCTGTGCTGTTGTGTGCAAAGGGGTCTGTGCCAGGGTGGGGCTGCAGCCTCAGGGGCTTCTATGTATCTATGGAACTGGGGAGAATGGGATCCAGGGACTCATACTGGGCAGATTGAGTGAGTGCAGATGCTGGAGGGAACTTGTACATATGTACACACATTTTGCCAATAATGGGTTTCCATCTTGCTCAGCCAAAGAGGGGAACAGGGTAAGGCAATTGGTACTGTATGCATTCGTGTGAGAGCTGTGGGGTTTGTTTATGTTGGCCGGTCCTACAAGATGTGTGTATATGTATATATGTACTGTGTGCTTACTGGGAACACATGTTCAGCATTGCTACTGGGCCAACCTGGTGATGAGGAGCAGAAGCCTCACCTCTGTCAGGCCGTGAGATTTGGCAGCTACTAACAAACATTAAACAAATCTGATATATGCTATGAAAAATGATGAAATTGCCAGTGGGAAAATTTCAGGCTCTGCTCTTTCTTGTACCAATGTCTTAGGTGTGTGCAACAAAGCTGACATCCTCCACCTCAGAGACTGAGCCTATCACCTTTGTGAAATCTCTGGGTCCTAATCAGTGGATATGGCTCTTGTGGTTGCCTGCCACAGCATAGGGTGCACCTCTAGCAAGCCCAGTGACAGAGTCTGGATGTGTATGCAAACAGGCAATAGTAGCAAAGGCTCACAGGAACCCAGACCCTGACCTCTTCACCACTGTCAAAATGTACTAACTCATAAAAAAGAGTGTCATCCTCTGTACTTACCGCCACCAGTGAGGTAAGGCTGCTGCAGTGCCAGGTGCTATTGCTGCCCTTGCTTGTGTAAGTTGTTTTGTTTTGCAGAGCAACTATCCGAAATTATAATGATGCAGGAGGTACATGTCTGTCAGTAGTGTTATGCGAACTCGTGCTCAGGTTTGTGTGTCTAGCCAGGAAGTTAGAAGGATGGTCTCCTAATGAGATGCTCATATATCTGCTGCTTTTTCTGTCTGCTCACATGTATTATACTACAGAATCATGCTCAGTGTTGTAGCTTTTTTATTCTTTCATACAAGACAAGATTTTTTTTCCTACCTACATAAACACCCTCAGTCTACAGGAATCTGGCAGGTTGAAAGAAGGGGATTCAGGGATTTCTATATTCAGATAAATGAAGATTGCTGTAAAATATGCCGTTCATTGGTCTTAGGAGACCAAAAGTGCAGTGATGCATTATTCTGGCATGAGTTTGTGCTGTATGGTGCAAAAAATTTTGAGAGATGCAAGTTCTGACTGCAGCCACATCCCTTCCTCCAAGCTACTTTTGGCAAAGTGAATAAAAAAAGACCAATGTGAACATTACCTCAAATACCTGTCATTTATTACAAGAATGATACTCCCTGGACCAGTTATACCCTCCAAATGTTTACACAATTCTCATGGACATTTTGTGCAAGTTATCCTCATCATATTAGAATTTCTGTAATACTGGAGCATGTTTGTAAGTTATAAGAGACATTAAAAATAAGAATAAACCTTAATTTATAAAATATGAGTAA